>NC_073360.2:23606666-23927500 GCF_027580225.2 Misgurnus anguillicaudatus | reverse complement strand
AAAATCATGTCGGCCCAGCTGTTTACAAGAGGATCTGTTGAATGAAACGTCCTCGTCAGCACTTTAAAAATTGCAAAAGCAAGATAATTAAATCTCTGATATTTTATTTCTCTAACACACGTCTGATAACACTGCAGAAAGTGAAACTTTCCAAAACAGTAAAAGCTGATATAGTTGGAGGTCAATGCGGGACATTAATTAACTTGAAGCAATGGCGCTTTTAACTTACTTTTCAGTAGTGTGACAGTAGTTTGGTTATTTTCTAGTGTAGGTTTTTGATTAACAATCCTATCTTTTCAAAAACCCAAACAATGCTGTATTTTTACTGTAGCACTAAGAAGAATTCACATAAATTTTGGTGTGTTGGTTCATTTACATGATTCATATAAATGAAACCATGTATTGATCAAATACACCACTGAGCAATCAAATATATGCCGCTGTTTCTCTCTATGTTTTCAGACCCATAACACTGCTGAACGTTGACTAACAGGTCGAGAATGTATCATGGATTTTTCCATAGTTAGTGAAGATAAAGGGCACATTCCTACTGTAGATATCAAGAGCAAAGTTATGAGCTCTTCTCTCCACAGCAAGAATGGAAAGAATGGTGAAAAAGAAAACCTAATTTTGTCTGCTTGCTTATGATTTTAAGCTATTGAGGTTATAAAGTAAACTATTTCCATTCAATGTCATCTGGCTCACTTCTTACGTCTCTCTTCTGTTCAACTCAGATTCTATTCTACAGCAAAAAAAGCACAATGGGTGGAGACACTGGGCGTTGTAGAGAGCCACAGCCAGATTTAAATGAACACAGAAGCATAATTCAAGAACCGTTCTTCCAGCAGGAGCTTTTTGTACAGTGCTTTGATTAAGCTTGTTCTATAGAGCACTTGAAGAGTTTCGTTGCAAAACGAGAAAAATCAAATTTTTTAAATTTTTGTCAAAAAATGTTTATTATTATGTGATAATGTTATTATTTTGTTTTTTGTTGCTACTTAGATGTTTTTTTTAAGTTATGAAGGTTTAAATCAAAACAAACCAACTGCAGTTGCATTGAAATTAATTGGAATGCACAACCAAAAAACGAGATTTCTGAACAATTAAAAAAACGGTAGTTATCTCGTTTTGCAACGAAACTCTTCACTTGTTAATAGATAATTAACAAATAAACAATAAAACCAAGCAATTACAGCATTAAGCAACATTAATAACACTGTGTTCCTATAGCTCAGCTAATAAAGTGCTGTGTTAGCAGCACAAAGGTCATGGGTTTGAATCCCAGGAAACACACATACTGATAAAAAACGTAATTCCTTGAACGCAAGTGGCTTTATTATGCAAAAGCATAAATGGGCAATTTCATGCAAATGTCAATCTTATGATGAAAAGTAATGTTTTATCCAAAGTTTGTAACCAAAAAGTCTCTGTAAAGAGCACCTATTTCATTGCCAAACAACAACGTTATTTTGTGTATTTGGTATAATACAATGTGTTCGTGTGGTTTATGGTTAAAAACACATTATTTCACTTTCTTCCTGAAATGCACAGATTTGAAAAGCTCTGTGTTCCTGATTGGCCAGCTAATCTGTACGTTGTGATTGGCCTCTGACGTCAGCCGGAAATGTGACGCTCCTTACCATGTTTGAAAGATTTGCGCACAACGCAATGCTTACAGGCTTTGAGTCCGAAGCGGGAGGAATTATGATAATGTCTGTCTTCTCTAAGTCACCAACTAAAAAACATGTGATGTCCATTCCAGTGGACACAGGGTCTGAAGGGGTTAACTTAAGTAGTGATGCACCGAAATGAAAATTCTTGGCCGAAACCGAAAAAGCAAACCAAGGCTGAAAAACCGAAACACCGAAAGAAATTATTATGCCAATTATTAGTACAATTGCATTTATGGCTTTCACTGTGTACTAACTATGGCTGTGTGACGGATCAAAAAACTCACAGTTCGGATCACATTACAGTTTTTGAGGCACAAATCTTTTTCGGATCAGCAAAAAGCAGGTGGGAAAAATCTAATAAACAATAAAGAAATTGCAAACATTTATAAAAAAGAACAAAGTTTTACATTAATAAGGTCTGAAATTAGCATTAGGTACAGAAATCAAATTAAATGAATCATAACACAATAAATTAAATATATTATTATTTTTAGAGCTATTTGTCTCTTTGTCATGGGTTGTTTGATCAACATTAATGACACAGACTTAAGTAGGTTAATCTGACTGTAATCTATACATACACTTAAGACATAAAAACATTTTTTTATTAGAAAAAGAATACTGTGGAGATAATTTTGTTTATATGTGCCCTGTCAATAACAGAGAGATTTTATGTTTGCTTGTTTTTTTTTTAAACGCATCTCTCTAGTATGTGCACTACCGAGGGCACTTAAACGCGCGCGCTCAAACAGAAAAGGAGGGTGAATCTCAAACAGCGCAACAGTCGCTCCACATAAAAACGTTACGTTGTGTTTCATTGCTTTATTCGCCAAATGTACGTTAATGGATTACAGTATGAGACACATTAGCGCGACTCTCTCTAAAGTTTACACATCAAGACATGCTTAATCTTTGCAGACGCGTGCAAACGGCTCGACCCTGAGTGAAACCTGTTTGAGCACGAAGGGGAGGGTTGGGTGACGACTGATCACCGTGAGTGAAACCCAAGCGCTACCGCACAGATGGGAGGGGCGCGGTTGACATTAATTTTCGGTTTACATTTTCGGCTGGATTTTTTATTTCGGCTCGAAACCGATAATGCTATTTTCGGCCGAAATTTTCGGCGACCGAAATTTCGGTGCACCCCTAAACTTAAGTGTACATTTCAGAATTTGTCACATACATAACGTGGTTTCTTCCTCATAATAAGCACAGACACAAACAATTTAATTATTTGTTCTTTCAAGAGCTGTCCCGTCTCCATTTCCTTCTGGTTTGTGCCTTTAAATTCACAAAATTCCTACAAAACATGTTGTCTTCCAAAAACTTGTGTTTTCTATTTTAGATGAAGGAATGTGACCAATGGATGTGACAAAAAATGACACAAGTATAAGACTGATTTTTTTTTGACATCTGGGACCTATCATCAGGGGTTTGGAAGATGGTTTAATATGTTGGTAATAAATGCATTCTCTAAGAAGTTTTTTTTAAGGTTTGGGTGCAAATATTAAATCCATAATGCTGGAATTGCTCAAATGTAAACACTAATGATGGAAAAGGACTGCGGTGTTATTCCATTTTGTTTATTGAATTTTTCCAAAAAAGTGTAAAAAGGTTAAATGCCTGCTGTTTAGGTTTCTGCAGATGGTCAGCGATGGAAAAAATGACCCATCCAGTATAATTTTTAGAACTGGTTACTTTTAAACACATCATCAAGCAATTTCGCGATTTGCTTGTTGTGTTTTCTGCAGGCAGAAATGTGACTATAGTATGAAAAATGTTTAACCAGTGTCCAATTTATTTGAGAGATGTCATGACTTCATTTTCCTGCAGCCCCAAAGTGATTATTCACACGACAATTATGGATTAGAGGATACGCTAAAAAAGCTGGCGCACATCTGAGTGACCATGAGCAATTGAATACTGCCTTTGAAATTAACATAAATGCAATTATAGATATTTCAGACCTGCTCTGTCAACACATACAAAGCCAAGACATTGACACAGACCTACTACATGCCTACCATATCATATCATCATCATCCAAACAAAAAGTAATTATCAACAAACCTCTCCAGTGTTCCCTTTAATTACAGCTCAGATGGATTGAAATTCCAAGGGTGGCGTTGCAAATCACATTGCCCTGCTGACTCACTGGCTGCCCACGCGTTAAAGGGGCCATTTAAGTTTGGAAAGTCAGCTGGTGGGTGTCGGACTCCAAGAGAGAAAAGCTGACAGACAGGTGTGACTGGCTTACCCTAAACAGGTGAAAGTCTTACATCATATGTATACCCACCACACCGCTCCTAATGCAACTCTTAGGACACACCCACAACACTTACTTTCACTTGAAGTAGATATAAAGTAACCAGCTGTCCGTTCTGGCCTGCCAAACAATGTAAGGCATTCATGTCCAGAGGGCGTTTGAAAGGCACAAGTAATGACAACTATAAACTGCTACTGGACCTTAGAAATGCTCCTACCTACACACAACAATACCGCCCAATACGGTCCAATCATCATAGTCACTGACAAAGGTCACAAAGTTGTCTCGTCTATATTCGAATATTCGATCGGCAATAATAATTCGAATTTAAAAAATGCTATTCGAATGTTTGTTTGTTTTTAATGTGCCACCAAAGGGTTACGACTTATTTAATGCTTTTTCACTTCATCTATACTCTTTACAGACTTAAATGTAAGATATACATGAACATTAATTCGTATATATTTCTGATTGTTTGGCAATGCAGATTGCAGACGAATTTAAGTTTTTTTTCTTTTATCTCCGGGTTTGGCCGCGCCGCGCCATATTTGGCAACTGGCTCAGTGAGGGCTCACGTGTTATTACACGTGCTTCTCCGCCGCCCGCATCAACACATCATGAGAGATTTGTAAGCTTTCTGTTATAAAGTCTACTTTATTTTGTTAATAACGAGACAGACACGGAGAACGAAATGAAACGGAGAACATTTATAATATGCGGTGCTCTTTCAAAAATGAATTGGATAACTGCACATGGCTGTTTAAAAGCAAAGCTCCGTCTTTGTGAAATCTTGTTAAATTAAGCTAACGTTAGTAACTTTGCACAGTCAACAATAATCTATCGAGCCAGCTAACGTTATTTGTAAAATAATGTTAAATACAGATATTCAATCTTGTTCAATCCGTCTGTTGTTTTTATCGGATAACCATCATCACGTGCAACACGAGGAAGAGTTCTCTCCGCAGCACCGGCATTATTGTATCTAGTCAGAAGAGAACGGGCTTTCACAGAAGCAGGTAGGGTAAAGATGGTTTCTTTATTCACAAATACATGTCAAACTAAACTGAGAAGATATTTATATGTTGACTGAGCAGTCGGTTATGTAGATGCGTTTTTTCGTTTGCTCCGGGCTCTTATTTGGAGTCTGTTTAAGGGTTTAAATGATGATAGCCTACTTTGTCAAGTCCTCAAACTTTAGACTTCGCAAGTCCTAAAACTTCGCTTAGATTTGGGGTTAATGTATAATATTTGGTATAATATAATGTATGTAAGATCCAACAGTAATGAATTCATACTAACGACCGACTTGAAACTAAGGGTTTGACTGACTCAGACTTCGCTCCGCATGGGGTTTTAACGCCTTTTTTCCTTTAGGATATTTTTTAAGAAGAATTTAAAATATATATATACAATTTACAATGTTTTCAACTTAAAAATACATACATACATATACATACAGAATATAAGTTTAGCTTGTTGTGGATGTTTCCTAATTATAAGCCTTCTGTGAAATTATAACAAAATGAAAAATACAAAAGACGCATGTCTTAATTAACATAATTTAAATAAACGAATATTCAAATATTCGTTCTTTATGAGCTTAAATATTCGAATAGTAAATTACTGGAAAATGCCCATCCCTATTCAAAACCAGTCAAAAGTTTGGACACACATAATCTTATACTCTTTCCACATTTTAGAATAATAGTCAAGTCAACAAATGGGAACTGTGCTTACTAATGAAATATTAAACAAATCAAAACTATACATAGCTAAATAAGCTTTCTCAAAATAGACATAATTTGCATAGACTACAACTGCACACTCAGCATCCTCAAATCTGCTATGAATAAATTTAACCCTTATGTGTTGTTGGGGCCAATATTGTTATTTTTTTGTCTTAATTTGGCCACAACTTTCTCTGTTTCAGCAAATGGAATGATTTTTGGTGACGAATTTGATATTTACACATATTTTAAGAAAATGCTTCGAAATTTTTCAAAAACCTAACAATATGCCGTGGGCAAATTTACGACCCTTACGTGTTGTTAGTGGCCAAAAATGGCCACTAATTTTAAACTGATGTAAAAATGTATCAAATGAATTTTCTTTCCAAATTTTTTTGCATAAATCTGTTAGTCAACTTCAATACTGATCAAAACACCAAATGTTTACAAAAATTCCATGATTTTAACTTTTGAATTGCCAGGTTCATGAGTGGCGTCACTGATTTGAGGGAAAACACACAAAATGACAGATTTTCAATATAAAAAGTGATTGTGGACTGGATTTTCTTTCACCTTTTTCACAGTCTTGGGCATGTAAAAGATTAGTAAAAACATTGGCTTTGATGCATTTTTAGTTTTTGTGCAGGGTTAAAAATGAATAAATACAAAATAAATACATAAGTTTTAAATATTTAAGCACAAACCTTTAACGTTTTAAGATATTACATTTATTCAAGTGTATTCAAGTTTGGGCTGCATGCGCAAAGCCGTCTTCCTCATCTCAGTGGCTGCAAACATCTCACGTCTGTCCACAGCCATCCAGAAAAGGGTGTCACCGTGTAAACCTCATTTCCTGTCCTAAAGATCTGTATCTTTCTGTGAGGAGTGTGGCCCTAAAGCTATTCATTGAAATCTCGGGTGAAACTTCACAAATGATCGCAAAAGGCATGCGGCAATCTCTCTCCACCGCATACCAGAACTCCCATGTCAGACATTCATCAAACCTCTGCAATTATTCACTCGCGATCAAACGTTCCCCAAAGCTGATGTGATTTATGCATCTGGCAGATATATACAAGTTATACATTTTATCAGTATTTGTACTTGTGGGATCGAACCCACAACCTTGTATCCGCTAACGTAATGTGTTCCTGTATACCTCAGTGGCAGAACATTGTGTTAGCAGTGCAAAATACACAGATACTGATAAAACACGTATACCTTGTAATGCACTTTGGATAAAGCATCACATGCTGAATGTGAAAGGACACTCATAGTGTATAATGGATGACATCACTGCGTGGATGACAGGCCTGAGAAAATCCCAGAATTCGATATGTGCATGCTTGATGAAGTTTTGGCCTTGTGCGCTTGTTTTTGAAGTGACTGAAGAAGGTCGAAAATGACACAGACAGGAAGAAATGTAGTAGGGTGGTATGGCCTGATGACAGCCGGCATTTTATTATCTCTCCTGCTCTTCTTCTAGGAAGGAATTCAAGCGACTGCTGGTCCTAAACCAGAGATTGCGTTACAGGGCACTATGGCGTTAACATAGATACTGATAGTCTGATATGCATGAAAGAGATTGTGTAGATAAGATCAATACAACCAGTTTCTTTGGGGATAAGTGGCTTTCACTTATATGAATATTATATCTGAATCCCAATTGGACAGTGACGTCGGCTAATAATCTTGCCCACTTTGTCAATTAACAGAAGTGTTAAATCATTTGCCAGTCCCAAACTACATAAAAGGCCTCAATAAATACTGTATGATTTGTTTTATTTTCAAAATGTGAAACATACAGCTACATATACAACAGTTTTAAGTAAATATAAAGCTACAGGTCAGTATCGTCACTAAAAGGTCCATAACTAGTTAAATACTAACCATACCTTCCATGTGCTGTTTACACGTGAGAACACATTAAATTACATAAACTAAACCCCTTTCAAAGACTTTGGCCCAGAACCACGTATTTTACTTCAAATAAGCCTCACACGCTGACACAGCAGAATGTCCCAGCTGTTTTTGTTTAATATGAAGCATGCTGTGGTTCTTACCATGGCTCGATACTTCATCGTCCTGCTCTTCCCGGCTTGTTGCCGTAGCTGTATGAATGATTTGTATTTCCAAAGCGACGACCCTTGTTAGATAAAGTGCTCAGAGTTTGTTATTTTAACTTCTGCTCCATGTGTAGGAGCTCCTCAGCTGCCATTTCTTCAACGTTAACGTTTCTTTACCCTGCGTGTGTTTCTCTCTATCTCTCCCTCGCCTCCCCCCTCTCACTGCCTACCGAGGCACGAGTCAGTCCTTCTGAAAAATGACACACTCCCCCCTCTGCCTCACTTTACTTATTAGTTCAATTCTTCTGCACTGGGATTTAAGGTAAAAGGTCCTAAAAGATCCAATGTAGCAGCTGTGTGTGCCTGCACTTAAAAACTGGCCTGTGCCTCTTCAAAAAATTGAAACATAAATATGGAATGCATAAGATTGGGAAAACATTTAAAACTAGGATTGCATATCGACCTATAATCGGTCGAAAAATAATTTCCCCCCACTATCGTACATCAATCAATTGTTTAAAGGTGTAATGTGGGACTTTTAGAAGGATCTCTTGACAGAAATGCATTATACATCAGGGTTCCCACACCTTAGTTAACTTCAAATTCAAGGACCTTTCAATGACTTTCCAGCTCCAATAACTTCAAATTCAAGGACTAAATGTGGGGACACATTTCAAGTGAGAGAAAGGTTACATCGTGTTACCGTTAAAGATACATTGTTACAGTTCCCTTACGAGGGAACTCGCGCTGCGTCACTGCGGTGACACTTTGGGGATGCTTCCGCAGGGTAAGGGCGTCTAAATGTGCATATCAAATTCAACCAATGGTGAGGCTTAACGACAAAGACATTTAAAGCGAGTTTACCACACAAACTAGAATTTTTATGATATTGTCCTACACTAATAATATGGATTTTTTCCAGAAAACTTCTAGCATAAAATAGATTCAAGCACTTTTTGAACATTTTTGCTGCTTTAGTTGCCTTAAATACACATGTGTCAAAATTCCTGTCTTTGCAAGTATCCTCATAAACAGGACAATTTAGGGCTTAAGAGAAAGTAAACAGCTAAACTCATGTGTAACATATTGGGTCCGAACTTTGGTCTTAAAGGGAAGTTTAATTTTGCTCCTGTCTGTCACGCATGTTTTTTGAAAATCTCTCACTGCTCTTGACTAAATCACTTCTAATTTAAATAATAATGTATATTATATATATATTATTAATTATCATTCTTTCATCACTGACTGTTTATCTTCAGTGAGTTTGACTTTTGTTTATTTGAATCTTCTTTTTTATGCATGTATACGTTTTTGTAAGAATTATGAAAATTCTATGGCATTTAAAGATAAAAAACTCTACCGTGATACATATCGTTATCATGACATAAAATGAATCCTATTGTGAAATGACCAAAATTTTAGTCATATCGCCCACCCCTAGTCAGATTTATCCCTGGGACCCTGGCAATCAAACGGGGTGGAATGAATCAAAATTCATGACCCAGTATGGTCTGCAGACTCTGCACTTCTAAGATTTCAGAACATAATGTTGTAAAACAAGGAATAAAAAGCAAATCTATCGGTAGATGTCATTCTAAATAATCAAATATAGGCACAGAAACATTGTATCGGTACATCCCTTATAAAAAACACACATGCAGACCGATTCTGGCATTCACAGATGTGGGATTTCAGATCTTTAGACAGTTGAATATCTAGCAGTAAGTGTTGGTTGAAATATGGCCAATATTTATGCCATTAAGTTTCCCTGCTCTTATTTTCAACCCACACCCAAACGATGTTTTCAAATTAACACCCCGCAACTCAGACCGCAAAAAAAATTATACCTCACCTGCTTCCTGGCCCACATTTTTTAAAAGCAGTAAAAGTTAAAAATAGTTAATTGGCATCTTTATTTCAAACGACCTGAATATCATAAAAAATATTTTTACATATCTCGTAACCGCGTGTACACAGGTGCTCATTTTGGATCAACCCGCGCATCACTGGCCCCTAACCAACCCCTAATGCATGTTGAAGCAGGTTTATGCAGATTTCAGATAAGAAAGAGTCAGAGAGGCAAGACTGATGTGCTTAAACTTGGCTCGGATAAAGACAAATGGGCCAAGTGCACTTTACGAGTGACTTGTTCTAATGGTGCTATAGTTTATGAGTTTACAGTCTGATTTCATAAGCATATCAGGTTAACGTGTATAAGCGAGCCATCTATCTGATAAACAACAGAAAGAATGATAAGATCTACATCGAAACTGTGGGCCAATCTTACGAAAGATCTTGTAAACCAGTGGATCTCAAACCACAGGGGGCCACAAAATGGTGCCAGGGGCCACAGTTTTATGACATTTTATAAAATGCATTAAATAGATTATTATTAAACCTACTAACCAAAAGCAATGCGTTGCATCACTTTATATGTTCAGTTTAATAAAAATTAAACACATTTTCTTTGGGGGGCAGCAAAGGTACTTTGCGCCGTACATAAGGGAGGCCGAAAAAGTTTGAGAAACCACTGTTGTAAACTATCAAGCGTAACAATAACATCAAAATGGTATGACTGGTAATACCTAATGAGATAGAGAAGTAAAGCAATAGCAACTATAATATATAGTATTTGCTATCAAAACCAAGTCTTTCAGTATTAAGTGAGAGGGTTAATCTGTAAGAAAACCCGTCATAGGAGCACAACACACCAACTCTTCTACTACACACACACACACACACGCACACCGAGAAGTATGGACAGCACACAATAAACATTATTAATTAGGGTCACATAGCCTACACAGAGCAGCGCCATCTACTGGATACTCCATATGACTCAATGTACATACAGCAATCATTCACCATTGCTTGCATTAAGAGTCTGTTCCAGCCAGGTCTGGATGCTAACAAGTTTAAAGTCCTTACGTCTGTTCAATCAATCTGTCACTCTTTCTCACTCCCTCTCACACAAATGCCAACATAATCAGAGACCCCGCCTGCTGGAATCTCAGTAATATTTTCCAGACGGTGAGCTGTTTCCTTTCTCTGGGAATGCTGACATGCGGGACCGGCATGCAGGAGGAACAGGACAAGGAACAGCTACATTGTGACATACTTATATTAGGGTGTTTTCACATTTGTAGTTCGGTCTCCATCTGCTTGTTTGTCTGTTTTTGGTATGCACCAAGTGAGCAATCGAACTCTGGTACGATTCAACCGAACTAAACGAGGCAGGTATGAAAGCACCCTTAGTTCACTTTACACTTATGAGGACCTTTGGTCTATATATTTATGATGAGCGGCGGCTGTCAATGTATTACAATGGTTGCCAATGAAACACGATAAACAAACATATTATTATATAATCCTACTGTTTGATCTCTTGAGTCCTTTCGATTACGCTTCGATCACATCCATCAGTCAACACCTTATATTGCCTTACAGCTTTTAATCAGTGGTTATAATAAAAACTTTTAGTGCTCTACCTTACCAAAGTACAAGTTCCTGATAGAGAATAAAGGGACAGATCAGAATAGTCTAACCCTAATTGCTTTTTTATACTACAAGAGCATATGGTGAGCACAGGCTAAATACTATAAAAGCATCATAGCAGCGGTACATACAAGGTGTTTACACAGTATTCTTTAAAAGAACATTTAAGTTATTCTTTATTATATATTATTATCCATTATTCATTTTCAAACTCAAACATATTTGCAGGGATGCCATAATTAATTGCCTGATCATCAGGGTTGGAGCTAAACTTTGCAGGACAGTGGCCCCCCAGGACCAGGAATGCCCACCCCTACTTTAAGATGTGGCGTCAACAACACCTCCAGTGTATCACTCACAAGCCATGTTGTTAAATATAGCTTAAGATGCTACATCATTTTGATTGCATGTGCCAGGCTCACTGGACTGAAAGACACCCCTACAGGTCAATCTAAGGGTAGGACACATCCTCACATGGCCTTCTGGCAGAGAAACAAACACTGAGGTTTTGTTAGTTATGTGAAGGGCTCTATTACTTAAAATGGTGAAATGATATCCGTGGGAAAGCACTAATGGAAACTCTGGCTCTTTCCCCTAAATGCTTGCTGTGATCTCACCCCAATTATACTAACTGTACTGGCCATCCATCGCTTAACTTGCTCGCTCTGTTACTCATTCTCACATTGGTTCATATCCACAAATCATACTAAAGGTTTGTCCTCTGGGGTTATGGGCAAAATAGTTATAAAGTATGCATGGGATTAATGTATTAAGAAAATTTGTTAGTAAAGGTGGTAGGGTTGGGCAGGTGGGTGTGGCAGGGGGCGTGACAATCAAAAGGGCGACCTGAAATGCAAAGTTTTTGGACGACCTTGTTAAGGTGGTGGGGTTTCCTAGCTTAGGCGGGCCACCTGAAATGCAAAGTGCTGCAAGAAACCCTTGGGTACATTATTCTTTATTCTAAGATTTGAAACCTTGAGGTTTTAAATAACATGAATCCTAACATATTGAACTCTCTAGCAACAACTTATAAAACTTCAGGTAGCTCTTTTGTATGGCAAACCAGTTGACACTTCCGCATCAACCTCAACCTTTTTCCTTCAAGTCCTGCAACATTTAAAAAGTCTCCCATCACAATTTCTACCCAATTATATATTTGTTATGAATTATTTTTGCTATTAAAACAAACCAAACAAAAACGTATTGATTTTTTGTTGTTTTAGATGATTGTATTGCTTGTTGTCTTAAAGGGATAGTTACGGTTAGGGTAAAAATGAAAATGCGGTCATCATTTACTCACTCTCATGTTGTAACAAACCTGTATAAATTTCTTTGTTCTGATGAACACAAAGGAAGATAATTTGAGAAATTTTTGTAACCCAACCGTTCCTGGAACCTGTTTACTTCCAAGTATTCTTTTATTCTACTATTGAAGTGAATGGGGTCCACGAACGGTTTGATTACAAACTTTCTCAAAATATTTTACTTTGTGTTCATCAGAACTAAGAAATGTATACAGGTTTGTAACAACATGAGGGTGAGTAAATGATCACAGAATTTTAATTTTTGGGTGAACTATCCCTTTAAAGCCCTGGTCTCACGGTTGAGAAACATTGAACTACAATGAGCAACCATACCAAAAATGTTGGGTTATTTTCAACCTATGCTGCGTTGTTTCAACCTAAAATGTTGGATTGTTTTAAAGCATTGTTGGGTCAAATGTAAACATTTTCTGAGTTAATTTAACCCAACGGCTGGGTTTGTCACTTTTTGACCCATCCCGGCATTTTTTATAAGTGTATATCTTACAAATAGATCTCTCTATAACCTTCCAAGTACTCAAAGTACTCCAAAATAACCTTCAAATATTAATACTTTTTTCAAGGTTTTAATTATTTTTGTGTAAACCCTGTAGGCCAGCAGTTCTCAAACTGGGGGGCCGCGAGATGGTGCCAGGGGGGCCCCAGTTTTATGACATAAAATAAATTAATTTATCATAAATTCTGTGGAATTAAACCTAAAAAAAATATGTCTACTAACCAACAGCACTACTTTGTATCATTCAATTTGTTTTGTTTAATTAAAAGTTGAGTTGTAGAACAGTTTTTTGTCATAAATTTTCTTTGGGGGGCCGCGAAGGAATGCGCCGTACACAAGGGGGGCCACACGCTGAAAAAGTTTGAGAACCACTGCTGTAGGCGACCTCCACATTTAGTCTTTTCAGCTCAATGGTTGATTTTGCAACACTCAAAGGTGAGTCATAGTTCAGTCACTGGACTCCTGTATGTTCACCTCCAGTGGATCTCCCACAAACAAATCAATCTCTTTGCCCTCACCATCAATTATTTCATCTGTCCACGATGAGTTAAAAGTGGATTGTCCTCAGTGCACAATGGAGGTGCGTGAGAGGCATTTTAATTCAAATATTGTGTGATGAGACATATGAAAATGTTTTGGTCTTTGTATTTACTCACTCCCTCCCTCCTTCCTTCTGCTTTCTGCTCTCTCCCTGCCCCTCCCTTCATCGCTCCACCCACTCTGTCACAAGCCTATTTATACTGTGACAACACGACAAGTCTATTTGTAGAAACTGTCGAGTCGAGAACGCAATCGCCCTGAGAGGCTGAAGATCGAAGAAATAAACTCAATCTAAAAACACTTTCTGGCAGATTCACTTTGTTAAAGTAACAGTGAACCTGAAAATAAAAAAATGTCTCTGTTTGACTAACTTCTTTTGTGACAGTCAAACGAGAACATTTCTATGATACTTTCTAAGCAATTACATTTGTCAAATGTTTTAATAAATAATCATTAAATAATTGAAAAGATCTGACTCAATTGGATAATTCACTTTTAAATTACTTATCAAGATCACACCAGAGAGATGCCAAATAGATTTAATGTGACAAAATGACTAAGTCATAGGATTTCAGATGGTTTGAATATAGCATTATAGAAAAATAGTGTATGGACTGTTTTAAAAAAAACTTACATTGTGTTTTTTTTGTATCTAGTCTCAGTCTTGAAAGCCTCAGTACCATTCACTGTAACTGCATAGACAAACAACTATATAATTACATAAAATCCTTCTTTTGTGATTTGCAAAAACTAAGTCATACCGGTTTGGAATGACACAATAATGTGTAAAAATTTTTGGATGAACTGTTTTTTTAAGAAGTGACAGAGAGGACAAACTTCAAATAACCATATTCTGTTCGGCCCTTTCCATTTCCTGCTGACACCTAATTCAGCACTTTAAACTGTTATGACCTTCAAAAAGCCGTTACAGTTTCCTTTCACTTTCTCGTTTTATAACTTTTAAGACGGTCCCTGAGAATGTGATTACAGAGCAAACACAACACAATGACATTAAATCCCTCTTTATTTACTAAAGTGTTAGGCCGTTGCACAATGGGAGTGGTGAAAAAAGCCTGATAAGGGAGCAAGCACAAAGCATCATGGGAAATGAGGATGGGAACGTAAACGAGCCAGGGAGGTGAGAGAGAAAGATTTATAGGCCTAGACCTGCAGAGGGAGTTTGAGAGGGATGGTGAAGATAACAATAAGGCTTAGATATGACGCGTGAGATGTGATCATCGAAAAATAGTACATGAGGGAGGTGTACATGATTGCAGGGAGAGATTGTGCGATTGCTATGACGTCTGAATTGAATAATGTAGGTGTTAAACTGCCAGCACTATACTGGGTACAGCAAAAGAGAGAATTGGGGATATAGAGAAAGGAAGCCCAAAGTCTCACCACCGCTATGAAGCAATCAGGGGATGCGACTCAATGTTTTGATATAACTAAAGGAGGTCACTGTGGTAACGTGTGGTTCAGGAAGTTGTATGTTGACCGAGAGTGAAGTTCACACTTAGATCAAAGTTCCTTGCTCTCTTTTATCTTTCGTTCCTCCCATCCCTTTTTGAATCATACAGCATCTCACAATATTGTATCTGTTTGCACCCATTGTGGAGGACTCATTTATTTCCAGAGGACTTGATGTGTTCACTGTAAAAAAAAAATCATTTTTTGCACTTAAATTTTTAAGTTTAATTAACTTGAATTTATAATAAATTTCAACTTTCTTGACTAGTAAGGAATTGCTATAAATTACAGGGCTCCAGACTAAATTTTTCCACTAGGAGCACAGTGGCCCCCAACTGAAAATTTTAGGGGCGCAACCAGAAAATTTAGGGGCACACCCTGTAAATCAACATGCTAACCAAATATTTACATTACTAATAAATACTTTGATGATAGATGCAGAAAGTACAATGTGCTGTTTTAAATTCAGTGTCACATCACAAAAAAGGTCAAATTTACTGGTCGCACATGTAAAATTCATTGGCACACTCTCAAATTTTGGTGGCAGTCTGGAGCCCTAAATTATAAAAATAAAGCTGAATTAGCTTAAAGCGGAATTGAACCCTAGACATTTTAGCCTGTTATCAGGGGTAACAGGGGTTGCACGATTTCGATAAATTAGATTGATAGTGTGTTGTAGGGCTGTGCGATTTAGGGAAAATATCTAATTGCGCATGATCTGCCAGGAATTGCGATTGCGATTCGATTTGCGATTAAATTTTGTAGCAGATGCAATGTGCATCTGCCTCTTTAGATGGTTAGATCTTACTGATACTGCTTATGGGTCTGGTGTTTTAACTGTTTTTTTTTTTTTTTTGAAAATAAGGAAACAAAAACAAAGAAATTAAGAATATAATTAACACTTCTTATTGTATGAAATGTAAAATGGTCTTTAGCTTTATTTAAATAAGTGGATTCATTATAGCCTTAAATATTTAAATGGGTGACTGAGTTAAACTGGAAAGATTTGTATGCATGTTTGTTTTTTGTAAACAAAGAACTTATACTCAACTTCATAACTATCAAAATATTAAATAGCTACATTTGGGAATTTTAAAATGAATATAAAATCCAAATGCGTTAAATGTCATGTCATTTCATTCAAGTGACATTAGCAACCCAGTTAAATGGTATTTTAATTTGTTTTAAATAAGGAGCCGGGCTTGAAAGCATTGTTGGGCGTGTGGGTGTAAAGTTTTAACGCATCATGCGTTTTGGAAGACGCGATGCGGACTTGCGGAGACAGGCGGGAGACGGGAGTATTTAATAGAGACACAGGCTGCGCGTGTGCTTCAAGTTTAAACACCTGTCTGTTGTGGAAGACACGCGCGGAAAGTCTTGCGATGCGGACTTGCGGAGACAGGCGGGAGTATTTAATAAGCATAGAGACACAAGCTGCGCGTGTGCTTCAAGTTTAAACACCTTGTCTGTTGTGGAAGACACGCGCGCAAAGTCTTGCGATGCGGACTTGCGGAGACAGGCGGGAGTATTTAATAAGCATAGAGATACAGGCTGCGCGTGTGCTTCAAGTTTAAACACCTTGTCTGTGATGGAAGACGCGCGCGAAAAGTCTTGCGATGCAGAACCAGGCGCAAGTATTTAACAAGCATTGAGAGACACAGGCTGCGCGCATGCTTTAAATTGAAACCTCTTGTCAGTTTAGGAGAAGCGCTGTTTTGGCTGACGTACCTCTCACGGAGAAAGCACAACCCTACTTGCGCTCGCTCAATTGGTTAGACTGTCACAAAGCCTCTCCGCATATTTCTCAAATCGCATCATATCGCGTCCTTTCGCGATTTGCTAATCGCAACGTTTCACATCGCGATTGCGGTTCGATTTCGATTAATCGCCCAGCCCTAGTGTGTTGAAGCGAATTTTCGTACCGGTCTTTGATGGACTCAATTAACCAGAATGCACTGCGCGAAACTCAGTCATTAGCTTCACCCACTAACCACTGATCGATGCAGCCTTCAGACTTGTTCTACTTCATGCAGCGCCACAAGAACCGGCAGCCGGATGGCGGCAAAGTTCCGCAAAAGCGATTTGAAAGCAAACTCCTCCGTATGATTTCGCGAATCGCTCTAGTGGTACTTTGACGTCATTCGGCTGTCGATTCTTGCGGCACCACATGAAGTCGAACAAGCCTAATAGCTTCTTTTACTGCCCAACCTGCTCTCAAATCAACTTAAGTCAACTTGAAGTTAGCCAGCAGACGAACCCAACCAAACAGTAACTCCGCTTTTACTGTCTTTGAAGGGGAAATCATCTATAAAAGTTGACTAGAACCTGTGCAGTACATGGATGTAAGAACAAATAATTCAGGCCACCGGGAGTTTTTATTGTTTACATCAACGCGACCCTCAGTTGACACACCACTACTAGAAAATTTGAATACGCAACCAGCACTTTCGTCAAGAAGATTTCGAGTACTGTTTTTCAGCACAGTTTTCCACAGACTCAGGTAATGTAAAATGATCAAAATATCTAAAACATCATTTGGCTTAGTTGTTGCTTGTTTTGTATTACTATGGCAAACATACTACGTAGAAAGTTATTATCATGTTGTTATTATTATGAAAACAAGCAAAGCAAGCGTTAGCTCATCCTGTGCAGCTGTCAATCAAAGAACGATATCATCTAAAAACAAACGGTGCTATATAGCACCAAAAGTGGTTCTTTGCTCGTAATCATAGAAGAACCGTTTTTAGTGCCATATAGCACCGGTGAAGCACCAGTGAAGCACCTGTGTAGAACCAAATAGTGCTATGTAGAACCATATGTGGTGCTATATGGCCCCTATTTGGTTCTACACAGGTGCTTCACTGGTGCTTCACCGGTGCTATATGGCACTAAAAACGGTTCTTCTATGATTACGAGCAAAGAACCACTTTTGGTGCTATATAGCACCGTTTGTTTTTAGAGTGTACTGTCAATGATCTCGCATCAAGACCCGATATATGGAGTTAGTACATTTAATGGCAGCACAATCAACTACATATATGTGATGAAATATAGTGTTGGAGCATAATGTTGTTTTAGTGTGGACTTCTGCTTTAAGTTATTTATAGTCATTTATTGACGTTTCAGCAGTAACAACATAAATAAGCGGCTTCCGTGGTCATCACGTAACTTCCGGTAAACTCTGCTAAGAATAAATAACATCAAAGTCCTTTTAAAGTAGTTTATTTATATAACAAGCCAAATAAACAACATGTAGATTACCTAGGAAAGCAAAACATTTGTTATTTTCGACGAGGTATTTGTTTAAGAGTTCAGTTTAGCAACTACTCAGTAGGCTTGCCGCGATGGTCGGTGAAACGGTGATAACCGGTGCTTCAGCCTCTCACCGGTTAGATCACTTGCCCACCGCGACCCGTCTTTCACCGTCGTTTTGATATTTTCGTGTAATTAAATCATTTAGTTTCGTTAGAGAGAGCAAACACTTACAACTGAATGTGTCTGTTGACTGAATTTAGCAGGCTGAACGCGCGTCACGTCACAGAGCAGCCGGTGTCAGGTTTCATAATTCATTTATTCCTGTCAGAGTGTGCGAGGCAAGCTGACTGACCAGACGAAGGCAGAAGCCGCGTGCTTACTCGTTTTTGTTATAATACATATATGATGTTTAATATAACCAAGATCGTTTTGTTCTTGTGTTTTTCATCAAGAAAAATAATAAACCCATCATTCAAGCAGCGCTTTATGGAGAAGTAGCCGGTTGCTCTGCTTGGGACTGGCGGGTTCTGTGAGAAATACCTGCACACATTGACTCAAGCACTTACGTGATTTAACGCAGCGTACGCAAGCACTGCATTTAAACAGTTGCGTAATTCAAAAGTGAAAGTAAAATGTGCACGTCTGCATGTGCATTTATAAGCCCCTCCCACCCGGTGAAACCGGGATCACCGGGTTTGTGACGCGCCGATTAACCGGTGAAAAAATTCTGTCACCGCGGCAACCCTACTACTCAGACCATTAAACATACAGAAACCGGAAGTAAAGTTCTGACCAGACGCGCAATCGCATGACCGCACGTGCGCCCGATAAAACCGTCTATAGCAACTCCTCGCTAGTCAAGAAAGGTCAAATTAATTAATTAAAAAGTGCAACAAAGAATGTTTACAGTGTATGAACCATAGGCAGTTCCTACTTGACTGCACATCTTCAACCGAAAATGAGTAAAGAGGCGAAACATGAGTGAAGCTGGTTGTTGGTTGCTGAAACCATCAATCAATCAATCAATCAATCAAATTTTATTTATAGAGCGCCTTACAACAACCAAAAGGAGCACAAGGCGCTTTCCAGTAAAAACATCAACAGTAGATAATAAAATGCATCAATGGATAATAAACTATAACAACGATAGACAATAAAATATAACAACACACTATAAAATAGCAATAGAAACAAAGGCTACGTGTTAAAAGCTTGTAAGAATAAATATGTTTTCAGCTGTGATTTAAAAACACTCAGCACAGAGATGCTTCGTAAATGTGCTGGAAGTGCGTTCCACAGCTGTGGTCCCTGGACTGCAAATGACCGGCCTCCAAACTTTTTATATTTAAATTTAGGGATAATCAGAGAGGTATGTTGTGAGGAGCGAAGAGTTCTGGATGGTTGATAGACTGTTATTAGTTCGGCAAGGTAGGCTGGTGCCAGATCATTGATGACTTTAAACACAAACAACAAGACCTTATACTCCACCCGAAACCGCACAGGAAGCCAGTGAAGTGAGCGGAGGACAGGAGTTATGTGGGAACGTTTGGAAGTGTCCGTGAGAAGACGTGCTGCCGCGTTTTGCACCATTTGAAGCCGATTGAGGAGTGATTGATTAAGTCCAGTGTAAAGAGCATTACAGTAGTCTATCCTCGAGCTGATGAAGGCATGAATAGCCTTTTCAAGATCAGCTCGGGATAAGAATGATTTGACCTTACTGAGAAGTCTTAGCTGGTAAAAACTTGCCTTCACTACTGCACTAATCTGCTTATCAAAATGCAAATTATTGTCAAAAATAACACCCAGGTTACGAACGGAAGGTGCAAACTGAGGTGTTAGAGGACCAAAATTAAGCAGGGTACTGGGTGAATCCGGGCTAAACAGGATGTACTCAGTCTTTTCTTCATTCAGATGAAGGAAGTTCTGGGAAAGCCACTGTTTGATATCCTGAATGCAATTATGGAGAGGGTCCAGTGCAGAACAATCACTCAGAGTCACAGGAAGATAAATCTGGAGGTCGTCTGCGTAGAAATGAAACTGAATGTTGTGCTTAGAGATGACTTCACCAAGTGGCAGCATATAGAGTGAGAACAATATAGGACCGAGAATAGATCCTTGAGGCACACCAGATGATAGAGGAGCAACCGAGGAAGAATAGTCATTTAACATTACTGAAAAAGTTCTGTTAGATAGGTATGATGAAAACCAGTCTAGCACTACTCCCTGTAGTCCAACAACATGTTGGAGACGAGAAATGAGGATGGCATGATCCACGGTGTCAAATGCAGCTGTTAGGTCCAATAACACCAAAACCATAGAGCTCTTAGTATCCAGGGCTCGAAGAATGTCATTTTGGACCCTCAGTAACGCTGATTCTGTGCTATGTCTAGACCTAAAACCAGACTGAAATGTATCACCAATGCCGTGCAGTTGAAGGTGAGACTGAAGCTGTGCATAAACGAGCTTCTCCATCACTTTAGAGAGGAATGGAAGGTTAGATATAGGACGGAAGTTGGATGGTATGGAGGGATCAAGGTTGGGCTTCTTAAGCAACGGTCTTACAATAGCGTGCTTGAGTGCAGCGGGAACAGTTCCCACAGTGAAACAGCTGTTTATGAAGAAGACAAGGAAGGGACCTATGGTGTCAACAGCCTCCTTCAAAATCTTAGCAGGAACAGCGTCTAGCAGGCAGGTGGTAGGCTTCAACTCTTGGACTGCTTTTTTGAGGTCCACAAGAGTAACAGGATCGAAGTTCTCTAGCACACATTGCGCCGCACGAGAAGACATGGCAACAGTGTGAACTTGTGTAATGGTTTGCCTGACAGACCAGACCTTGTTCAAGAAATAGTCTTTAAATGCATTACATGTGTGTTCAGAGACATCATTCAAAGTGACAGGCACCGGATTTATGACAGAATTAATAGTGCTGAACAAAATTCCAGGGCGGTGACTGTTGCTATTGATGAGAGTAGAAAGGTACTGTCCTTTAGCTTCCTTCAGTGCACTCTGATAGGTGGCAAGACTGTCTCTAAACATTTCCAATGACACCTGCAGCCTATCCTTCTTCCATTTTCGCTCAGCCCGTCTACACTGGCGCCTCAGAGCCCGAGTTGTATCATTGAGCCAGGGGTCCAACGGACCATTGGTCGACTTCACCTTATAGGGCGCAACAGTATCCATGATCTGGGAACAGATGGTATGGAAGGAGGAGAGTAAAAGGTCAGGACACAGAGACGATGCTAATTCAGCAAAAGAGGCGAGGTCAGAAACAGAGATGGCAGCAACAAAGTCATCGACTGTAGATGAGGTAATAATGCGACGACGATGATGGGCAGTAGATGTTGGTGTTGGAGTAGCAGCAGAAATGTCAAACCGTATGAGAGAGTGGTCAGAGATGGGAAAATCCATGACCTCATAATTTAACACAACCACCCCACGAGAGATAATAAGGTCTAGAGTGTGACCTAACCTATGAGTGGGACAGGAAATGGACTGAGCCAGATCTAATGAGTCTAAAAGTGCCTTAAAATCATTAGCAAATTTATCAGAGGGGCAGCAAACATGAATGTTAAAGTCACCACAAATTAGAATATTGTCAAACTTTGCCAAAAACTCAATCAAAAACTCTGAGAACTCAATTAAAAACTCTTTATTTAATTTGGGCGGCCGATAGATTACTGCACATAAAATAGGAAAGGGTAGAGTGAGCACAAATACTTGTAACTCAAAGCTGGAGTACCCTCTAGTGGACAGCTGGCGGCACTTCAGGGACTGTCTATGTGTAGTGGCTATCCCCCCGCCCCTACCCGTTTGCCGCGGTGTGTTTAGGTAAAGGTAACCAGAGGGGAGGAGTTCCGAAAAGGCACTGACCTCACCTCGGGGAAGCCAGGTTTCAGTGAGAAAAAAACAAATCCAGATTATGAGACGAGATGACATCATTAAGGACAAAAGTTTTGTTATTAAGCGATCTGGTGTTACAAAGTGCCATACGGAACGTATTTAAGTTGACAGGCGACGATGTCACACGAGGAATTGGACGGAGGTTTTCTTGAACACAACCCCGGGTGGATGTTTTAACGCGCCGGGTACACCAAGATGGAACGTCACTGTTGGAGCTAACCGGCCGAAGCCACCGGTAGCATTCCCGCGATCTTCCAGCATTGCCAAATCCTGAGTGATCTTTACATCTCGGCGATGGAAAATCCAGGTGAGTCCTCAGCCTGACATGTAACCCGCCTCTCCGACCGCGTCTTTTGCGGCGCTTACTGCCTGGTAGCAAACAGACAGTGCGTCTCAGGAAAGGTGGAATAGATGTCAACAGTGGCGGTGGTGGTGTTTTAAAGGACTGGACATTTAAGATGCGATTAGTTGTGAAACGCAATTCCAGCAGCGTGGTGCGATCATAAACAATAAGCGACGATACGTTAGTAAAAACAAACATGAGAAAACAGAGGAGCAAGTGGCAAGCCAAACACAGCGGCGCCATCTTAATCGAAGTAGATAATCTCCATGCCCGCCTAGCTCGACTGTAGTGACAGCAGTGGCAGTTCACCCGTCACTCAAGTGGCCACGCCCTTAACTATGCAGAACTTTAAGGCTTAATATCATGAAATGGATGAGTAACAAAAAAATGCACCCCCCTCACAATTGTCAAGAAGGGCAAAATTAGCTTAATAGACCAAAAACACTTTTTGTACCATGCTGTAAATATATTTATTTTTGCTGTAAAGTTGGCCATTTTAACATTGGGGTCTATGGGAATTGACTTCCTTTTGGACCCAGCCTCTAGTGGCCAGTCGATCAACTGCAGTTTAAGTCACTTCAGCATTGGCATCATCAAAGGGATCAGAAGGTTGCCCCTCTGTAGGAACAGAGAGATTTAAAACATGGCTTGAGTCCATGATATATTAAAAGATTTTCAAAACTAATAGATTTAGTTTGGGTTGATGATACACACAAGCATGTTTTCTGCAAAGGCAATTTTTCCACACAGGCAGAAGCTGGCATTTCCTTGAGGGTTTTGTGAAGAAACAATATTTGCCCATCTGCCAATGTTCTCATACAGAGGTGGAATGAGGTTTGATGGAAGAAATTTGCAGTTATAAAACGTCAATCATATATCCCCAGTTTTCTTTTTAAGCTCTCCTGGGTACAACATAAACCGGCCCACGCCCACCTCAGCACCAACCAACAGGAACAGGGAGAGGTAGACAAAAACAAAAATATTACCTCAACACAGCACCCATTTTTCTCACCTCGGAAGCTGAACTGAGGTAACAGACAAGATTGAACTTGCCACAAAAGAACTCCAAATATCCACATCTAAAAGCTCTGAACCCAACCCTC
Organism: Misgurnus anguillicaudatus; assembly: GCF_027580225.2. Classification (NCBI taxonomy): domain Eukaryota; kingdom Metazoa; phylum Chordata; class Actinopteri; order Cypriniformes; family Cobitidae; genus Misgurnus; species Misgurnus anguillicaudatus. Next base: position 23,903,844 of record NC_073360.2, on the reverse strand, counting down.
AACCGGTCCTCCCTTTTTCCAGGACCAGTCTGGGAATACAGCACAATGCCGCTGTTTTAATTCCAGCTGGATCTCCCATTGCTGTCATACTGTATACAGCAGCAGCTGGGTTGGCAAGGTTGTGGCCATGTCGTCTCCTCCCAGAGCCTAGAATACCCACAATGCCTTATAAGGGCAGGTCATGCTTCTGAGCGTGGGACGGGGGTTCCCACATGAGTTTCTGTGTCTATCCAATGCTGAGCGGTTGGAGGTTGGAACAGACATGGCAATGCCACCCCTTCCTTCCAGCTTTCTATCTCTGGCCTCTAACAAGCTGTGTTTATAACTTTGGGTGCCTACAGCATACCCTAGAGAAAGATGTTATGGGGCATAGGTAGTATTGCATTTGCTAAAATTTGAGGGTTTGGAAAGAGCTGGATTAATAACTGGGGGGATAGTATTGGTCAACTGATCCCCAACTCAAAGTGCCTTGCAGTACAAATCTCAAATTTTGGTTGCATGTTAGGCATTTTTTCGATGTCCTTGCAGTGCATTATTCCAATTGCTAACCTTGAGTATTTGTTAGTACTACATAAGGGCCTCTGAATAGTGACAGATACTGTTTCTAAGATGACTTCCTCTACTGAAAAGCCAAGGCTGTTGAGCTGTCAGTGGTCAATTAGAGATGTTGATATTTTATTTTCAACTCCACATCCACTGGAAATGGGATGCATAACAATCCTTCAAGATGATGCTGAAAATTTCCGTTATGGGCCTTCCTGTTTTCTGGTGCTTCAGGAGCCCGTGATCACCAACAATTGGACATTTTCTCAGAACTTAAAGATCATTTGCAGACTTCTAAAGCCGGCAGCCAACATTTGCCACTCTTACCCAAAACTGTCCCAATCAAAGAAACAGTGGCATGTTGTTTGTTAATTCTTAACGCCATTCCAGCATCTATGGCTATATTATGGCAAGAACTGGTTAATTCATACACAAGTAGATCCACACAAGTTGTGGGAGGGGCAATTTGGCATTTCCAATTCACATAACTTTAATGTTTTTAGGCCTGTGGGAGGAAACCGGAGTACCCAGAGTAAACACACACTGACACAGCTGGGGCTCGAACCGGGGACCTTCTTGCTGTGAGGCAGCAGTGCTCCCCACAAAGTAGTGTAACTCCACTCTGATGACAATACAAATCTTTTTGAAACAAAATAATTGGGAACAAAGCTGAAATCCACTAAAAAATTTAATGACAAGGATACAGATGCTGATCATAAGTACAGTTAGAGATAACCAGGTCACCAAAACAAGCATGACGTAAATCAATGAACAAAATCATGTACTTTAATGAGTAACAAGGCTTTAATACTTTACTGACTTTTATCTCATTCAACAGCATTGGACTTTGCTGCATTGTGCACTTATATTTATAGCTCGTGATTTTAGTCGAATAGCAATTAATGTGTGTTGACTTAACTTCTCACACATTTGCTCTCAACAGCCTCTCAATTTCTTTCTCCCTAAATCAGGGTTTCCCGCAGCATATTTCAGTTAAGGCGGGCTGCCTAAGCTTGGAAACCCTACCGCCTTAACTAGGTCGTCCAAAAAAAACAAAAAATTCGCTGCACAAAAGGCCGTCAAGTGCATCTCGGAGAATAGCGTGTACGCACATCACACCGCGAGCGTGCACGCGCACCACACGGCCGAAATGAGATAAGACGTGGTCCGTCACGTCTGGAGGATAGCCAGTTGATAAAATGCGTGTCCGTGAGCGCTCTTGCTCACTTTATTAATTTGCATTATTTACATGCTACAATAGTTACACTCTTTTAAGATAATGTACTGTATCTATCTATCATCGATCGCCAGACGTTTATTAACCCTTTAGTTTCACTTCATCACGCAGCTATTCCCGTTAGGTAAAAACTTTTAATTCATTAATAATCTAGTATGTGTTCATTTTTTTCATAGTTTCTTCGAAATTAAGTTTTATATGAGTGTTTTAAAAATAAATATTTTATTTATTTATTTTATTAAAATATTTTAATTTTCATCATGACGCATACGCCCCCGCCCCTTTGATTGCCACGCCCTCCGCCACGACCACCCAACCCTACCACCTTAACTAACAAATTTTCTGCGGGAAATTATATACCTGCTAAATAATATATATTTAAAAGCCCTCGTAGCATAATATTGACACAGTATCATGGGAAGCCACGAGATGATGCAAACATTTTGGATTCCCCTTGTTAGTATCTTTCTCTCCCTAAAGAAAAACACTGAAGAGCTTATTTCAACATCTTATTACAACATCTCAGCTAGCATATGACTGATCCCGACATGACACCACCAGGCAGGGAGTCTCGACTATAAGTCATGTGGTGGTGAGGTTAACATAATGTATCAGTGTGGATACCAACACTCCACACAGACGCATCATTCAGTGGCAGACCATTGAGTTAGATGACCAGCTGGTGACCATACGCTTAGTTGCTGCAGCAACCATGAAAATGTCATGCAACGGGTGCAGATAGCCACCACGCCCATTCATTCCAAACATTACAGCCTTCGTTAGGAGATACCAGCAGATTCTCAAGGGAAGGGCAAAAGGACAACCACCCTTAAGCTGGTGATAAAGCTAAAACAGTAGGAGGATTCATAGACACAGTCATGGGCCAATAAACCAAAGTGAATTGCAGAACATTTACATGCATCTGCTCAGACTAATAACTACATCAAGTTCTAGTGAAGTCATGCAAAATGGCTATTTTATCCTTTTAAAGGGTGCCCAAATATATCTAAAATTTGGAGAGCATATGACTACATGTCTTACAGAGTAAAAGTTTTGTTTTTCTTAAGGAGTCGTTCCATATATCTGGGAAATGGGTAGTGCAATAGGTATGTTCAATTTGATGATCGCTCACAAACATGTCTGGACTTAGTTTCACACACACACTTCTTATCTCTGCTGGGATATCATGATGGCATTTCTAAACACGCTTTCCCAGTTTATATGAAGGCCTCCATTCGAGAAGATTCAGTAAGAGTTGTGTGAGAAAATGTACAGCTTGATTTCATTATCAAAGCACTGTTTACATTTACATTTGCATATGTGGCAGACACTTAATCCAAAGTCCATACATTTATTTGTATTTCCTAGGGATTGAATCCACAACCTCTGCGCTGCTAAAGCAACTGTCTACCTGTTAAGCTTGGATCACATGATGTTTGGAACAGATTATAGCTTTTAAGTACTGGAGCCTGTTATTCACAAAATGACATAATAACACAGAGCCAGACATTACACATGTCTCTGTCCATAAGACAGCGGTCAAGAAATATACAAGAAAAAACTGCCCACCAAGTAGTAGCACTCTGTATGGGTGTTGTTGTTACCAACAGGGCGTTTTCTTCATAGTAATGCAAGCACTGTTTTAATGGTAAACCTCGTTCCCAACACGGAGGCAATACATTTAACACTGGTCAACAGCTCGGAAACACTCTCGCTCAATATGCATATTTTACCCTCCCTTTCATTTCTGTGGCCTGGTGCAAGGACACACCTGGCTTGGATTGCATGACTTGTGTACCTGCTGCAGAACCTAGTTAAAGGTTAACCCACACCTTCTAGATCCCATCATGAGCAGAACCAGAATCATGTCATAAAGGTTTCACTTCAAAGGTCTTTGATAAAGACCATTGCTCAACTAAGTCTTGAGCAGGATGCTTGTGATGAATGGTACCATGAACATATGGACCCAGATCGGCATAAATTAGTAACTTTAAAACGTGTTCAAAGCTGTAAATCACAGGAGTCTTATTAGACACAAAAATATTTCAAAAGCGCCATCACACATGATTCCAGTTCCAATGAAACGTTATCAGATCTGCCAAGAAGCTGAAAGACCGAACGCGAACATTAAGTTTAATCAAGCGAACAAGAATGAATAAACTAATGTGAAATTCCATGAATGCAGTTGTTCTTTGGGCAGAAAGATGTAATCACCGCTGTAATCTCATCTGTGGGCGTTTTTTCCAGAGAAAACCTCTGGAAAAAGGAATGTAACCTTAGCCGCAAGTTTTAATCCCAAACGTCCACCCATGTCAATCTGGGCACAGTTTAAACCTGTGTCAGAGGATCTCAGATGGCTTAGAGATGATCTAACACAATCAGGTTAATCAGTATGTCGGGGTAAGCAAAAACAAATCTCCTGAAACAACTTGTCAGCACAAAACCTAAAGTAATGCGAGCAGGTAAATCCTACTTTGCTCAATATATGAAAATCAGGGCTCCAGACTAACTTTTTTCACTAGGAGCACAGTGGCCCCCAACTGAAAATTTTAGGGGCGCAACCAGAAAATTTAGGGGCACACACCGTAAATCAACATGCTAACCAAATAATCACATTTCTACTATTATCCACTGTATTACAAATAAATACTTTGATGATAGATGCAGAAAGTACAATGTGCTGTTGCAAATTCAGTGTCACATCACAAAAAAAGCTCAAAGTTACTGGTCGGACATGTGCGACTGGATGTAAAATTCAGTGGCACACTCTCAAAATTTGGTGGCAGTCTGGAGCTCAGAAAATGTTTTTCACTTTTCTTACCGGTTCACTTATTTTCTTCTATTCTTTTTTGGACAAGGTACAATGTTGATATATACAAGTATGGACTAAAGGATTAATACAATAGACATGCACCACAATGGTAAAACTTTGAATACCCTGCTGTAGTATGTAAATATCAAAAATCCAAAGCACACGAATGTTATATCATCTGATCCTAGCACACTAGTCGTTTAGGGGTTATTAAAAAGAAATTAGAAATACTTTATACTAAAAGCCTTTAGTCTGGCTTTGCATTTTTCCTGATATGGAGCAGAATGAAGGCCAAGGGCAGGGCCCTCGATGGGAAATTTGAAGTGGAAAAGCCACAGCTAAATTAAGAAAAACTGCAGATCCGACAATGAGCTCATGACTCACCACAGGGCAGAAAGACATTTACTCACACAAGACCAAATTCTGAGAGTCTTGTGTCCCCTCCGACCTCCAACTTCCTCCAGTTCTCACACTGAAAACGTTATGAGAGCAAAACTTGCTGTACTGTAAACAAATACAATGCCTACATGCATGTATAGCACGAAGATCATAATATGCAAAATTTTTACATTACAGAATTGCTTTGGGCCTTTTTTTACTAATATCACACACAGACAATTTTTCTTTGTTTGTGTGATGCTATTCTGAGAGTAACACAAGATGTTTGGTGTGAAATGAATACAAACTTAGTGTACAACTTAATATTATATTTAACTGACAATAAAACAAATACATTAATAGCAGCCATAACAGTAATAGTTAGGTTTAATGCCTAATAAAGTAGACACCCGTTTATTTGAATGCTTGGTTAGCCCTGAAAACTTCCTGTTCTGAGAATCACACGCACAGGTGTATCCCCTATGAGAAGATCTCCGGGACATGCTGACAGCTGCTACTCGACAGACCAGCAATAAGGGAAGGGCTGGTGTGCACAAATGCACACATTGCACAACCACAATTGTCACCAACCCTCCCAGTCTGAACCAAATATTTTGCCACCTCATATCTCAACACCATAAACAGATGAAGAACACAACAGTGATCGGACGAATGCAAAACAGACTACACAAGAAGTTACTTCTGTTGGCATACGGCATACTGTACGTTTTATTGCTGGATGGAAAAGACTGTACAGTGTACATGGCTCAATAATGACAGACACAAAGCTAAGCAGAAAGTTAACTGTCTGGGGATGGGGAACAGCTGGAAAATTGTTTAAGTCTCCCTGCATTTAACCAAAACCCAGTTGCTATAATATGCTCTTTTTTGGAGCTCTACCTCAAAGTATTTCACTTTCACCCAGAGTGGCGAATCCATCAGTTTATATGAGAAGCACACTGTTCTTGGAAATGTACTATACAACCACTCTAAGTTTGTTTATAGTAATAATTCACCAAGGCATCCACCTACAAGCCTACTCAACTGGAAGCAATTGTTGTCAATTATAGTAGTTACACCACAACAAGTATTGCACAATAAATACATTTGCAGCCTCCTCCTGCGGCATTTCATTCTGCACATGTTTTGCAACACATGGATGGAGACATACTGTATCATGCCTTTCGGGTCACGACTACGACCTTAAGATATCACTAGCATACTTGTACATGCACCCTGACAAAGTACAGTATAGCAAAGTCCGCATACACACACAGTGGCATCTCTGATAGGAGGATTGAGTGAGGTTAGTTTGCAATGACAGATAAATACCAGCTGGTCTCCTTCAACTCAATTCTCAATGAGTGGACTGGAAAAAATGTGGTCAATCAAATCACTTCCAAATTGAACACAAAGTCTAAGCTTCGGAGATGAGGGTTTGTTTATATAGACGTCATTCATTTGAATAATCATCAGTGAATAAAAAAGGAGTGGTTGTTTAGATCTGTACGAGTCGTAGTAAAAATTAGCTGATCAACATGACACAGTGGTCGTGTCAAAACCTAGTGAGCCGCCACGCGGTATTGATTCAAAAAAATGATGCCTAGAATAGATAGAGATCTCACTTGGTTTAAACAAAGCGTGTTTCCCAAAATGAATATATCAACAAATGACATTAAATATAGTAATCGTTGAAGAAAGTCAGCACGCTGACACTCAACAAACACGCGTGGGAAATGTAAAGTCGCACGTCATAAAGGTTAAAATGTCACGCGTGCTTCGATTCAAACATAAAATGAATGCCGCGTCACTTACCTTGTTTAAACTACAAATCCAGAAATGTCCCAAAGCAAAAGTGCTTTATCACTGGACCACTGCATTCATTCCCGGTCAAATGCAGTTTTAGAGAAAGTAATTTGCTCTCAAACTCCGTCTTCAGATGTAATCTGGACCTTTGCCTCCTTTCTTGAATCTAACGACCAAAGACACTGAAAAGTCTAGACGTCCAATCTCTTAGATCACTTGGATTTAGTAAAAGTATCAGCACATTAATGTCTTAAATTAACAGGTAGTCATGCACTAGTCTAATGTGTGATCATGTATGCCATGATACACTGAGTAAGGGTGTTTGAAATATTACCTCCCTCCCTCGTCTCTTACTGACTCACGAAAGACTGTACCAGGAAGTTCCCGGCCAATCCCACGACTAAAATCACACGTGTATCTTTTTACAATTTTGCTTAACGCATTAATTAATATGTGTATGAGCGTTTTATGAGAATGAGGCGGTCATTTTGAAAGAAAAAAAAACTATTTTTAATTTAGTAATGTGCGCTGTTAAAAGCAGTTATTGCAGTTGACCTGCTTCCTCACTGAAGGAGTGCTTATTTTTAACAAATATGCTTGTTTGTGAAAATACGTGTGTGATTTTAATATAAAATAACTTCGCTTAAGGTTTAATACGCATGTCTATGATTATAATTATGTCTTTTAAATGTTAAACCAAGGTAAAGAAGGCGTTTCTCATAGGTATGCTTGGGTAACTGCGCACTCTACAGACAGTACTGAGGTATTGCACTACAGGGCTTACGTCGCAGCATCAACGTGAATGACTGATGTGCATTACGTCATTGCAGAAGAATCCACAGTGAAGCTACTTTAATCTGCTGAGGATTTTACCTTGACCTTCTACTTTTATTTTGATAAAATCAACCATTTATTTGAAAATGTTAGTGTGCCATTAAGTTCAACTATAAAAATGTGGTGTTGTTTCAACTCATTGCTAGGTCAAAAATTGTCATTTTTGGTTAATTTAACCTAAAGATTGGGTTTGTCAGTATTAAACAACCCAGTGCCTTACCGAATAAAAGTACAGTAAACCTCTGGGCATCTATTACACACATGGAAAACATGCCCTGTGAAAGTACAGCATTACATTTTATCAATGAACACTGCTGAAACAAAATCCCTCGTGTCAAGGTGACCTGTACCGTGTGTGGTACTGTAGGAAGGGGGTGTGATCAATTCTGCTCTCGGTTTTGGTCCATAAAAACCCTTGACCGGCACATTTTTGCAGACCAGCTGAACAGGGAGGAAAGATTGTATCCTGTTGACAAGGCAATGTTGGACAGACAGATTGTACTAAAGGGTGTGTCTATATCTCCTGTCACCGGTTGGGTGGAAATGGGCATTACGGCAATTGTTCCCGTTTTTATCAGTGATTTAAGTACAGCTTATCCTTTTTTTGTTAATGTATATAACGCTCTCTCTCTCTCTCTCTCTCTCTCTCTCTCTCTCTCTCTCTCTCTCTCTTTCCCTTATGCACTCACACACATACACTTCAAGGGTCATGTGACGTTTGGGGAATGTCAGGATGCCTTTATGGAATTTCAGTGTCATTTCCTTAACCAAAGTATTCCATTCAATCTACACTGAACTCAAGTGGTTCTCAAACATTTAGTCCTGTGAAACTATTGGATGATTTGAGATGACTAAATGGACCATGAAGTGGTTGAGTTAAAAGAAAAGTAGTGCTTACAAACTAAATAAGAATAGAGAACAAAGCATAGTTGACTTAAACGGGTGCGACATTGGTAGTCAGCCAACTTTTTCCTTTTTGCCAACCAGACTAGAAACATGTGGGGCTTATATAACAACGAAGTTCTACAAAATAACAAAAAAATAAAAACTGACCAATACTTGCAATACAGCACTGACTAGTACTTGCTTATTTGATTATTTTTTTTTACAATTTAAGAATTAAAAATTCATACAAAAATGTATGCATGAAAAACAATTATTCACAATTATTCGCGGTTTTTGTATATTCATGCTTTTTTCATTCATTTTTGCTTAGAATTATTATATTCATTATTTACTGCAATGAATAATGCACTGAATAATTAACACAGAATTGTAGTTTGGTATTCATCCAATTATCTTGGCATCACAGCATTTGTTTCTTTTGCTGTAGACACCCTGGATTCTCATTATACTATCACAGCAAGAGTTGCTTTTTTTAACATTTATGTGCTGACAATCAAAATCTTGTTTACAACAAGCCTCAGTTACAATAAAAAGCTTTGCTAAGTAAGCTTACAAAAAACCTTGATAGCAGCTATCACAATAAACAATTTGTTGCAGTTGCATTATTTGTCTGTTTAGTTATGCAAATTGCTTCCTGTATTGATAATATGAAGTAGCACCCAAAACACAATCTGCTCTTACCTTGGTGCAGCATTGACAGTAAACCTCTCCATTTTTCCCTGGAGGTAATATGATTTCTCCAGTAGGTATCAACTGAATCTGAAGCTCCATCATGTTGCCGGTGTGTCCCAATGTCTCTGTACAAGTATATTTAGCCACTTTGCATGAGGGAAGCTTCAACCCTCACTGGCACTCCTGCTCTATGGGATTCATGAGATATGATGAGCATCTAAGGTGTAAACAATGATAGCAAGTGAAGATGAAAATTTTTACCTGTTGCAGTATAAAGAGAAAAAATACCTTTTTGGTATAGATGTAAGCGGTGTGCAAAAATCGTCCCACAGCCAGACATGTGCTTTATTTGATGTTCCCTGCTTCTGAGCCGCTCTAAGCACTGAGAGTTTGCCGTCAGGGTTTCCTCTAGGCTTTAGCATCCTGTCCTCGACTTTCCTGGGATAAACACCGGAGGAGCCCACTCCATTTCCCCTGCACATACTAGAAGTACGTTGTAATCTATAGCGAAAGGGTGTGAATTTTCTATGAATTTTAACAATGATGACAAAGCATGAACTTATTGACCTTAGCATTCCATTAGGGCCCTATACAAGAGACACACACACAATAGTATCCTCTTTTTTTTCCTAGAGGGTTTTTAATCCCAGGGAGAGTCAGCCAACTTTGGCTTAACTTAGCACTTTACAGTATACGTTACATTATTAATATGCTCGCTTGTACGGTTTAACCGCTTTCTCTACTTCTTATATTATCTATTGATTTTCTGTGTTCTCCTCTACATCTTCTCATGTAAAGCTGCTTTGCAACAATTAACACTTGTGAAAAGCGCTATATAAATAAAATTGAATTGAATTGAATTTAAGCTGGATCAAGACAAAATAATTAATTAGAAAATATTAAATGCTATTACAGTCAGTAACACTTTAAATTTTAAGTAACACAGTTTAAACTTCATAAGCAATGAGTCCATAATAACATGCCATGCTGAGAATGTAATTATGTTGCGTGAACATTATAAGAGCATTACCAATGCTTAAACATTTGTATATATGGTTGCCAGAAATGTGATTGTCAATTGTAAATGTGTTTGTAAAATAGAGATTGTTGGGGGGGGAAATGACACAGACTCACATCCTCTGACCTGTGACACTAGCTGAGACGTTCATGATTTCTGGGCATCAACAGGAAAAGTGGCCTTGGCATATTCCCTTTGAATGGTCTAAATTTGGATAAAGCCACATAGTGTATCATGTACTGATATGCTGCAAATAGACCCTTGGAGATGTTATCTAATAACAGATTGTCAGACTGTTAATAGTTGAGTAATGGTATCCTGTTTGTAAGAGAGGGAAATCATGGAATGGGGAGGCTTATGGTACTGGATGTGATAATGGGTGAAGGGTAAAATAAGGTTGAATGGATTTCATTAGTGTTATTGGTGAAAGTGTCACAATGGTTATGTAAGAGGCCATTTAGAATAGCTCTCCTAAATATACAACATTTGAAATGGATCAAAAAAGTTTATCAAAATCCTAAGACAAGAATGGGTATTGTTCAAATTTATTTTTTATTTCGAACCCGTCTCATAAATTATCATAATACAATTTGTCCACAGAAAACTATTTATATCAATAAAAGTTCATATAATTCCTGTTAACAATATCACCTTTGATGAAGCAGAACATTTTAAAACAACTTTTCTGAAAAGTTTTGATCCACTTTAAATGTTGACTGGTGTGCATCTGAGATGACAATAACTGCTTTAACCTCCTAAAACCAGAGCTTTTGCTTTCACTTTAGATTTCTATCAGCTATTTGGGGTTAGGAAGGAACAATAAATATAATAACCAATTTTTTTTCTTTGAACATGAAGCAATGTAATTGACCATGTTTGTGTACAACAGGTTCACAGAATTAAGTATTATGGTGCAAACAACAAAAATGTGATGTCCACATATGTGGACAAACCAGGTCATAAGAGGATAAAGAAAAAGAGGAAGGACCAGATATTTCTGTCTCTGTATTCTATACTATTTTAAAAGCTTCTCTTTGCTATTTTAAAGGGATAGTTCACTTTAAAATGAAAATTCTGTCATCATTTACTCATCTTCATGTTGTTTTAAACCGGTATGAATTTCTTTTTTCTGATGAACACAAAAGAAGACATTTTGAGAAATGATGGTAAACACACAGCAGATAGTGACCATTGACTTCCATAGTAGGAATTTTTTTTTGGAAATATTGTGATAAATGATGAGGAAAATATTTTGATAAATGATGGTAAGCACACAGTTAATGGTACCGATTAAATTCCATCATATTTTTTATTCCTACTATAGAAGTCAATGGTCACTGCTGTGTGTTTACCATCATTTCTCAAAATATCATCTTTTTTCTCAAAAAATTGGATGAGGATGAGTAAATGATGACAGAATCATTCATGACAGAATTTTCATTTTAAAGTGCACTATCCCTTTAAGTGCATATTTTCTACAAACAGTGCTGTGACTACATCAGGAGCTAAGTCCATGGATATATTGTGACCCACTACGTTTAGAAAAATGTTGCACTATACATGTTTGTTGTCATGTTATATCTGAACACAGTAGGTGGGTAAAATTGGCAAAATTTAGGCTATTAAACTATTCTCCAGTTATCCACTGCAGCACCACCTGCTGGCCGGGTTGTTTTGTTTAGAACAGTGGATTTAAAATCTTTTGACTTCAAGGCCCCCTATCGTCCACAACATTTAATGCACCCTTCACACTTCCAATTTCACAAAAATGTAATAAAATATTCTAGAGCATTCTTAGCATAACTTGGCCGATGTAGCCTATATTTATAAAACATAATATACATTATAAAATGAATATTAATAAATTAACTGAATATATAAAATTCTGTCATCATTTAATCATCCATGTAGTTACAAACATAAACAAACGTATTTGTTCAACTGAACAGAAACGAATAGTAATTTTTTCTACTAGGAAGTCAATGTTGCTTCTGTTTCCTTCTTCATTACAAATATCTACAAATAGTAAAACTGTAAACGGCCCCTTTAATAAAACTTGAACTGCACCCTCCATACCAGAAGGTGGTGTAAAGGCAACTTAATCTGGTTTGCCAAGAGCCTAAAAACACAAAAGAAGAAGAAATCTTGCCCTGCGCATTTCCGTACGTCCTTTGTCGTAGCGACGCGGCACTTCCGTTTATGCGGAATCGGGAACATGCGTAAAGCGTATCTGTGAATCGAAAGCCTTTACGCACAACGTGCACTGTCGTTTAGTTGTGCGCCATTCCGCAGATCCAAACCAGCAGAGAACCTCATTCACTGGATTAAATTGTTTCAAGTCAACGAAGGTATTTTCTTATACACATACATCGCGTGGTTTTATTTGCCAAATCTAAAAATCACAGTTTTACTTCCGGTATTTTTTGTTTGCAGATAACGTTGGCTTGTTGTGTAATCTAAGGTTAGGCTAAGCTAAGCTAACATGCATTGTTACAACCGCAGAAGTTTAGCTACACAAGTATCGCAATTATTTGTTTAGTTGAGTTGCAGAATATCTAAGTGTATTTAATATTAATTTGAGCAGGAAATATGATCCAGTGTAACTTAAAAACATAACGTTAGGCCTGCTTGGTGCTGTGCAAAAAGGAAACAGTTCGGGCGCCACGGGCAAGTTAGAGATTTGTTGTAGTTTATATGTTTACCAATACTTGTATGTAATACGTAACATGATCTATGCTTTTAATTTGCAGTGTTGCTTTTTTGTTTTTATGGCGTGTTTTATATACAGCTTTTGTGGTGGTTGTTGACTCAGTGGTAAAATTATTTTCTTTATCTGTAGATATTAAACCAATTAAATGCTGTGACCATTTGCAAATCAATAACACGGTGTTGTAAAACCGTGTTTTTCCCTTTAATCTCACATTTTTTTGTTTTGTTTTGTAGAGGCTGCCATGGCAGCTGCGTTCCCTTACAGAGGTGTTCCTGGGCCGATGCCTCCAGGTGTTCCTCCACCACCTCCTGCTACTACTCAGATACCAGATTACATGACTGAGGAGAAACTGCAAGAGAAAGGTACGTGTACATGATTCTTTGTCACATTGCACCCCCTGTTTAAATAGTCATATGCATGCAAGTTGTGTTATGTTTGTGTGACATATACGATGCCTCTCTTGTAGCTCGAAAATGGCAGCAGCTGCAGGCGAAGCGCTACTCGGAGAAGAGGAAATTTGGCTTTGTGGACACCCAGAAAGAGGACATGCCGCCCGAGCATGTTCGCAAAATCATCAGGGATCACGGTGACATGACGAACAGGAAATTTCGTCATGATAAGAGGGTCTACCTTGGGTAAGCAGGCACATTTGCAGTCAAATTATCCAGGTTGTTTTGTTCGTAGTTTCATAAATATCTAATTTGACTTTTTTGCAGGGCTTTGAAGTATATGCCTCATGCTGTGCTCAAACTGCTGGAGAACATGCCCATGCCATGGGAGCAGATCAGAGACGTTCCTGTACTTTACCACATTACAGGAGCCATTTCCTTTGTAAATGAAATCCCATGGGTTATAGAGCCAGTATACATTGCTCAGTGGGGGTAGGTGATCACCAGGCCATCTTATAACGTAATCTGTTTTATGTTGCTATCTTATTATGTCAGATATTAATTTTTTCTTTTTCACCAGTTCGATGTGGATCATGATGCGACGTGAGAAGAGAGACAGGCGACACTTCAAACGCATGCGTTTCCCCCCATTTGATGATGAAGAACCTCCGCTGGATTATGCAGACAACATTCTGGATGTGGAGCCTCTGGAAGCGATCCAAATGGAGCTGGATCCTGATGAAGACTCTTCTGTTGCAGAGTGGCTCTATGAGCATCAACCCCTGAAAGATTCTAACAAGTGAGTTTTGGTGACAAGTATAAAAATATGGTTTCCCCGTTCCTCTTTGCTCATTATTTATCTTTTCCTTTCACAGATATGTGAATGGGACCACATACAGACGCTGGCAGTTCACTTTGCCAATGATGTCTACTCTGTACCGATTGGCCAATCAGTTGCTTACAGATTTGGTGGATGACAACTACTTCTACTTGTTCGACTTGAAGGCTTTCTTCACCTCTAAAGCTCTGAACATGGCCATTCCTGGGGGCCCCAAATTTGAGCCCCTTGTTAGAGACATGAACCTTCAGTATGTATTGTCTATTCATTCTGTAGCAAAGTCAGTTATGTATTTTCGGTACTCCGGAGGTTTAAAGTGTTGCGTGTTTGCAGGGACGAAGACTGGAATGAATTCAATGACATAAACAAGATCATCATCAGGCAGCCAATCAGGACAGAATATAAAATTGCATTCCCTTACCTGTACAACAACCTGCCACATCATGTGCACCTCACCTGGTATGAAATGTTGTCATATTTAATGCTCAGGTTTTGTTTGGTTAAGGTACTTGTGCTAAGCTACTGATTTGTGATTACTGTGTAGGTACCACACACCCAACGTGGTGTTCATCAAGACGGAGGATCCTGATCTACCTGCGTTCTACTTTGACCCTCTGATCAACCCCATTTCTCACAGACACTCTGTCAAAGTAAGTACAAGATTAGGTGGCTGTAGGATACATAATAATATCCATCTTTCCAAAAATGCTAATTAGGCCTCTTGTGTACAGAGCCAAGAGCCATTGCCAGATGACGATGAGGAGTTTGAACTACCCGAATACGTTGAGCCGTTTCTGAAGGAGACGCCCCTCTACACCGACAACACGGCTAATGGAATTGCATTGTTGTGGGCACCCCGTCCATTTAATCTTAGATCAGGAAGAACCAGACGAGCCATTGATGTTCCTCTCATCAAAAACTGGTTAGTGTTGAAAATCACATTTGGCCTTGTTACCTGTGTGAGGTCTGTTTTTGGAAAACTGAAGAATGAAAGACTTATGTGAGAGTTTGTGTTTAGGTATCGTGAGCACTGTCCTGCAGGTCAGCCTGTGAAGGTGCGAGTGTCCTACCAGAAGCTTCTGAAGTACTACGTGCTGAATGCATTAAAACACAGACCCCCTAAGGCACAGAAAAAGAGATAAGCAATGACATAGATGTTCAATTTCAGTTCAGCATGTATGGAACCGTTAACTTTGGAGTCTAACAATGCATATGTATTCATGTTTTACCAGATACCTGTTCCGGTCCTTCAAGGCCACCAAATTCTTCCAGTCTACAAAGCTGGACTGGGTGGAGGTCGGCCTCCAGGTGTGCCGACAGGGCTACAACATGCTGAACCTCTTGATTCACAGAAAGAACCTCAACTACCTGCACTTGGACTACAACTTTAACTTGAAGCCCGTCAAGACCCTCACAACAAAGGAACGTAAGAAATCCCGATTCGGAAATGCGTTCCATTTGTGCCGTGAGGTTCTTCGTTTGAGCAAGCTTGTGGTGGACAGCCATGTGCAGTACAGACTTGGGAACGTTGATTCTTTTCAGGTATGTGTGTAATGAATGCAGTTCCTGTGAAGCATCTCAAAATTCTGTTTTTCTAAAGCAATCTGTCTTTGTCTCTTGCTGTAGTTGGCTGATGGGCTGCAGTACATTTTCGCCCATGTGGGTCAGCTGACAGGCATGTACCGCTACAAGTACAAGCTCATGAGGCAGATCAGAATGTGCAAAGATTTGAAACATCTCATCTATTACCGCTTCAACACAGTGAGTACCATCCAAATCCTTTAAACATGTCACAATGCATCACCAGTACGCGTTACTATTTTAGAATTGGTGCTATAGCTTGTATCTAAGGTGGCTGATTATATTCATAGGGCCCAGTTGGAAAAGGTCCAGGTTGTGGATTCTGGGCTCCAGGATGGAGAGTCTGGCTGTTCTTCATGAGAGGCATCACGCCTCTTCTGGAGAGGTGGCTTGGCAACCTTCTGGCCAGGCAGTTTGAGGGTAAATTCTTGCTTATTCATTTTTACATACTATAATTTAGAAAGGCATGTAATAATTGGTTTATGTCTTTCAGGTCGACACTCCAAGGGTGTTGCCAAGACTGTGACCAAACAGCGTGTGGAATCTCACTTTGACTTGGAGCTGAGAGCTGCTGTGATGCACGACATCCTGGATATGATGCCTGAGGGCATCAAGCAGAACAAGGCCAGGACCATCTTGCAGCATCTCAGTGAGTCATGGAGATGCTGGAAGGCCAACATCCCTTGGAAGGTATACATTCATTGCATGACGTACTATCTATCCACATCATAGGATGCTTTTGCCTCATTATAAAATGTAAGCTTTTATTATAATAAAAATATGTTGTTCGTCATTTCAGGTTCCAGGTCTTCCAACCCCTATTGAGAACATGATCCTCCGTTATGTGAAGGCCAAGGCTGACTGGTGGACCAACACGGCTCACTACAACCGTGAAAGAATCAGGCGAGGAGCCACTGTGGATAAAACGGTGTGCAAGAAGAACTTGGGCCGTCTCACTCGACTCTACCTAAAGGCAGAGCAAGAGAGGCAACACAATTACCTGAAGGTATTAATCTTAAAAAGTTTAAGTTTTTAAGATGCGTTAACATTTTTATGAAAGGACACAATAAAGAATAATCTCATTTTGTCTTGTAGGATGGGCCCTACATCACAGCTGAAGAGGCCGTGGCCATCTACACCACCACGGTGCACTGGCTGGAGAGTCGGAGGTTCTCCCCAATCCCCTTTCCTCCTCTCTCGTATAAACACGACACTAAGCTGCTCATCCTGGCTTTGGAGAGACTCAAAGAGGCTTACAGGTCAGCCATGGCAGGTTCAACAGATATACAATGTGGGAAATTTTTAATTTCTCTGTCTGACTTGGCATTCTCTTTATTTAGTGTGAAGTCGAGGCTTAACCAGTCACAGCGTGAGGAGTTGGGTCTGATCGAGCAAGCCTATGACAACCCTCACGAGGCTTTGTCCAGAATCAAACGTCACCTCCTCACTCAGAGAGCCTTCAAAGAGGTTAGCACACATGCAGTATTTCAGTATATTTTCTAAAATGACAGTGGCCCTCCTAGCCTGTTCCTGGTCCTATCTTGCATCTAAAGTGGTGCTTTCCTTTGTAGGTGGGTATTGAGTTTATGGACCTTTACAGTCACCTTGTACCAGTTTATGATGTCGAACCGCTGGAGAAGATCACAGACGCGTACCTGGATCAGTACTTGTGGTATGAGGCAGATAAACGTCGACTTTTCCCACCCTGGATTAAACCAGCTGATACGGAGCCTCCTCCACTGCTGGTGTACAAATGGTGCCAAGGTCAGTGTAGATTTCACACTGGCGTACATTGTTTATATATAGAGTACAAATAGCAAAACTTGAGATTTTTGTTTAGAACGTGACCTAACTGTTAATATGTGTTTAGTAATTAGTAATTTTGATGGTTCCTTACAGGAATCAACAACCTGCAGGATGTGTGGGAGACAGGAGAGGGCGAGTGTAACGTCATGCTGGAGTCTCGCTTCGAGAAGATGTATGAGAAGATTGACTTGACACTGCTGAACAGGCTTTTGCGTCTCATTGTGGATCACAACATTGCTGATTACATGACAGCCAAAAACAACGTTGTCATCAACTATAAGGTTTGCTTCTTGCACATACTTTATCAAACTTAAATTTAATTTCTGTGCACTTGTAAAATTGAATTGCATAGTTTTGTTTATTTGAAACATGTTTGATTTAGCCTGCTGCTTTTTCTCTTTACAGGACATGAACCATACCAACTCTTACGGTATCATCCGTGGGTTGCAGTTTGCCTCTTTCATTGTGCAGTACTACGGGCTTGTCATGGACTTGCTGGTGCTGGGTCTGCACAGAGCCAGTGAGATGGCTGGACCTCCTCAAATGCCCAATGACTTCCTCAGCTTCCAGGACACGGTCACCGAGAGTGCCCATCCCATCCGGCTTTATTGCAGATACATAGATCGCGTTCACATCTTCTTTAGGTTGGAACTGCATACTGTTTCAGTGCTGGAAACTTTTTTATTAAAAGCTGAAAGTGTTTATGTTGATATTTTGGTTTCTTAATACTCAGGTTCTCTGCTGATGAGGCAAGAGATCTTATCCAGAGGTACTTGACTGAGCACCCCGACCCAAACAATGAAAACATTGTGGGCTACAACAATAAAAAATGCTGGCCCCGAGATGCTAGGATGAGGCTCATGAAACATGATGTGAATCTGTAAGCACTTCAGATTTTCATTTTATGAAATATACTACTGAACTGTATGTTCGAAATTAAACGTGATTAATCTATCAGGGGGCGTGCTGTGTTCTGGGACATCAAGAATCGCCTTCCCCGTTCTGTGACCACAATTCAGTGGGAGAACAGCTTTGTGTCAGTCTACAGCAAGGACAATCCTAACCTGCTGTTCAACATGTGTGGCTTCGAGTGTCGTATCTTGCCCAAGTGCCGCACCAGCTATGAAGAGTTTACACACAAAGATGGTGTCTGGAATTTGCAGAATGAGGTAAATAGGATACCACCCTCAAATTGAAGGCAACACATTTGTGTCATGAACTGGAGATAACTCTGTGCGTGTTTGTTTTTTTAGGTAACAAAGGAGAGGACAGCACAGTGTTTCCTGCGGGTAGATGATGAGTCAATGCAAAGGTTCCACAACAGAGTGCGACAGATTTTGATGGCCTCTGGGTCCACGACCTTCACCAAGGTATGAGCTGTAAAATTTTGGAAGTATCACCTTGTTTATATTAAATTGTTATTAATGGTGTTCCCCGTTTCTGCACATGGTTTACATAATATTAATTTTCATAGATCGTGAACAAGTGGAACACCGCTTTGATTGGTCTGATGACCTACTTCCGTGAAGCTGTGGTCAACACGCAGGAGCTGCTTGACCTTCTGGTGAAGTGTGAGAATAAGATCCAAACTCGTATCAAAATTGGGCTGAACTCAAAAATGCCCAGTCGTTTCCCCCCTGTGGTGTTTTATACCCCTAAAGAGTTGGGAGGACTGGGAATGCTTTCAATGGGTCATGTACTGATTCCACAGTCTGACTTGAGGTAAATCAATGGCTTTAATAAGTTTACTATTATGTCTAATTCAGCATTATGAAAGTATAACAAAATGGTATAAAATGAAATGCCTGAATTTGTGGATGTACAATGAAGCAAAATACATTTGTGTGTCCTCTTAGGTGGTCCAAACAGACTGACGTGGGCATCACTCATTTCCGTTCTGGTATGAGTCACGAAGAGGATCAATTGATTCCTAATCTGTACCGGTACATTCAACCATGGGAAAGCGAGTTCATTGACTCCCAAAGAGTTTGGGCTGAATATGCACTTAAGCGTCAAGAGGCCATTGCTCAAAACAGGTACTGTACAGGCAAAAATCTCCTTAGGTCCTCCAATGTTTATGTATTCAGCCATCCTAATATGTATTTGATTATCATACAGACGTTTGACACTGGAGGATTTGGAGGACTCTTGGGACAGAGGCATTCCTCGTATTAACACCCTCTTCCAAAAGGACAGGCACACGCTTGCCTATGACAAGGGTTGGAGAGTCAGAACAGACTTCAAGCAGTACCAAGTAAAGACTATTCCTTTCATGGAAATCAATCTTTGGGCGTTAAAGTGGTTCTAGAGATTATAGATATTTCTTGGTGTTTAGGTGCTGAAGCAAAATCCTTTCTGGTGGACTCACCAAAGGCATGATGGAAAACTGTGGAATTTGAACAACTATCGTACAGACATGATTCAGGCACTTGGAGGAGTAGAGGGCATTCTCGAGCACACACTGTTCAAGGGAACCTATTTCCCCACCTGGGAGGGTCTCTTCTGGTAAGCCTGTTTATTGTTCACCTATGTAGTCTGGGTTTTTTTTGGCAAAATGTTTTCTTACGCCGTGTTACTTGAATCTTCTTTAGGGAGAAGGCCAGCGGTTTTGAGGAGTCCATGAAATGGAAGAAACTCACCAATGCTCAGAGATCTGGTCTGAACCAGATTCCTAACCGACGATTCACTTTGTGGTGGTCGCCTACCATCAACAGAGCTAATGTATGTCTGCCTGATGCAGTAGAGCTTAGAAAATAATAGCAAACAGCCTGTATTTATACAATCAATTTCTTTTTTATGACTTTTTAGGTGTACGTGGGTTTCCAAGTGCAGCTGGACCTCACTGGAATATTCATGCATGGTAAAATTCCAACCCTCAAGATCTCTCTGATCCAGATCTTCAGAGCTCACTTGTGGCAAAAGATTCATGAGAGCGTTGTCATGGATCTTTGTCAGGTAAGGATGTGTCCAGGCAACTTTTAAACTATTAGGCAAAGAAGGTTGCCAGTCTTTATTTAACCAATAAACTCTGTTCTTTGGAGGTGTTACTAAAGTGTTACATGGGTTTCAGACTTTATGCTAAGCTGTTATACAATTGAACTGTTCAGAGTTGTGATGCCTGTCAGTAAGCTTTTGTTTGCTGTGTGTAGGTGTTTGACCAAGAGCTGGATGCTCTGGAAATAGAGACTGTCCAGAAAGAGACGATCCATCCCAGAAAGTCGTATAAGATGAATTCCTCCTGTGCTGACATTCTGTTGTTTGCGTCCTACAAGTGGAATGTCTCACGCCCTTCACTTTTGGCAGACTCCAAGGATGTCAATAAGAATATGTGAAAGTTGATATTAAGTTACATATATTTCAAGTTTTATACCCTGGCATCAAGTGTACATGCCAGTTAATATCCTGATTTATGGTATGATAAATAGATTCTTGTGGTCTTCTATAGGGATGTTATGGACAGCACCACCACACAGAAGTACTGGATTGACATTCAGCTCCGATGGGGTGATTATGACTCCCATGACATTGAGAGATATGCCAGGGCTAAGTTTCTGGATTACACCACAGACAACATGAGTATCTACCCATCACCCACTGGAGTCCTGATCGCCATTGATCTGGCATACAACCTGCACAGGTCAGTGTCTTAAAGGGACACTCCACGTTTTTTTTGAAAATGTGCTCATTTTCCAGCTCCCCTACAGTTAAACATTTGATTTTGAAAATAGTCCCCTTGGTAACTTTCAATAGCAGGGGACTATTTTCGGGCACTACATAATATCATTGCGCCTCCTGCAGCCATGTTACATCAGCAAAGTCTTTGATTATTACGGCAGAACGTTAAGTTTTAAATAGGAATTGTATCGAAACTCTTTGGTTATTTTTAAGTGTGATGCTAATGGTCTAATCCGATTCAATGGATTGTGCTAAGCAATGCTAAAAGTGGTACCGCCAAGCATATTTTCAAAAAAAGTGGAGTGTCCCTTTTAAATCATCAAGTGGACTATCAGTTTTAATAGCTTTTTCTGTGTAGGAAAGAGGATGGGAATATCAATGTCCTATTATTACTTTATTTATATATTTTTTCTTTCACTTTGATTGCAGTGGTTATGGAAATTGGTTTCCTGGAGCAAAACCTCTGATCCAGCAGGCCATGGCGAAGATAATGAAGGCCAACCCCGCTCTGTATGTGCTGAGAGAACGTATCCGAAAGGGTCTGCAACTCTACTCTTCAGAGCCCACTGAGCCTTACTTGTCTTCGCAGAACTATGGAGAGCTTTTCTCCAACCAGATCATTTGGTTTGTGGATGACACCAATGTGTACCGAGTCACCATCCACAAGGCAAGTAAACGCAACATATATGTTAAATGTCTAATCAAGATTGATGCTTATAAAGGTTTGTTTCTCAATACCCGTTTTAGACCTTTGAAGGCAACTTGACCACGAAACCAATCAATGGAGCCATTTTCATCTTCAACCCCAGAACTGGACAGCTTTTCCTGAAAATCATTCACACATCTGTATGGGCAGGACAAAAGCGTCTCGGACAGGTCAGTCTAATTCCTCCGTCTTCTTTGATTTCTCCATATGGTTGCTTGTTTTCAGGCAGTGGTCTGCACAAAGCAATGATGCATGCATTTTCAGAGTTATGCATTTTTAATTGGTGTGCTTTTGCAGCTGGCTAAGTGGAAGACTGCTGAAGAAGTGGCTGCTCTTATCCGATCGCTGCCTGTTGAAGAGCAGCCCAAGCAGATTATTGTAACCAGGAAGGGAATGTTGGATCCACTTGAGTTAGAAACCCCCACCATCATCAAACTGTGTTATATAATTGGCAATTATCGGTTGGAAACTAATTTGCTAACGTACTGAGAACTTACTTTAACGTGTTAACGGTTGTGCGTTTACTTTTTTTTTTTAGGTGCACTTGCTGGATTTCCCCAACATTGTAATCAAAGGCTCTGAGCTACAACTGCCTTTCCAGGCCTGTCTGAAGGTGGAGAAGTTTGGGGACCTCATTCTGAAAGCCACAGAACCTCAGATGGTCCTGTTCAATCTTTATGATGACTGGCTCAAGACTATCTCCTCTTACACTGTAAGTGCAGCGCTTTACTATTATTTGTTCCTTAATCAAATTTAGACATGTAGAAGCTTCTGAGGGCCATTACTATGAAGTCTTAAACTAGTATCTTCCTCCTTATAGGCATTCTCTCGTCTGATCTTAATCCTGAGAGCACTTCATGTGAACAACGACCGTGCTAAAGTCATCCTGAAGCCTGACAAGACCACCATCACTGAGCCTCACCACATCTGGCCCACTCTGACTGATGAAGAGTGGATCAAAGTTGAGGTGCAGCTCAAAGATCTCATCCTGGCCGACTACGGCAAGAAGAACAACGTACGTATTGACTTTGCAGACAATTAAACACGAATATGTCTTTTATGTGGGACCTTAAATGTGCCCGTGTTCTTAAACTTCATTTTGTTTCATTCACAACGTAAACGTGGCATCTTTGACTCAGTCTGAAATCAGGGACATCATCCTGGGTATGGAGATCTCTGCTCCATCCCAGCAAAGGCAGCAGATAGCCGAGATTGAGAAGCAGACCAAGGAGCAGTCTCAGCTAACGGCCACACAGACACGTACAGTCAACAAACACGGAGATGAGATCATCACCTCCACCACCAGCAACTATGAGACGCAGACATTCTCCTCCAAAACTGAATGGAGAGTTAGGTATGGATGGCTGTTCTGGTCTTTTTAGTTATTCAGAATTGCTTGGCCATCTTTCTCAAAATGTCTACTAATCTCACAGGGCCATCTCTGCTGCCAATTTGCACTTACGAACCAACCATATCTATGTGTCATCGGATGACATCAAAGAGACCGGCTACACTTACATCCTCCCCAAGAACGTTCTGAAGAAGTTCATCTGCATCTCCGATCTGCGTGCTCAGATTAGAAGTTAACATGCTTTCTGAGCGATGTATGCTCAATTGGTAAAATGTTAAGCCTTTCATTGACATTTGACCTCTTGCACTTTAGATTGCTGGGTATCTATATGGAACCAGTCCTCCAGATAACCCTCAGGTAAAGGAGATTCGCTGCATAGTGATGGTGCCGCAGTGGGGTACACATCAGACCGTTCACCTCCCCAACCAGCTGCCACAACATGAGTACTTGAAGGTCAGTATTCAACGACTTTATACACAAAAACAGGACTTGTGTTAGATTTAGGGTCAGCACTCTCTATCATCACATCTAAAATAAGTCTCTTTGCCATGTTGATCCTGCTTAGGAAATGGAGCCGCTTGGATGGGTCCATACACAGCCCAATGAATCGCCCCAGCTCTCTCCTCAAGACGTCACCACCCATGCAAAGGTCATGGCTGACAACCCATCCTGGGATGGCGAGAAGACCATCATTATTACTTGCAGGTACACCTCAAAACATTTCTATAGAGTGTTATCTTTACATATCATTTGATATGTGGATTCACACTTAAAAATTTGAATTTGTTGTCTAGTTTCACACCTGGTTCCTGCACTCTGACTGCCTACAAGCTGACTCCTAGTGGATATGAGTGGGGCAGGCAAAACACAGATAAGGGTAACAACCCCAAGGGTTACCTTCCTTCGCACTATGAGAGAGTACAGATGCTCTTGTCTGACCGTTTCCTCGGATTCTTCATGGTGCCTGGACAGGTTTCCTGGAACTACAACTTTATGGGTAAACACATCAATATTATTTAAATATTATTCAGATGCATTTTAAATGATTTAGACTTCCTTTTTATACTTCAGTGTTAACCTTGTGGAAGTTTATCAGATGACTGTTGGCACTAAGCTTTTTTTAACCCTTTCCATCCTTATTCTAGGTGTTCGTCATGATCCCAACATGAAGTATGATCTGCAGTTGGCCAACCCGAAAGAGTTCTACCATGAAGTTCACCGACCATCTCACTTCCTTAACTTTGCCTCGCTGCAGGAGGGTGAAATATACAATGCTGACCGTGAGGACATGTACGCATAATACCACAGACTATGACTGTATGTTGAACAAGCACCCAACAGGATAAAGCAATGCTTTTGTACTGTATTCTTTCATCAAAACTTCAGTTTGCAGTAATGCAAACAGTTTAAAACTATGAACTTGTCAACCTGTTTATTGCTTTAATGTAATTGAGTTTGGTATCGAGTTGATTTTTCACATTGCTGAAAGCATACTTTGTAAGATGTTAGCTTAAACTATTAATTCTAATCTTGGAAACATCTGAACTTTTTTTCATTGTGTTTTTATAAATCTGGAGTAATTTGTCTGTACCCTGTCACTATGTTGTGCATCTGTTGTACATTGTAGTTTGGGTTTAAATAAAGGTTACAACTTTTATAAGAATATACTCTTATTGTCATTTCAGTCATTTCATAAAATGAAGTTAAATGTTACCTAAACGAGAGAGTACAGACAAACTCGATCTGCATGCGCCTCAGTCATGAGCACGTGGTGCCTTTAAGCTCTCATGTTGCATTGGTTAGAAGAGGAGGAGACAACAACCATGGCAAACAAACACTGTGGGCTTGTCATAAATGTACCTCTGTTATGCTATTTTCTATGAAGCATTATGCAAACATACCCTGACCAACTTCCCACGCGTTTTGGTGCGGTGGGTGTAGACTGCTCATCTCCATGTCAGGACACGCAAAGCTTAGCACTCGCTAAACATGTCTGCTTGCTTATAATTCGCTGATATTTACTGAAGCGTATTAGCTGCTCGTCACTGTTATATATGTCGTTACACAAACAACCAAGGGCGAAAATGCGTACGCTTGTCAAAAGCGAAACTGAGAAAAATCTGCGTTTGGATTGAAGCGCGAGCGACATATAACGTTAGATCTGACTTCTCTACTGACTTTCGATTGTCGCGTGCAGATCAACATGGAGACCTGCGTCGATCAAAACCAAAATGACACCATCAAAACAAATTCGTGTTTCGAGAAGACGTTTTCGTCCATGACTGTGGACGATGTGTATGAAATCGCTAAAGTGGTGGGATTTGAGGTGGAGAAAATTATCGACAACTATGGCAAGGAAAGCGTGGAGGGTCTGGTGACTCGGATAGTGAAAGTGCTCGAGCTTTTGGAAAGTTTCGCGGCGAGGAATCAAGCACATAAATGTAAAGAAGAGGAGCTACTGAAGGCCTTTGAGACGATACACGTACAACAGCAGAAGAAACGACACGTGAAGGATTGTGATGAGACGAGCACCACATCAGACAGTCGGGTAAGAGTAGGAAAACATGATCGACATAGCGGTTGTAAAAACCAGCAAATGGTTGCGTAGTGATACATATTACAGCGGTGTTCGCATTAATGCTTATGAAATACGATTGTTACATTTTGTATATAATTTAGAATGCACAGACTACTATAAGCGATTGTAGCTGACTCCTGAATCCGTTTAAATACTCGTTGGCCGATTACGTTATAAAATATGTTTCGTTTTGTGTGAGAGAAACGTGGTGTATTAGTTTTATGCAGCTCTGCGCAGACTAAGCGGCGAATGACATCAAACGTCCGCGAGAGCGATCAAAAAGATAGGATTTTCATTCGCTCTCGCGGTACTTGGATGTGATCATTGTCATTTAGAAAGCATCATGGTTTATCAGCACACATAAACTCAAAACTAGTTTGCTGTCAAGTGCTGTTGTTAATATGGCATGGTATTGTTGTTAATGTTTTTATATCCGTGTGATTTATTAAACAGTTTAAATAAAACAGTTTTGGTTTGTTACAGGACTGGCATCAGAAAGAGCAGAAACTGAAGCAGACTGTTGATGGGTTGCAGGCTCAGGTGCAACTGCTAAAGGACGAAAACCAGGAGCTTCTGAACCGCTTGCAATGCACGCACTCGAAAGAGGGTGAAGTCATATTCGTTACCCTCCCTGTCTGTGAAATCCATGCTAAAGTCTCATCTAGTTATGAGATTAGGAGCATTAAACTTTGATTTCACTCATTACTTTCAATCGATCTTTGACATGGCCTTCTCGGTCAATATTGAAGATATTCAGGTTATTTTCCACAGAATTTTCTTTTATGGTAATGTTTAATGATTGTTTGTGGAAAACTGTAAATCACAAAAAATGACTTTAGCTGGGTTATCACAGACAGAGTCACATTAAACATGGTACAATTCCGGTATCACATGTAACTACCATTACTATTACCAACAACGGTGTAATAACATTGATTTACCATTTTAAAAATACTTGAATTACACTATATTGCCAAAAGTTTTTGGACACCTGCCTTTATATGCACATGAACCTGAATGACATCCCATTCTTAATCCATAGGGTTTAATATAGAGTTGGCCCACCATTTGCAGCTATAACAGCTTCAACTCTTCTTGGAAGACTTTCTACAAGGTTTAGGAGTGTGTTTATGGAAATATTTGACCATTCTTCTAAAAGCACATTTGTAAGGTCCGACACTGATGTTGGACGAGAAGCACTCGCTCGCAGGGTCCGCTCTAAATTTATCCCAAAGATGTTGTATTGGGTTGAGGTCAGGTCTCTGTGCAGGCCAGTCAAGTTCCTCCACACCAAACTTGCTTATCCATGATTTATGGACCTTGCTTTGTGCACTGGTGCACAATCATGCTGGAACAGGAAGGGACCATCCCCAAACTGTTCCCTTAGTTTGAAGTTGGGAGCATGAAATTGTCTAAAATGTCTTGAAATGATGAAGCATTAGGAGTTCCTTTTGTTGGAACTAAGGGGCCAAGCCCAAGTCCTGAAAAACAACCCCACACCCTATTCCCCCCTCAACCAAACTTTACACTTGGCACAATGCAGTCCGGCAAGTGACCTTGACCTTGGTTATGTAAGGCTTGGATGCAGCTGCTCGGCCATGGAGGTCTGTAGTATTGACTTCTGTGCACTGTGAGCTCTGTGATTTTATTTGGCCTACCACTTCATGGCTGAGTTGATGTTGTTCCCAATTGCTTTCATTTTGCTATAATTTTACTAGTCTAACAGTTGACCCTGGAATATTCAGTAGTGAGGAAATTTCAGGAATGGACTTATTTAACAGGTAGCAACCTATCACTGTACCACGCTTGAATTCACTGAGCTCCTTAGAACGACCCATTCTTTCACAAATGCTTGTAAAAGCTGTCTCCATGCTTAGGTGATTGATTTTATATACCTGAGGCCATGGAAGTGATTGGAACACCTGAATTCAATGATTTAGAGGAGTGTCCCAAAACTTTTGGCAATATAGTGCATTTAAAAACAAATCATAAATGTTCTCAATGGATGGATTGGGATGGAATCGTCATTTAAAACTTGACACTTTTGCATGATACCGTATGACACTTACTAATATAGTTTCATAAAAAAACATGTAAAGGAGTTGGTACTTGTAAGTCCTCACGTGAGGTTTCTGACAATAAAGAGTGACATTTCTCTCTTCATTTTTCTTCCAGATCGCACACAGCGGCAGGAGCGAGAGGTGATGCTCAAGCTGAAGGAGGTGGTCGATAAGCAGCGTGATGACATACGGGCGAAAGTTCAGGAGATTTCCAACATGTCCAAAGAGATCGAAGCTGTATGAATCTGCCTTTACATTACAAATGCATTGAGAGTCTCAATATCTCATTCATTCTTCATAAATCATAACTATGTCTATAGCCTTCAACCTATAACATGTTTGTAGACATAGCTTTTTGCAACATCAAGGTTATGTTTGTTGAATAAAACTGTGTCAACAGTGTCACCCACACTCCACCTGTGACACAAAATAAACATGCAAAGCTGAAAAGACACACCCTTTGTCGCAGCCAACAATATGTTCCTCATGAAGTATATTGAGCCTTAAGGCACTCTGGTTTTCAGATGTTATCATTTAAAACTGATATTTGTTTTACTTTGGTTATGAAACTGGTCGAACCTGCACACAGTGGACTGTTTCAATAAAAAATATTAGCAAAATCATTATAAATAACCATTTAACCCAGGGGTGTCAGACTTGGTTCCTGGTGGGCCGGTGTCTCTGCAGAGTTTAGATCCAGCCCTAATCAAACACACCTGATGCAGCTACCGGTAATCAAGGTCTTCAGGATTACTAGAAACTTCAAGAGGGATGTGTTGGGGCTGGTTGGAGCTGGACTCTGTAGGACACCAATCCTCCAGGAACTGAGTTTGACACCCCTGATTTAACCCATAGGCTGCGTCCAAATAACCACACTTGCGGTCTTGGCCACTTGAGAGCGCGTGAACGCGACAGGACTGTCCCATGTCTTAAAACTGGCAAAGTGCAGTGCCTTTAAAGGAATAGTCTACTCATTTTCAATATTAAACTATGTTATTACCTTAACTAAGAATTGTTGATACATTCCTCTATCATCTGTGTGCGTGGCGTAATAGCACTTTTGGGAGTACTTCGACTCGCCTGAAAAGTCCGCTCCCCTTCTCCCTCTCATAATGGGAGAGGGAGGGTGTTACTGCGTCGAGTCGAAGTACTCCCAAAAGTGCTATTACGCCATAAAATATAGTTCCTCTTTTAAATCTGCTTAGAAAAGCACAACGTTTTATTTTGTACCACCAAACTTGCTCGTATAACTACACGTCTTAAATAGGAAAAACGTTGATGTGTTTGGTCACTTCTAACTTTATTCTCTGATTGGTACCATTGAATGAATGGGGCTAAGCTAAATGCTATCGAAGTGTCGCAGCGCGCTCCAGCGCTTACGTGCACGCACACAGATGATAGAGGGATGTATCAACTCTTCTTATTTAAGGTAATAACATAGTTTAATATTGAAAATGAGTAGACTATTCCTTTAACGCACACTAAACCCACACTTTCTCGAAATACCGCTTTGGAGCGGTATTCAAAGCTAAGCGTATCCCGTCATGCAACATATTCAGGATGTAAATCATGAGACTTTTGCCCAAATCTCGCGAGATGTCGTGGAAACTTTTAATTGTAAGTTAATAAATGTATTTTACATATTTTGGTAGTGTTCCACATTTTATTGGTGCAAACATTATGTATTTTGTAAAACATCTGTAACCGGTTTTATAACATTAAAACTACATTAATGGTGTCGTTTATTCAGGGACTACCACATAAACAATAAACTTTAATAAAGCTACATGCACAAAATTAAGAGTTTTTTTACATGTGCAAAAAAGTGTAGATAATATTCTTTAAATGTTCATTTATTTATTCATTTGTTTGTGTTAATTTTATTTAAAGCAAACCTTAAAATATATATATTTTAAGTAGCCTAAATAGCCTAAATAAAAAATTAACACATTTTGGTGCAAATTGCTGCCACTGCCTGGATTGACATCTTAACACTTGAATCATTTTTACATGCATGCTTGGGATCTTTACGCCCACTAGAACACTTGGGCAAAATGCAGAAATACAGGAAATACGTCATGTAAGTATTTAAGCGGTCAAGTGCAAAGACCGCCAGTGTGGTTAAGTCCCCATTAAATCAAAACTAACAATTCGTATTTTTTAATGTAATATTCAATTTATCTGTGTAAGTAAAAAAATTCACGCACCCTCATAAACTTCAAAATCTGAAAATGGCAATCATTCTCTGATGATGTCAGCAAGACGGCTTGGGCGGGAGCATCCTTTTACTCCACCCCCTTTAACTGTCAGTCTGCTTCCATTTTAATTTCTGAATGAAACGCCTACTTTTCTGTATTCAATCGAAGGACTTAAATAGGGACTTGCAATCTACTTGATTACAAACTTTGGCTGCGTCCAAATAACCACACTGGCGGTCTTTGCACTTGACCGCTTAAATACTTACCGTTTAAATACTTACATGACGTATTTCCTGTATTTCTGCATTTTGCCCAAGTGTTCTAGTGGGCGTAAAGATCCCAAGCATGCATGTAAAAATGATTCACCCGATGGGACACAGTGGGAAAACACAAGCCACACCCACTATTTTCCACTTGTGACATTCTGTTTCAACACTGAAGTCGGTCGCGACTTCCGGTTCATGGGGACTTTAAAGTTCAGTTTAGTTTAGAATGTTAATAATTTATTAAAATTTTCATTATAAAATAAAAATATTGCATCTATTACACAAAAGTGTAAAGTTTTGAAAGAAAAAGTGAGTGGGCCTAATGTTTGAGAAGTGCACAAACTGTATTATCTTATTCACAACATTTAGTATTAAGGGAAATAAAATAAGCAGTTGATATTATGCAGTATCATTGAACATGTTTGTTTTGTGTTCTCCAGCTCCAGGAACAGCAGGATCGGTTAATAAAGATTAACGCAGAGCTCAGACACAAGCAGACCATCATACAGACACAGCTGAAGACTGCAGTGGAGAGGAAAGCTGACATGGAGGCCGACCTGTGTGAGAAACAGAAGGAGATAGAACGACTGATTTCACAGATAGAGAAAGCCAACGTCCATACTGCTGCTAACACGGTTAGCCATCAGCTTCCTCTGTGCACATTTCCTTTTTTGTTAGTCTAACTAACCAGCTAGCAAAATGGAATTGGGTTTGTGGTTTGCTTGGGTTTCTGTTTGCTTACTTCCTCAATGCTGGGTGGTATTAAGACCTCATTTTCACATAGTTTGGTCGGTATGCAAATATAGGTCATGTTTGCCTTCAGAGTAGTGAAATATGCAGCTTCCTTTCAGCCTAGAAAGGGATGTTTGATTCTGACATTTAAAGGGGCACTCCACTTTTTTTTGAGAAAAGGCTAGTTTTCTAGCTCCTCGTGGAGTTGAACGTTTGATTTTTGCCGTTTTGGAGTCCATTCAGCTGGTCTCCGGGTCTGGTGCTACCACTTTTGGCATGGCTTGGCATAATCCATTGAATCTGATTGGACCATTAGCATTGCGCTAAAAAGTGGCCAAAGAGTTTCGATATTTTTCTCTCTCTGTAGTTGCATCGTGTGCTAAGGCCAATGGAAAATTAAAAGTTGCGTTTTTTTTTTGCTGATATGGCTAGGAGGTATACTCTCATTCTGGTGTTATAATCAAGGACTTTGCCTAGAAAATAACAACTTTTAATTTTCTGTCGGTCTTAGCGCACGATGTAACTACAGAAGAGTCACATTTTAAATAGGAAAAATGTTGAAGATATTTGGTTATTTTTTGGCGTGATGCTGATGGTCTAATCAGATTCAATGGATTGTGCTAAGCTATGCTAAAGGTGGTACCGCCAGACCCGGGGGTCGGCTGAATGGATTCCAAAACTGTAAAAATCAAATGTTTAACTTTAGTGGAGCTGGAAAATGAGCATATTTTCAAAAAAAGTGCAGTGTCCTTTAACTTTGAATTGTGATCAGTGTTCAAACCATGAAGTATTTAAATGCATCATTTTAATTACATTTTGGAGCTAGTTATAATAACACCATTAAATAACATAGTATGTAATGTGTGTGTGAAATCATTCATACGTAATGTAATAGATCAGATCATCAGCTGTTTTTAGAAAACTGTTAAACATTTAAAGTGTATGACTCACACACCCATATATTTTCACCTTTGCCTCCATCAGAAAAAATCGGCCATTGACCTCACAGATAAGATGATCATTGACTTGAAAGATCCAAATCGGCCATGTTTTACCAAGCAGGAAGTACGGGACATGATTTTTGAGAGGAACGAGTTGAAGGCCAATCTCTTTTTAGTGAAGGAAGAACTTGCGTATTATCAAAGGTGAGACAGAACAAAATATAGGCTAACCCTGTCTGTGAAATCCAGGCTAAGGTCTCATAATTATCAATATAAAAGTTTTATTTAAATTTCAGTATAAAAAAAATCTGGTATATTTTCAATGGACGTTGTTTTAATAAACAGTGAAGCGCTATAGTCAGTCATATAAGCACTTCCTGTTTTAAATCTGTCACTTCCTGACAACTCCCTGTCTCAATCGGTACATGCGTTTCTCTGTGTCCTCAGGGAAATCCTGAATGACGAGAGATGTCCAGGTTTCTTACTCGATGCTGTGCGCTCTGCCATTAAAAAACAGAGAACTGTCATCAAGTCTAAAATGCTCGGCATACCTGTTAGCGAATGTAACGCGTAAGTTAAACAAAAGCATCCTGCATTATGGAGTGGCAAGTTAGTATGTGATCCTGTTTTGAGCACCTGTGCTTTTGTGGTTTTACAGTGATGAAACAGATGGTCCACTGTTTGAGACGAGCGGAGAGGAACATGAAGATAATGACACTGATAGCACAAACAGACCCCAAGAATCACGCATCAGAAACCTGTAAGTTCATACAACAGTACAGTAGGGCTTGCTTTTGTATAAAATTAATTTAAAGCAATTAAATAATTTAGTGATCCTAAAAATACTCAATTGTGAAACTATAACAATGTTTAGACAGATGTTTGTCTACTTTTAACGTACTAAGACCAAAAATAAAAGTTTCATTTCCACATATCGGTTTATTCTTTCATTTCACAGTAAATGCATAAGCGTCCGGGTAGTTTTGGAAATGCTGAAAAATGTTTTTAACAATATCATCCAGCCCTTGTAGAGACTGCCCTAGAAAATCCTCTTGTTTCACAGATTTTGAAACGTTCTGATTTCTTCTGCCTCAACCCTTTAGATTTGGCTTTCTTACGCGGTCCAGTTTTTCCCGGAGCACTGAATCCCAGTCTTCCCTCCCGACATCCAGCTCCACCTGGGAAATCCTTGAACCAGAGGAGCAGGAAAATGGGGAGGAGACACAGATCCTTTGCTCCTCCTAAACAACCTCACTTGTCACAATGAGAAGCTCTCGTTATCTGGGTGTGATGAACAGAAGATTGTATTAAAAGATTAAGGCAAAATCTTGGACTGATGGTCATACGAGAGGCAAGCTGAGATTGTCAGACCAACACTCACACACTTCCCATTATTGTGCGTGCAGTAGCATAATTAATTGGGCTTTGTAGCGCTTTCATAACTTTTACTCTGTTTAAGTGGTCCAATTGATCAACCAGAGGTGTGCATTTAGGGTGGGACTGACTGTAATAAGCATTGAGTGGGAGATTGGCTAGTTCATTTAACCAATGGCAGATGGGTGCCTGTGTGCTTGGGAGTATTTCTGTAATTATAATATATATTATAATTTTAGCAATTCAAGTTGTTGCAATCAGTGGCACACTAATTACTTCCCTTATAATGCTGCAGACCTGAAGCACTTATAAACAATGGAAATGATATACAGTATTTTAAAATTAGTACTCCATTGACATTTATTCATTTTCAGATGCTTAATCCAAAGCGACTTAACAGCCAACAGTATACAAAGCTATACAAACTTTACCTGGCGTTAGTACATGATAGACCACAGATGTCTAGGTAGAATTTGTTTTCAATTTGCTCAGAAGTGATACAGAATTTTACTAGGTATTTGTTAAAGAGAGTATATTTTATATGCTTTAAGTTTTAACCAAAGATGCTAATATGTATTGACATCATCTGAGATAATCGCAGTGAACCTTTTATGTCACAAGAGGGCATTCAAGTGTTTTGTATTGTGTTTTTTTATTCGTAATATGCATCCCTATGAGTATTTTACCCTAAAAATCTGTTTTGTACCCATTTTATAGTTTTTCAGTGTGCCTATACTATATGTATAATTCGATAAAAACAAATAGATTTAAAAATATTTTTAAATTCATGAGTAGGTCACCATATCTGTATTCAGCATTTAATGTTATGCAATATCAGTGGTGTGTCCATTTTTTAGTCCAAACACATGTCAACCTGTTGTTATAAAGCAATAAATGGTGTAAAAGAAAAGAATAAAATCCTTATAGGATTAAAGTGTTAATATAGAGTTTTTTTTCTACATTTTGCAGGTATTTGAATGTCATGCCAGTGCACTGGTTTTGTTTAAAAAGACAGTAATATTAAGTGATCTCTTAAAGGGATAGTTCACCTTAAAATGAAAATTCTGTCATCATTTACTCATCCTCTTGTTGTTGTTAACCTGTATGAACTTCTTTTTTCTGATGAACACACAAGATATTTTGAGAAATGATGGTAAACACAGCGATAAGTGACCATTGACTTCCATAGTAGGAATAAAAGAATATGATGGAATTTAATGGGTAGCTTTAACTGTGTGCTTGCCATCGTTTATCAAAACATTTTCTTCATCATTTAGCATAATACTTCCAAAATATTTTTTTCCTACTATGGAAGTCTGATATTTCTTTTGCAAGGACTTCTGGGTTGGTAGAGTGCGCGAAGCCTGCTGCAGTGCGGGCTTTGCCGAAGACCGCATCAAGGGTTAAGACTCGTAGACTAAGCGAGCATGCGCAATTTAAGGCCACGAGACCGAAAGTCCACATGAAGTGCGCCTTGTGGGTTTCCACAGGTCCTTGAAATCCTTGAAAGTTTGTGAATCTGGGGGGGGGGGGGGGTTATCAAGGCCCAGGGAAGTTTTTTTTACATACATACATACATAGATACAGGTCATTGAAAGTGCTTGAATTTATTTTATAAAAGAAGTTTTCTGGAAAAAATTCATATTATTCCCTGTGTAGTGTAGGATAATATCATAACAATTCTAGACTTTTAAAGCACACGTGCTAAACTGTTCACTTTAAATGCTTATATCTTCTGCATACGAATGTTGATTCATACCAAAATGCTTTTTTGCATAGTTGTGTTTGACACATGAAAACGTCTCGGGTTACGTATGCAACTCTTGTTCCCTGAGAAGGGAAAAAGACGCTGCGTCTCCGTTGCTATACTTTCTGCATCCCTGTAACGCTTTCTTTGGCAATATTTCAGATAGCGAAATACTTCCTGCTCCCTGTCTTTGTTGTTAAGCCTCACCATTGGTTGAATTTGATATACACATTCAGATGCACTTACCACTGGATGCGTCCCCAAAGTGTCAGTGCAGTGACGCAGCGCGAGTTCCCTCAAAAGGGAACTGTAACAAAGTATCTTAAAAGGTAATACGATGTAACCTTGCTCTCACTTGAAATGTGTCCCCACATTTAGTCCTTGAATTTGAAGGTATTGGACCTGGAAAGTCCTTGTAAGGTCCTTGGATTTGAAGTTAGCCAAGGTGTGGGAGCTCTGTTCCTAACAAACACACTTGCCATTAAAACACCCGGCACCTCCCTCCCAGAATTTTGGCCCTTGATTTTTGTCATTAAACAACCAGTGGCTTATTGAATTAGAGGAAGCAGCCTTGTCTTCCTTTGGAAACTTTCAGAGGAAACAAAGGGAATCGGGAGCTTATTTTACTACAGACCCGTAAGACAGAGACTGGAGAGGGAAACGAAGAAGTACCGGGTCTGTTCTGTTCCATAACTACAGAACCAACCACTGTACTGGTGCGGTGGTGGCAGAGGGGGTCCGATTTTGATTGGTCCTGTACAAAGCCAACATGGACATTTTTCTGACCTCATTTGGACTGATCCTCGTGTGTGTTCAATGCTCAGCTCAAAATCTCTCTCCGACAGGGAAAAATGTCTGCTTCAATTCCAGGTACTGATATCTAATGTTTTTTTTTTACATCTTCTTTATTTACTTTACTTGACTTGTTACTGGTTCTGTGTGTGTGTCATTCTAGCGATTTTGTCAGAAAACATGAAAGACACAAAGTTAATTATGAAGTATAAATGTTAGTCAATAAAATGTCCTTAGTTGTTTTTATACATTTCATTTTATTTGAAATGTAATAGGGTGAGGTCCATGCCAGGGGATTTAATGCAGGTTCTTAAACCCACATAGCCAATACAAAACAATTGTATTATAAAGTTTGTACTGAAAACATTTTAATGAAGTTAGATAAATGCAACATTTTCACTGGAGGTCTACAGCTTTTGGAGCACACATATATTTAATGATATATTTACTCAAGAGAGACTCTTCTCCAACATGTTGTTCTGGATGGAGCCAGCAGGGTGATGAATGTACAGTGCGTAAGTATTGTACATATAGTTAAATACATCCGTCTTCCATCCATGTTTGTTGTATTGATGATGCAGAACAGAAAGGACTTGTTTCCTGTAGGCCTGTATACATCAGTAGTTTTCTAGTTTTGTTATGGTTTTATCATCAGGTTCAGAAATCAAGATCTGTGTCTTGTTTTCTCAGCACTCTGTGAGGAAGAAAGAGCTTGTCTACAGGATGAAGTGTGTGTTTACCCTGGATTCTGCAGGTGCAAACCTGGATATTTTGGGTACCAGTGCACAACTCGTAAGTGAAGTTGTTGGTTTCAGGGTTTTGATCCTTCCTATGACTTTAATTACTGAGCGCCTTAATGTATGGTTCAGTTTCTTCATTCTTCATAATTTTTTCTTCTTTGATCTTCAATTCTTTCTTTGACATAAATGCATTTGATTACAATGCATCTACATTAATATTTTTTTCTTTGTAGCGTGTCCTCCTGAGTTTTGGGGGCCAGATTGTCGTGAGCTATGTCCTTGTCACCCTCATGGGTCATGTGACCCAGTAACAGGCGAATGCTCGTGCTTCCCCAACCGCTGGGGCAACCTGTGCCAAAACAGCTGCAAATGTGGACGTCATGGTAAATGTGACCCAGTCTACGGCAACTGCACCTGCGACGAGGGGTGGTGGACGTCCACATGTACCAAACCCTGTCAGTGCCACCCCGGCACATCCACCTGCGACCAAGCCACAGGCCGCTGTCTGTGTAATGACAACCTCTCCTGGGGCCAAAAGTGCAGTTTGCGCTGCAATTGTTTCGACTCTCCTTGCCAGCAGCACAATGGGGAATGTCAGTGCATCAATGGTTGGTGGGGTCCAACCTGTGACCGCCGTTGCAACTGTGATCTCCGCCATGCCGACTGCTTTCCGTCGGATGGCACCTGTTTGTGCCACCCTGGTTATAAAAGTCCTTACTGCAACATACCCTGCAGTGATGGAAAATATGGTAGAGGTTGTGAGAAGAGGTGAGTGCTTGGTGAGGGTGTGAAAAGCAAAGATTAAGGAATAGTAAAATTTTCCTCACCCTAATGTAATTACACTTTAAGTAGATTATATGGCATGTTTGATTATTCATATTAACGAAGCATAAATTTGTTTACCTAAACATACCTTATGTTATGAGGTTATTTGTGTTCTCATCTGCATGTGTGTATGAGTAGCTGTGGACACTGTGAGGGTGGCAGACCTTGTACTAAACAAGACGGCCTCTGTGATGCCTGTGAACCAGGATGGAATGGCACTCGCTGTGACCAGCGCTGTCCTGAAGGTTACTACGGTCATCGTTGCCAGGACTTATGCCCACAATGCAGAAACAAAGAACCATGTGACCCAGAAACTGGAGAATGCTTATCCTGTGACCCTGGTTGGACTGGACCAAGGTACAGATCTACCCAATTACTGTCATTGGGAATCTTCCCTATTGTACCCTGTTGTTTTCTGGCAAAATTCCCAGACAGGGATTAGCTTAAACCAGGACTAATTAGGAAATATAACTAGTTTTAACAAACATGCCTTACTTAAAACATTAATTGTGCGCCTTTTGATGCAAAACAAAGGGCCCTGATGTAAGATATGTTAGTGCAAGTTGTTGTCAGTTTGGAAAGCTCTTACATTTATTTTAGTCCAAGACTAGTCTAATCCCTGTCTGGGAAACCGCCCCATAATGAATTATCTTAAGTTTCACATTTGATTTCAATACAAATCACTTACTGTTGCAGCTGTAACAACACGTGCCCTCTTAACTCATATGGTGTCAACTGTTCTTCCGTATGCGACTGTGGGAATCTCGGCTGCCATCCCACCACAGGGGCTTGCCCAAACAGTATGTACAGACGCTACATAACATTAACACAGCTGGTATCTGCACACCTCTTATCTTTTTTTGTATCTGTGTGTTTACCAGGTAGCAGGGCAGGTCTCTTGGCAGACGCTTAATCCAAAGCGACTTAAAAGCCAACGGTATACAAAGCTATACAAACTTTACCTGACATTAGTACAAATAAACCACAAATGTCTAGGTAGAATTTGTTTTCAATTTGCTCAGAAGTGATAAAGAATTGTACTAGGTATTTGTTAAAGAGAGTATATTTTATATGCTTTAAGTTTTAACCAAAGATGCTAATATGTATTGACATCATCAGAGATAATCGCAGTGAACCTTTTATGTCACAAGAGGGCATTCAAGTGTTTTGTAATCATATCCTTCCCTATGTGTATTTGTCCCTAAGAAGAGTCTGTTTTGTATCCATTTTATAGTTTTTCGGTGTGCAAATATGTATAATTCAATAAAAAATAGAGTTATTTTTTTTTTAAATGCATGAGTGGTCACCATATCTGTATTCAGCATTTAATGTTATGCAATATCAGTGGTGAGGGGTTCTGTGTCCATTTTTTTTAACATATGACAACCTGTTGTTATAAAGCAATAAATGGTGTAAAAGAAAAGAAGCAAATGCTCATAGGGTGATTACAGTGTCAAATAGTGTTTTTCTACATTCTACAAATTAATTGATATCGTAAGCAATCCAAAAATGTTAAAAAAGAGAAAAACACCTTAGGAGAGAGAAAGATCCAACTATGAGAATGCCAAAAAGTTCAGATCCTGCTCATCCAAGTGTTAAAAACATTTAGTTCTTGCATTTGACTTTGTCGATTTACTCAGCTCTTTTGTGAGGTAAAACTTGTACTCAAGTGAGCCAGATTCAGATGGACTAGACTTTCTCTGCTATAACAACTCCTGTTGAATGTGTTTCTAGTCAAAGACAGGAAAACATTACTACTCTTTTCTTGTTATTGCAAACCTTGAGTTTGCATTATTGGGGACTTATCTACATGTGTATCATCTGTCAACTTGAAAAGACAATAAAACACCTAAGATGAATAGAAAAATAGGAACTATACTCTCAAACTGCTGTAATAATCAAGGACTTTGCTGCTGTAACATGGCTGCAGCAGGCGTAGTGATATTAAACACTGCCCGAAAATGGTCCCCTTGGTTATTTTCAATAGCAGGGGACTATTTTCGGGCCAGTGGTGTAGCCATGGGTGTGCCAGGGAGTGACGGTGCCACCCACAGTGGCAGCTTGCACACCTAAAAATGGATGGAGAATAATTTTTTATAGTTTTAATAAAAAAGTTTACTAAACTTGTGCTATTGTTGTTTCCTTAGAATATATATATTTCAACCCCTTGTCAGTTAATATTTTCAGTTATTATTTTACCCGACCCCTTGTGTCCATGACTATGTATCATGATTGTCACGTGACACGTCGCAGCCACAATAACTAACAGATGTATGCTATTCGTTTTATTTCGTTTTTCCTTTTTTTTATTAAAAATATTCACAAATTTGC
Source organism: Misgurnus anguillicaudatus (assembly GCF_027580225.2). Taxonomy (NCBI): domain Eukaryota; kingdom Metazoa; phylum Chordata; class Actinopteri; order Cypriniformes; family Cobitidae; genus Misgurnus; species Misgurnus anguillicaudatus. Next base: position 23,863,998 of record NC_073360.2, on the reverse strand, counting down.
TTACCATGTCAACCATCTGATATTCCGATTCTTCATTTAAAAACCTTTATAAATTATCTTGATCTATAACGTGATGAGCGCTGCAGTTCAGAGAGTCCTGTTAACTGAATTTACAGCACCTGAATTCCCCAGTTTCTCCCAAAATACATGACAGTAAGTGTCTGTTGAACTCGGAAAAGAATAGAGTATCGTTAGACTTTATAGTTCCGCTATGTGAATAAAACAGGTTGGCAAATTACATTTAAGATTGTTTTTTCTGCTTCCCTTCCATAGACATCCGTGTGTATTTTACAAACTACAAATGTATTGTTTTACTTGCACTTATGCGTATTTAAATGTCTAAAACATAAAATAAACATTATGTGGTTGGTTGAAAACACTGCATATTAGTTGTGATATATGACAAGCGCTGGCCGTGTCTGTCTCTGGCTCAGTGCCAACCAATGGCAAAAGCATTTGGAATATTTCTAATTCCGATACTGACCTTTGCCTGGCTTATTTGTCTAATAAATTGGTGCATTTGGATCTGCCTCTGCCTTCTCACTCATAACATTATGGTTATAGCATGGTTATATGCTTATGGTTAATAATTTTGCACAGTAATATGACAATAAATGTGGCACACCCAGATTTTCAGATGCACACCCAGAGTCACTTTTATGGCTACGCTACTGTTTTAGGCGCTTTGAATATCACTATGCCTGCAACAAAGTCTTTGATTATTACGCCAGAATGAGAGTAGTTCCTAGCCATATCTGCCTAGAAAATCACAACTTTTAATTTTACGTCGGTCTTAGTACACCATGTAACTACAGAAGAGCCAAGTTTTAAATAGGAAAAATATCAAAACTCTCAGTCTAATCAGATTCAATGGATTGTGCTAAGATATGCTAAAAGTGGTAGTGCCAGACCCGGAGACCAGCTGAATGGATTCCAAAACTGTAAGAATCAAACGTTAAACTCTAGGGGAGTATATTTTCAAAAAAAGTGGAATGTCCCTTTAAACTATTATGTTAGTAACTAACAGAAGTAGTAAAGGTTAGTATGTGTAAGAAAACATGAATTAAATGCAACACACATTAATTTTATTTTGTTAACTATAAAAACCTTGGTGGACACACATGCATCTTTCTATGGTTTAAGTCTAGTTGAACTTGTATGAGTCTTTAGGTGTTTTCTGATAGAAAGGAAGACTATGTTTCCTCCAGAGGAAATGAGAGATAATGGGTGCCCGTGTGCCTGTTAGGGTAATGTAATTCCAAGATCATTAGTTGTCTGTGACTCATCTATAATTGTAAGACCTTAAGAATGAAAAATTATCCCCAGTTGACCTTTTCTCTATTATTAAGTGTATATTATGTTTGTAAGTATGTTTGTTACTGAAACATAATGTAAACCAAAATAACCTTAAGGTTATAATGTCAGTTTGTTAGTGTGACGGTTCACCACAGAAGACCTTTTCTGCATTCTTCACACAGCTAGTCTAAAGTGATAATAATTAGGACATATGTTAACATTAGCATTATATGTGTTTGACAGATAAAGTAATAGTGTAGAGATAAAGATGAGATCATGCTTCAAAACAAACACACTTGCCATTAAAACACCCGGCACCTCCCTCACAGATTTCTGGGCCTTGATTTTTGTCTTTAAACAACCAGTGGCTTATTGAATTAGAGGAAGCAGCCTTTTCTTCCTCAGGAAACTTGCAGAGGAAACAAAGGGAATCGGGAGCTCATTTTACTACAGACCCGTAAGACAGAGACTGGAGAGGGCAACAAAGAAGAACCGGGTCTGTTCTGTTCCATAAGTACAGAACCAACCTCTGTACTGGTGCGGTGGTGGCAGAGGGGGTCCGATTTTGGTTGGTCCTGTACCTCCCTTGATACGAGACAGGGGGATGGACATTTTTCTGACTTCATTCGGACTAATCCTCGTGTGTGTTCAATGCTTAACTCAAAATCTCTCTCCGACAGGGAAAAATGTCTGCTTCAATTCCAGGTACTGATATCTCATGTTTTTTTTTACATCTTCTTTATTTACTTTACTTGACTTGTTACTTGTTCTGTGTGTGTCATTCTAGCGCTTTTGTCAGAAAACATGAAAGACACAAAGTAGATTATATGGTATATGGTATATAATTGTTAGTCGATTAAATTTCCTTAGTTGTTTTAATACAATGTTTAATTTTAAATGTTATATTCCAGGGGATTTAATGCAGGTTCTTAAACCCACATAGCTAATACAAAACAATCGTATTATAAAGTTTGTACTGAAAACATTTTCATGAAGTTAGATAAATGCAACATTTTCACTAGAGGTCTCCACCATTTGGAGCCCACATATTTAATGATATATTTCCTCAACAGAGACTCTTCTCCAACATGTTGTTCTGGATGGAGCCAGCAGGGTGATGAATGTACAGTGCGTAAGTATTGAACCCATCATCATACATATAGTTAAATACATCTGTCATCCATGTTTGTTGAATTAATGGTGCAGAACAGAAAGGACTTTCTGTAGGCCTGTATACTAGTGATGTAGTACTTGAGTCCGGTCCCGAGACCGATTTCTGCTTTTTCTGACGCGTCTCGGACTTGTTCCTTCAAAGACTCTTGATTCGGTCTCGGACCTCAGTGGGAGGAGGACTCGTAATTTCAGAACGAGTCCTCGAGACCAAGGCATTTTTTAATGTTCATATAAAAACACCACACAACACATTACAATAATAATAAAATGCAATGTTGACGGACATTATTTGAAAATGACATCCCATTTTGCAATGCAAAGATACTGTCATCAGAGTCGTTTATCTCTAAAAATAGGTAGCAGATGATGCATGTGGTAGGGATTTTTTAAATGATAGTTAAAGCATAGTCCATATTAAGATGTTAAGACAGCTCCCAATCTAGCTTAGTCTGTAGGCCTAACTCTTGATTATTAACTGGGGTGATATCCAATCATGAATATAAAAACTGACATGTTTTTATGGTCTTGGTCTTGACTCGACCTGAACTCCTAAAGGACTCGTTCTCGACTCAGACTTCTTCCTCAAAGACTCAGTCTCGACCCTTCAAAGACTCGGCCTTGACTCGGCATAGGCGGTCTCGTTCCCATCACTACTGTATATATGTCGGCAGTTTCTATAGCTTTATCTTTAGGTTCAGTAATCAAGATCTGTGTCTTGTTTTCTCAGCACTCTGTGAGGGAGAAAGAGCTTGTCTACAGGATGAAGTGTGTGTTTATCCTGGATTCTGCAGGTGCAAACCTGGATATTTTGGGTACCAGTGCACAACTCGTAAGTGAAACTGTTGGTTTCAGGGTTCTGATCCCTCCTATGACTTTAATTACTGAGCGCCTTAATGTATGGTTCAGTTTCTTCATTCTTCATAATTTTTACAATGCATCTATATTAACAATTTTTTCTTTGTAGCGTGTCCTCCTCCATTTTGGGGGCCAGATTGTCGTGAGCTATGTCCTTGTCACCCTCATGGGTCGTGTGACCCAGTAACAGGCGAATGCTCGTGCTTCTCCAACCGCTGGGGCAACCTGTGCCAATACAGCTGCAAATGTGGACGTCATGGAAAATGTGACCAAGTCTACGGCAACTGCACCTGCGAGGAGGGGTGGTGGACGTCCACATGTACCAAAGCCTGTCAGTGCCACCCCGGCACATCCACCTGCGACCAAGCCACAGGCCGCTGTCTGTGTAACGATTTCTACTGGGGCCAAAAGTGCAGTTTGCGCTGCAATTGTTTCGACTCTCCTTGCCAGCAGCACAATGGGGAATGTCAGTGCATCAATGGTTGGTGGGGTCCAACCTGTGACCGCCGTTGCAACTGTGATCTCCGCCATGCCGACTGCCTCCCGTCGGATGGCACCTGTTTGTGCCACCCTGGTTATAAAAGTCCTTACTGCAACATACCCTGCAGTGATGGAAAATATGGTAGAGGTTGTGAGAAGAGGTAAGTGCTTGGTGAGGGGTTGAAAAGGAAAGATTAAGGGATAGTTTACCCAAAATAAAAATTTTTGTCATTATTTCCTCACCCGACTATAATTCCGAATCCATCTGTGTTTGGTTACACTTTATCCCCCAAGCATACATTAGTTTACCTAAACATACCTTATGTTATGAATTTTGTGTTCTTATCTGCTTCTGTGTATGAGTAGCTGTGGACGCTGTGAGGGTGGCAGGCCTTGTACTAAACAAGACGGCCTCTGTGATGCCTGTAAACCAGGTTGGAATGGCACTCGCTGTGACCAGCGCTGTCCTGAAGGTTACTACGGTCATCGTTGCCAGGACATATGCCCACAATGCAGAAACAAAGAACCATGTGACCTGGAAACTGGAGAATGCTTATCCTGTGACCCTGGTTGGACTGGACCAAGGTACAGATCTACCCAATGCGTGTCATTGGGAATCTCCCCTATTGCACTCTGTTGTTTTGTGGCAAAATCCATTGTAGTCTTTTAACACTTAACAAGACTTGACCATGAGTTATCACTATTGTGCGTTGATAATGACCAAGACATGTAACCCTTAATTTATACATGTAACTCAATTTTGGATGAAAGCATCTGGTCAATAACTATGTCTATTCCATTTTCATGTTGGACAGATGTGACAAACCCTGCCCAGATGGCACTTACGGAGATAAATGTCTCTTCCTCTGTAAAACCTGCTTTCAGGGCCACTGTGATCATGTGACAGGAAATTGCATGTGTCTTCCTGGCTTCCAAGGGGAGAGGTGAGATTACAGTGATATTTATAGGTTGTTTTTCTTGGTGAAAATAATAATGAATTATCTAAAGTTTCACATTTGATCTGAATGCAAATCACTCACTGTTGCAGCTGTAACAACACGTGCCCTCTTAACTCATACGGTGTCAACTGTTCTTCCGTATGCGACTGTGGGAATTTCGCCTGCCATCCCACCACAGGGGCTTGCCCAAACAGTATGTACAGACGCTACATAACATTAACGCAGCTGGTATCTGCAGCACACCTCTTATCTTTTTCTGTATCTGTGTGTTTACCAGGTAGCAGGGCAGGTCTCTTGGCAGGGCTTTTGATTCCTCTGTTCATTTTAATATTTGCCCTGTTGTTTTGTTGCTGCTGTTGTGGAGGGTCAGTCGAAGGAAAGGAGAGGTATGAATTTGTCATTTTAAAGTTGTAGAAATAACGTGTTTTATTGTAATAAGCCATGAAACAAGCAACCTGTGCTTAACTCGTCCTCCAGCGTGGCGGTTGGGGATGGAGGTCCCGCAGTCCGCATGAAGCATCACGTGTACACTGTGCTGGCCAACGTGGGTTCAGCCATTCCATGTATCTCCATGTGGTCATCTGGTCTACCTAGGATTACAGGTGATTTTGTCTCTTTATTCGGTGTATGTCTGTTATGCAAAACGCACTACAATTCAGCATCATGTTAATTGTAATGTTTTGGTGAGCAGTTAAAATAAATGACTAATAAATGTCCTTATATTAGTGTCTCATCATGATCCCGAGCTTACCTTCAACCACAGCTTTATTGATCAGCCATCGTCCGGTTGGGTGACTGATTCATTTGAAACTGACGATGAAGGAGAGGCCATCTACTGTGAACCTCCTCGAGAAGGTAGAAGACTTGTTTTTATCCTAAAATGGCAAACCTATGGTCATATGTGACCCTGTCTGGAAATCCAGGCTTCAGATTAGGAGCATCAAAGTTTGATTTCACTTTTAGTTCTTTGACATGGTGTAACTTTTTCACAGAATGTTCTTTACATTATGTAGGATGATTGTATGTAGAAAAGATTAAATGTTTTTCTCTTGTTCCCAACTTAGATGTCGTAACTGTGGCCGGCGGCGAGCTCCAGGAGCTGAACTCCAAGTGCAACTTCTTCCTTGACCCATCAAACTTCAGCTCTGAGGACATGTCACAGGACTTTGGTATCCCACGTACCTCCAGCATAGCCAAATCCAAGCGCCCTTCGGTCTCCTTCGCGGAAGGGACAAAGTTCAGCCCTAAAGAGCGCCGCAGCTCCACCCAGGATCTGTCCGGTTCTGGAAGAAAATCCAAATCTTGGGGTGTGCTCATGCTTTCAGCTCTGCAAGGAGGTCAAGGGAACCATCCTGAGGTAGAGGCCGAAAAGACAGAGGATAAATCTGACACGAATATCTCCTCTGAGGAGCAAGGTGCTACCACTGAGACATCAGAAGCTGACACCACAAGGTACAGTTCTGGTCCCTCAAGGACTCACCTCAGTGTTCCTTGTGGGAGGCGACGAACCCTTTCCACCGCAAGAAAAAACACCCAGCCGCAGAGCTCCTCCGATGGGGGACAGGACACAGATTCAGAAGCAGAAAAATTGACAACTGTGTATGTGACTGTAGGTAAGATCGTTAAGCAAGAGCTCAGCTCCGAAGGCCCTGTGCAGGCAATGCTGCGCAGACTGGGTAGTCTTCAGAGACAGAAAGAGGTGGGCGTCCAGCCCAAAGGCAGGGGGCAGGCGATTACCAAGCCTCCAAGGAGAAAGCTGGGAGCACGGGCTAGCGCGTGGGAGCAAGCCACAGCGTCGGGCCAGACGGAGGTGGTTATGAGAAAACCTAGTCGCAAGAAGCACAGCTCCCTCAGCTCTCCATGTATAGCGGGGGCAACAGACTCTCCTCAGGACAACAGCGCACCTAAGAGGCCACTGTCCTCTATTTTGAAAAGTGTTCCTGAGAGTGGCGCGCATAGATCACTGATGGAACAAGACACTGAAACAAATGCTTCAGTAGAACATGAATATGAGACCGTTGCTCCATCAGATGGGGTCTCCACCTCTACTGAGGTTATTATCAATGAGACAGTTGTGGGTGAAGGAGAAAACGAACCTAATTATGAGAATGTTTATGTAAAACATTGATGTTTATATCAAATCTTACTTGCATTTTAAATATATATATGAATTAAATGGAAATAATTTTATTTAGGTTGTACGTATGTTGGTTTTGGAATTTTATAAACATAACTACACATAAATAGACAAACATTGTGAGAGTTTTTTTATATATTCCCATTATAGTTAGAAATTACATGTTTTTTATGCTTTTAATAATTTAATTTATAAAATTACATTTCAGTAGACAGTATTAAATCCCAGTTTTACTGAGAAAAGTTAATAAATCACTTTTGCCAAAGTAGTAATTACTCTAGATATTGTATAAGAGCTTAAAATGCTGATGTTAAAAGAAATTATGATCTTACACATCAAAATCCATTGCTTTTTTAACGAATTACATGAAATGTAAAATGTATAAGCCTATGTTTTTTGCAATGAATCAGTTTATATATATAAAATGCTACCTTAACAAATCACCACATATAGATCAGGGGTTGAACTTAGTCCCTATTGATTATGCTGACTATCTGTGACATTGACCTGTTCCTGAGATAAAAACAAACAGCTAATAATTTGAAATTGGATGGTGTAGACCCATGGTTACTCAATGGCCCAGATTTTACACCCCTTATGAAAATGAACCCTGGTTTTATTATAGTAAAAGTGTAGAACCATTGTTTTTGCCAAATTGATTATCATTTGTAAAGCCATGGTTAATTTATGGTATTCATTCATAGTAATCATTTTTTTTGTTTTATTTGTTGTAAAATCATGGTTGATTTTCTTAAGGGATCAAACATTACTTGGCCCATGCTGTCCACTTTCCTTAAAGAAATGCCCTGCAACTTACTGGATGTGAGCCACGAGTGTGTAATGGTTTTATCTTGTGTTCTGTTGCTTGGGTCTTTTATTTTGAAGTCTTGTTTCTGGTCTTTCATCTTGTAATCATGCCATGTCTTACTTCACCATTCACTTCCTGTTTGTTAGTATAATGCGGGTTTATTCACCAATGCACATTGCAAAGTATTGCCAGTGTAACACCTGCCTTACCAAGCGTTCATGGGTTTTGTAGTTTGTCTCTGGTTCATGTTTTTTTTTTGATGTTTTAGATTTTTACCTGTTGCCTGTTTATTGGATTACGTTTTTAAATTGCCCTATTTGGCTGTGTTTGCCTGCCCTTTGTCTCTCGCTCTTTCTCTCGCTTAGTGTAAGCCATAGATATATACACTAGATGTCGCCTTGGGGCTCTGAGCATGCGTCAACCGCCGCCATCTTAGAACAGGGGTCTTGTCATAGGAAGTATCTAGGTAAAGCTGCAATGTCCGCCTGTACTTTGAATTCATGGACGATGCCAGACTTTTGTGCTGCGCATGGATGAAAGGGCTACTAGCACTATGCATTACAGTTAGAAAAAGTAAATTTTCATCAAATCAAAACTTTTATTTTTTCCTGTACTAAATGCTAAATACATGTCTGACTGTTGAAACGAACCAAAAGAAAACCAAGAAAATCGCGTTCGTGACGATTTATGGTGATTTTATTTCCGTTACACCATTGCCTACAATGACTCTGATGCGGGATTCCCCTGTTTCAAGATGGCGGCTCTGTTTGACGCATTCGGTCCAATGAACTGTCGTAGCCAAGGCGACATCTAGTGTACATATCTATGAGTGTAAGCAGGCCCAAGTTACAGAATACTTCGCCTTTAACCAGAAACAAGACTTCAAAATAAAAGACCCAAGCAACAGAACACAAGACAAAACCATTACAGGTGTAGATTATATTTGAGAACAAAAAAATTATTTGATCACCCATCACTAAGACAGCTTATTTCTCCTCATATGATTCATATAAACGCCTCTCATCTCTTTTCTGCTAAAGATGTGTCTTTGCAGCCGAGCCAGTATTTGGCAATAGGTCTTGGGTATGGAGGGTTTGCAAGGTCAACTCTCTTGGTCCGTAGATTCACTCTGTAGTATTTATCTGTAAAGAGGAAAGTTGTCATATATGTATAAATTAAACAACATTCTAAAGCTGTGAAAATCATGTAAATTACAATACCTCCTCTGAAAAAATAGACACTTTGTAAGGGCTGTCTCCTGCGTAGTATGTCATAGGCTATATCTTCAGAAGGGTTGTATCTATCTCCATAACCATAATCGTTCCGTCTATTATGATACTCCCTGCGTCTGTCCTGTTCTTGCCACCTGCCCTGCTCAAACCTTTGAGCGAACTCCTGTCCTATTTTGATGCCCCTCTCAGCCCAGGTTTCCCAGTGTGGAGATCTATTCTGCCTTCGCCTGGATCCCCATTGTTGGCCCCTTTGCTGGCTCCATTGCTGGTCCCATTCCCTTCTGTAATTTCTGTCCTGTCGCCACCTTCCAGGCCATCTCGGAGTGACGTAGAGTCTGCCAGCTAGCACAGCATCCACAGGAGATTTGATGCCAATCCAGTCTTTGTCAATGAAATGATGGCCACCATGGTGCAATTGAGCTGGACAAAAGGAATCAAAATGTATATGTTTGTTTAATGCGTAGTTCTCATATTTATATTGCTCTAAAAATATAACTGTACCTCCACCGAAAAGCTGATTGAAGTGTTCAACCCATCGGTTGTAGTAAATATCAGTATATCTGCTGAACAGGGTTGAAGGAGATGTTAAAGACATCCTAGCACACTCCTCATGAGATGGCTGGTGCTTGAATTCATACTGGTAATACTGGTCTCCTACAAACAGGGAAGACGGTAAAATTAAATCAACATAAATCTAAATCTTGGGGTTAGGCTAAAGTTTTAGGTTAGGCCCAACCTTTAAAAAAATAAACCTTCTCTTTGCCACGATGGCTGTGGGCAGGAATGGCAAAGGCTGCATCCAGGTGGTCTGGTATTGGATCAAATCCAACAGATATATTTCGAGGGTAGTCTTCATCTAGAACACCATCATCAAACCTCCAGTATTTATTACCCTATCAATAATATGATATATGGTATAATATAATATATAACACCCCATTTACACAATATGAAACAATATATTTTACATGTATAAACTACAGTACATATTAATACTGTAGTACAGTTAAACATTTCACATTGTGTTTGAATATCTGAACAATATGAGTGTGAGTCCATCCATACTTTGAAGATATATGTCTTTCCCTGGCAGTTTATGCGAGTGAAGGCCGCGTCTATTGGACCTTTAATTCCCCAGACGTCTTGGATGAGCTTTGGATAACCAGGCAAAACTGATTTCTCATCCAGTTCGAAAAAGTATTCTCCTGGTGAATACATATCACAACATTTAAGGCATTTTAATTCTTAACTAAATGGGGTATAACAAGTACTAAAGAGAAGAATAAATATTGAACCATCATTCCTCCACACCACATAACAAATAATACCAAAAACACCATCTTTCACTTAGCCTACATTTTTAATATTAATTTACATAAACAAATTTCAACTTTACATGTGCCGTATGCCACTCACCCCTGAAGGCATAGATAGAGCCATTTTTGAGATGCATGAAAGCATCAAAAGGTCGTCCACTGCAGATCTCAGCATCAGGGTCTTTAGCTTTTGTTGGTGCTGGGTCTACAGTTGTGGGTGAGCTTGCAGTTGTGGTAGTACCTCTAGTTGTGATTGTTAAATTTGCATCAGTTTCGTCCAAGATTAGTGATAAAGGTCTCAACAGCCTGGTTGGTGATGGGGTCACAACTGTGTGCGGTGATTTAGAACCTACAGACACCTCTGTGCTGTTTGTGTCTTCATCATAGTCCTCAGGATAAGAAAAAAATGTGTCTCCACGAGCTACAAAAACAATGTTCTTGTTAGTTTTGATAGGATTTTGTAAAACTAGCATTACTTACTTGAGTGAGTTAAACTTACTGGTAATACGACAAATGGCATCATAATCCTCGCAGCAGCTTCGGTAGTATGTGCACATAGAGTCACACTGGCACTTTTTGGTGGCGTCAAAACCGTTTTCACATCGTTCCATACACGACTCTAACAGAAAGCATTTTTGAGATAACAAAAAACACACATTTTCTGACTGAAATCAATCAATGTATTATTAAAAGTATCAAGTTATTAAAAGTAACTTCTGCAATTCGTAACTAATTGGTTAAAATATAACCAGAAAACAGTTAATGTCTTACCTTACCCCGAGTCACAATGCTAAGCTAACAGTTTTTGGTTTCCAGATTAGCCAGGATGGGTTTCTTAACATAAATTTAACATTCCCTTTAGGTTCCCAGAATGTTACATGAACATTTTTGTTTTCTGGGTTTTGATAATAATAATTTGAGCTGCTGGTGTGTATGATTTGGCGGCTAATATCAGCATTTACTTCTCACGAAAAAGAAATAACTCCGCTAGTAACTTGCAATTTTATGATTCGAACAGAGATGGCGATAGAGAGACTAATATAAAGAAATGCAGTTTTATTAAACATATCAATCCATACCTTCATCCGCATATGTGAAGGTAATGAGCAGTCCCAAAAGCAGGATACACCTCATCCTGACGAATCTGATAGAGAAACTGGAGAGCTAAGACCACCAGGGCTGAGTTAGCATTCACAGATCAATACTGAGGGGTCGATTACCCTCTGTTGTTTACTTGACATGTTTGCAACATGTATTCCCACACGTGATTTGACTTGTATTATGTAACTGTGCGATTAATGGGAATGTATAAAACATTGATAATGCATGATTCAACTTGCATTATAGTCTATATCAGTATGTATCTAAAGAGTACCAATATTCTTTTCAAGAACAGCATGGGAGTGCGTTGGCTTGTCGCAATAAGCCTGACGTCTGCAAATAGTTAATGATTAACACAACAACTTGTCTACAGACAGACATTATAATGAATATCTCTGTCATTCTCAGCAGCACACATGCACATAAGACACAGTCTGAAACACTTTGCCCCTTTTGCTGTACCAACGTGATCGTCATTGCCATTCACTGTTCGTATAAAATTATAAATATACGATACATTGGCTATTATGGCCTCTGTATGCAATATAGATCAGTGGTTCTCAAACTTTTTCTGCGTGCGGCCCCCCTTGTATACGGTGCATTCCTTTGCGGCCCCCCCAAAGAAAAATTACTACGAACACAGTTCTAAAATGTAACATTTTAATTAAACAAAACATATTAAATTGTACAAAGTAGTGATGTTGGTGAGTATGCTTTTTTTGGTTTAATAACACAGAACTTATGATAAATTAATGTATTTTATAAAATGTCATAAAACTGGGGCCCCCCCTGGCACAGTCTCGCGGACCCCAGTTTGAGAACCACTGATATAGAATAGATTACACATGGCTTTAAAGTCGCCATGAAATAGAACAAGCAATTGTCCTATTTTCCCCTTGGTGATATTCGAGTAAAATGGCTTCAGAAATTAAAAAAGGTAGGGCTGGACTTGAATTCGTCCATTGAGAACTGACTGGATCGTTTGAAGTTGGGTCATTTGCTATTTGCTGCGATCTTTCCCGGACCATACCATATGACGGGAACTAAAGAGAGATCGTTTAAAAGAGGGAAGAGAATTCAGGTTTTTGAATTTTTTTTAAATAATGAAGCTCACAGATTAAAGTCTTTTGTAAAAATACCACAATATTTTAAAACAGTTTTTCTTTCAATTTCATTGCCACTTCAACATTTTACATCTTAAGGTTCGATTTACGATTTTACATTTCCTGTGGTGTGTAAGTGTGTATTAGTACATGTTAACGATATGCAAAAGCTACAAACCATAAAGTAAACTATGACGCGATTTATCGTCTCCACGTTAAATCTCTTTTCTTGTACAACAACAAACACACGGATTGTAGACAACAGTTTACTTCCTGGGATTGGTGATGTAGAGAAGACCGACATTATCATAATTCCTCCCGCTTCAGACTCACAGCCTGTAAGTTAACTCCTGTTAGCATTGCATTGTGTGCAAATCTTTCAAAAATGGTAAGGAGCGTCGCATTTCCGGCTGACGTCAGAGGTATTCAGGCTAATCATAACGTACAGATTAGCTGGCCAATCAGGGACAGTTCTGTACAAAATCCGTGCGTTTAAGGAAGACATGGAAATCTGGAGCTACAAAAATATACGTTATGTGGAAAAGAATTTTTTTTTACCATAAACCACGCGAACACATTGTAATACAAAATACACAAAATAACGTTGTTTTTTAGCAATGAAATAGGTGCTCTTTAAACAATTTCCGTTACGTTTATTTGTCGTCTTCCCTGCTGAAAAAAACAGCATCAAACCAGCATGGACCAGCATGGGAATTATGCTGGTCTATGCTGGTTTAGCTGGTGGTCACCAGCATACCAGCACCAGAACACAACATATGCTGGTATGACCAGCATGGGATGCTGGTGCTTATGCTGGTTTAGCTGGTGCTAATGCTGGTTTGAGCTGGTTTAGCTGGTGCTAATGCTGGTGGTGATGCTGGTTTAGCTGGTGTTCACTAGCAAACCAGCACCAAAACACAACATATGCTGGTCTTGCTGGTATGCTGGTTTTTTCAGCAGTGTTGAAATGTTTTCAGGCCTTCTTTGCCTGAAAAAATATAACCCAACAGCTGGATTTGTCCACATTTGACCAAACCATGAGTTGAAACAACCCTGCATTTTTAAGAATGAAAAGATTTATTTTCTTGAGAAATAAAATTCGCTTTTTAATAACGCCAAGTTGTTTTAATGTAAAAGTGCCATAATTTTTAACAGCTGACATGCTGTGTTATCATCATTCTCCAGCAGGAGGAGCTAAGCAGTGCACTACAGTGATGCTGAAGCTGATTCAATCTCCACAGCGCGTGTGTGATACACTGGGCGGGTCTTGACGCTGAGGATGACTGGGGAAGAATGCGCTCTATTAATCTTGGTTTATTTCTAATATAATAACATCGTTTTGCTTTAGAATAACCTCAAGGGGCTTTTTCGTAAGCGGCAACTAAAATATCTGCACACGTGACTAAAGGAAACTGAAAATACTCAACAAAACCGAATCCACAGACGCGGTGCATCAACACAACTAAACCGGCTGATGTCATTTAACCGTTTAACTCCTTTTTGTGTCTTATTTTCTTCTACGATCACACGTTTGTTAAAAGTCTTACATTGATAATTCATAACACCTCGATGGTTTTTTTTTCAAGACATGGACTCCTAAATCGCATTTTAAGTGGAGTAATAACGGCGCTTTGTCAAGGTTCTGATGTTTGTTTGTTTTTTATTTGTTGTGACGTCAGCGCAACGATACAGTTTGGTTGTTGCTAATAAATCTGATCGTTTTTGGCGCATCAGACAATAATGCTTTGTTTGGGAAGAAGTTCAAAGACGCAGGCCAAACCAATTTCTTAACATAACATAAACAAAGAAACCAGAGAACTTCTGTGAACATTCACGCAAAGACACTAAAGCAAATCGCATTCAGAAACAGCCAGTAGATGTTTTTGTCCGTCGTTGTTTATCTCAGTAAGATTTGCCGGCATTTCTCCATGTTTAGCTCAGACAGACTCACGGTTCCTGCATATGTCGGTCGACTGCATAACCGGAGGACGAGCTCTGACCCCAAGGCCGTCTCCCCGGGCATCAGTACCGATGTGCAGGCCGTGCTGGACGACACTCTTCCTGCACTGCGCTCCGCAATGAGAACATTGAAGTCTTCCAGAGATACAGGTGACGTGGACGAAACCCGTCGGGCCATCGCTGAAACTTTCCAGCTGGTTGAGGAGGCCTGGGTTTTGCCCACAGTTGGTCGACAGGTAGCGGAAGAGATCTGCAACAGAATACGGTTGGATGGAGGACTGGAGTTGCTCCTCCAGCTGCTGCAGACGCCTGCAGTGGAAATCACATACGAGTCTGCCAAGCTCCTTGAACAGATACTGGTCACAGAAAACAGGTTAGAAACATCTTTAATATTAAAGTGTATTAGTCATTTGACTTCAAACTTTTATTGTTTGGACAAAATAATTTGGCGAAGCACAACATAGTAGGGAATCTGGGTTTTATTCGAATATACAAAAATGCATAGAAAACTTAAAATGCTTAATTTTTCTTCATTATTCTTTTCAGGGACTACGTTGCACGTATGGGTCTGGGTGTCGTACTCAACCTGACCCGTGAACAGGATGATGCCCAGCTGGCACGAAGCGTGTCGGGTATTCTTGAGCACATGTTTAAACACACCGAAGAGACATCTGCCCAGCTCATAACCAACGGCGCTCTGGACACCTTGCTGTACTGGTGCCGTGGAACGGACCCAACCGTGCTGCGGCACTGTGCCGTTGCCCTGGCTAACTGTGCCATGTATGGTGGTCACCGCTGCCAGCGTTTGATGATCGAAAAACAGGCGGCTGATTGGCTGTTTCCTTTGGCATTCTCTAAGGAGGACGAGCTGATCCGTTTTCACGCCTGTCTTGCCGTGGCTATTTTGGCGGCTAATAGGGAGATAGAGAAAGAGGTGGTGAAGTCTGGCACTCTGGAGCTGGTGGAGCCCTTCATCGCCTCCCTAGACCCTGACGAGTTTGCACGCAACCTGCTGGACAGCACCGACAGCATGCAGGGCCGCACAGCCGCAGACCTTCAGCACTTGCTGCCCCTACTGGATGGTACACGTTTGGAGGGGAAATGCATTGCTGCGTTTTACCTTTGTGTTGAGACCAGTATCAAATCACGGCAACGTAATACTAAGGTCAAACACATTATAACTTTTCTAACATTTCTAGTGATAATGATGCTCGAAATCATATGAGTTCAGTTCAGATCTTTCTAATAAAATAATGATAAAAGAGCCTGAATGAACTATAGGTAGCTTTTGGCATGAATGTAAGTAATGTATTCTGGACCTTTTTACACAGATATTTCATGAGATTGGAGCTGTTCAGAGTCTTAAGAAAATCGTCATGTACTCCAGTAATGGCACTGTCTGCTCTCTGGCTAAGCGGGCGCTGAAGATGATGGGCGAGGACGTTCCGAGGCGAATCCTGTCATCCGTTCCCAACTGGAAGGTTGGAGAGGTGCAGACCTGGCTACAGCAGATTGGCTTCAGTTCATTCAGTGACCAGTTTCAGGTTTGTACACATTTTCCATTTCACGTCGAGCTGAATAGCCAACCACTCACTGTACCTTCAAAAAAGTCCAGAATGAGATCCAAATAAGATAAAATTATCCAAACAGTCTAAAATGCAAAAGAAAGCCTGCACACTCCAACAATATGAAAAACATGAGATGCAAGATATCAATGATATTCCCACTGCTTTCCTGGAAAGATAACAAAGTTAATGTGACCTTTCTCAATGCCTGATCACCTTTTGGGTAAAAATGACCCCAGTAATTAAAAGAGTGATAACAAAAAATGTATACATTTTTAATGACACAAATAATATAATATTTTTTTGTTTACTTCCCATCTATACATTAATGCTGTGTTTTGGGAGATATAAAGATTAGCTTACCTGTAAAATATAATTTTTTAAATAAAAAATTCACATAAATTTTTTGTCTAAATTTGATTTAAATTGTTTTAAGATATTGATCTAGATGTATGTGTTGAATTTGGCCATTTGGTGTTTAGAAAAAAACATAAAAGAATTACAATTTAGGAAAAAAATCATTTCGACCAGCAGATGCCCATAGAGACCCATTCATTTCACTGGATGTGGCCAACTGCTCAACATCAGTACTTTAGTGAAACATTTTGGGCTCTATCTTACACCCGGCGCAATGCGTGACGCAAGTGTCTTTTGCTAGTTTCCACCCTGCGCAATTATAATTTTCATGTTTAGTGCCGCGTTGTTTAAATAACAAATGCATTTGCACCCCTTTTTGCGCCCATGGGCGTTCTGGTCTGAAAACGAGGTGCGTTCAGGCGCATTGTTGGTGCGTTGCTATTTTGAGGCAACTAAAATAGACTACGCCATTGAACAACAAAAACCTGCTCTAAAATCAATGGAGCAATATATGTTTTTAGGGCCCTATAATTTCGGAATCGCGGAATTGGCTAATTAACACGGAATCTGGTATTAACGCGGAATTTTGCGGAATTTTACATATTTTGAATAAAATTATGTTTTTGTGTGGGAGACGAACGTATGTCTGGGGGAAATGCAGACCAGGGGAAGTAAATCTGGGCGACACGCCCCCTCGCGTCGTTTCAGACCCCCTCCAAAACACTGAAACCATGGCGAAGCGGCTCTCCACGACTCTGCTTTAGTCAGCGAAAAAATTAAGAAATTCGACCCTAAGCACTTAGTTCCGAGCAGGTCTCACATGACTTTTATGTGAACGGAGAACTGTTATTTTGGAAGTTTTGTCAACACTCTGTTCACGGTGAGCGCAAAGATACATGCACTCTCTCATCCACGTTTGTCTCACTGTACCTTGTTGTAGCCTCCTGCAACAACACTAAACAATGCATTGAATTGAGTTGTGTGTGCGCGCGCGTGTGCATGTGTATGTGCGTGTGTAAATGCATCTTTTATAGTCATTAAGTAATCCTGTTATCCAGTTTTTCCCCAAATCATTTACATTTTAATCATTAACATTAAAGGCACACTCTTTTTATGACTAAAATAAAAGTAAAGGGTAAAAAATATAATTGCCAAAAATTTAAATGGATAAAACGGAATTTGCAAAAATTAAAACGGAGAAAACGGAATTTGGGAAAAAATAAAACGGAATTTGGGAAAAAATAAAACGGATTTTATAGGGCCCTATGTTTTTTTCTTGTTATTTAAAGAGCGCATAAGTAATATGCGCCTAAACAGGACAACAACGCGGGTTTGCTTAACACATACATGAATGCGCAGCAGCACAAAAACGCTTTTAAATATGAAAGATTAAAGGATTGAATGTAAAAGATTATTATTGAGTCTCTTGGACATAAATGAGGACTAATTATGAGACGTTAGAAGGCACAAAGAGCTGCTTCACCTGTAGCCTGGTAAGTAAATAAATGCTTTGCTTCAAACAAATGCATCTGTTTTTAAATGTTTTTAAATGCTACCTCACGGATTTATTGTATATGATGACTCAGTCTGTACCTGTGGATATGGTGAGATGAGAAACATTTTTAAGTAATGCTTAAAAAATCTGATGCTGTCCAAGTGCTGAAACGTGCGGAGAGCCGTTTTTAAATTGTTTATCTAGTGTTTGTAACAAATAAAGTATTTTTACAGTAAAAACCTTTTATTACATACTTGTAAATTATTTTTGATGATATTGGATAGCCATTTAAAGCAATTAAAAGCCTGCTTTTTTACTTCCATGACTAAATGAAAACGGGTTTTAAAGGTTTTAATGAAAAAATAACAATTTCAATATTTAACATTAATCTTAAACTGGGGATCTTCTTCCTCCGCTTAGTTTTTCAGTTTACAAAGTCCGTCATCTAAATAGGGAATATACATAGCGCCAGCGCGCCTTTAAAAGGGGATGAGAGCTGAGACTCTCATTGGTTTATTGCAAGTTACGGCCAAATTACTCCCATTAATCATTAAAAAAATAGGACCAACCCTATTCGACCATGCGCTCGGCGCACAAACTATTTTTCCTGTCATTAAATTAGCAAAAGTGGATTCGGACACGCCCATTTAGATGTTGCACTGTGCGCTTTAGACAATGCGCTTAGATTGTTAAAATAGGGCCCTTTGTGTTAATTTATGTTTCTATAAACATTAGAAAGGACTTTAAAAATAAAATTATTTCAAATAGTAGAATTTTTTGTAGTTTTTGATGCATGTTGAAGTCTTTTGTTACAAAATGCCACAGAAATTTGAATGAATTTAAGTGTGAGAGTGTGTCTGTGTGTGTCTGTCTGTGTGTGTCCATATGTGTGTGTGTGTTGGTGTGTGTGTGTGTGGGTGTGTGTGTGTGTGTGTGTGTGTGTGTGTCTCAGAGGGTTTGTGTGTGTGTGTGTGTGTGTGTGTGTGATTTATTCTGGATGCATTGATTTTTTTTTGGGACAAATAATAAGGTTTTTTTTGCATTTCCCATTAATTTCATTTTTACCCCCAAAGGGTCTCTTTTGTTGAATTTTTTTTACACCTCTTTAGAACGACCGAATCAAGCGCAGTTTTTTTTATATATGAATCTTGACAGATAATCTGGAAAAGTCTCAAAATCTTATTCCACTGAGATGAAGGGAACCAAGTTTTTAAACTAAAGAAAAGTGGTTTGGGGTAGGATTGACCCCAAGGGACTTATTAGGGTTAAAGTTCCAATGTACCGTGGGATGGACACTGCATTATTTGACAGAAAACTTCATCAAATACAACAACGCAAAAACAAAAAGCTAAACATTTTACATATCTTTGAAAGCTGAGATTCTTATGATTCGAGTGATTAGTGTCCTTTTTTTTTTGCCTTTTTCAGGAATGCCTAATATATTTTTCTATTTATTTATGGGTTTTTGTTCATTTTTCTAGATTTCTTTTTAGTGTACAGCGTGTTTAGTAAACATTTAGATCTAGGTACTAATTTGGATCCCTTTGGTTTATGGTATAGGCAAATAATAATACTAAAAAAAGTTTGCAAGACATTTTTATCACTGAAAAAATTCATTGGTTTATGCACTGTGTGGCTTAGGAGCTACAGGTGGATGGAGATCAACTGCTGAATATCACAGAACAAGATCTGATTCATGACCTAGGCATGAATTCTGGGCTTACTCGAAAGAGGTCAGTAATTTATAATATTTAAAAATTTATGTTGACCACATTTACATAATTTCTGAAGCATTATTCCAGTTTTGCATTATATATTTTGTCATAACCTCTGGCATTTCTACCACTGTTCAGGTTTTTAAGAGATCTGCGTGTGCTAAAGACCTATGCCAACTACTCCACATGCGACCCCAATAACCTTGCAGACTGGCTGGCCGACATAGACCCAAGATTTCGTCAGTACACCTATGGGCTAGTTCAGTCTGGAGTAGATCGGAAATGTATCACCCATATCACAGACCAGCAGCTTCAGTCTGACTGTCACATAGAGAACGGTATACATCGTGCCAAGATAATTTCTTCCGCTCGCCGTCCTGTTAAACCCAGTTTAACTGATTCCCAGCCTGCTGGCCCTGATGTGTTCATCAGTTACCGTCGCACCACAGGTTCACAGCTTGCAAGGTTAGACAAGAACCTTTACAGAGCTGCCATTGTTCCATTTAATGACATTTGCAAAGGGATTGTGTTTTTATTTTGGTTTTAAAGGTACATTTGAATGCTCTAGCTGTAGCAGAAAATTAAATTCCTAACCCCAAGCTATTCGATTTTTCTGCAGTCTGCTCAAGGTGCATCTACAATTACGTGGTTTCAGCGTCTTCATCGATGTGGAGAAGTTGGAGGCCGGCAGGTTCGAGGAGAAGCTGATCACGAGCGTGCAGCGTGCACGTAACTTCATCCTGGTGCTGTCAGCCAATGCATTGGACAAATGCATGGGGGATGTTGCTATGAAGGACTGGGTGCATAAGGTATGATTTTTGGAGCCTACAGTACGGAGAACGATCTGTGAACAAATGCTGCAGTTTTATTAGACAACATGATAATGATATAATTTATAAAAAGTGTCACCAAAATTGGTATAATAAAATTTATTCTTAGAACAAGCCAAAACATCTCCCAACACCAAATAACAGCTAAAGTATTAAGTAATTAAAAATGTAGTCTATAGTTATATTTATGCCTACATATATGCATACTGTTACATCTCATTCTACATGTATGATATCTGCAATATAAGTGTTAACATTTTGATGTATATTATCCACAGGAGATCGTCACTGCTCTAAATGGAAAGAAAAACATTGTTCCTGTCACTGATAATTTTGTATGGCCTGATCCGGCCACTCTTCCAGAGGATATGAGCACCATTCTTAAATTTAACGGAATAAAGTAAGTTAACATGCTGTCTGACTAAACGTGTTGCGGTGAAGTACTCTATAGACATTTGCACATTGGCACATGCTTTTAATTTTTAACCTCTCTCTATTATGTTTCTGCAGTGCCTTGTAGTTACACCAAATTCACATTCAATAGCAGCCTTAAGGCGGAGTCCATAGCCGTGTTTGCACTATCGGGCTTCAAGCGGGCGTGCCAGTGCCTGCCGAGGCCTGTCGCGTTTGCATTGTCACTTCCGGGGCATGATCGTGCTTCACTGGTGCTTCGTTGGTGCTTAAGGCCCCGCTTTTCTGGCCCGCCGAAATCGTTGGGCCAAAGCGGACTTCTCGGGGCTAGGGGAGTGGTAAAGGTCTAAGGCGGAGTTTATCTGAGACTCTGGCAAGATGTGCATCCATCTGTCTGCAGATTTAAAACTTTAAATATAACCGGGATCACCAGTAATTGACTGTTTCACGGAAGATGCCTGCTATGTTTGTACTTCGAACTGAAGAAAATGATCTGCATATGTAAAAAAAAAAAAAAAACACGCGTTACAACGCCGAACTCGCCATGCTAAGGATCCGGCGCACACCGCTACCGGTTCGGGAGAAGTTTATAAAGTTTCGGGCACAGAACAAAGTGTTTAAAGTGCAACAGTGCTGAGAAATTAAAGATGTGTGTTGAATCATCATTTCATTGTCCATCACTCCATGTATTAAAGCGATCGAGTCACGATGGTATCTACATTCGGTGAGTTAACATGCTACATAACGTTTGCATACAAAACACTTAAAATACAAATACAAATGCTACATTACGTTTGCATACAAAACACTTAAAATACAAATAACGATTGCAGAAGTGTCTTACATGGGTCTTTGTTGTGTTTTTTGTGTTATAGTGTCATCTCTGTTGAATTTTTTAGTCAGCCCTTAGAAAAAGTAACCATGGTCTTATTATAGTCATAGCCATGCTTTCTGGTATTTTGGAGATTAATTAAACTCTTATATGAATGTAGCAAACTTTATATGTCGGTATACTGTATGTGTATTTACAAACCCTTTATACAAAACGTCACATGTGCTGCTTTCTTTTGTGTCCGTTTTACAGAAAAATTCCAACGTAAAGCTTTCAGTTTGTCATCCAGAAGATTTTATTTTGTATATGAGAGATGACACAGCAACAAATGCAAGAGTAGGTGATGAAACGAAGATGATGATGATGATGAGACGACAGGAGCCATGGATGTTGAAATCAGTCCGGAGGAGATGTCTTTAAATACACTGTTTGTGCACTGATATAAACTTCATATGTAAATAAAGTACCGTGTTATTACTACGGCTGCTTGTCAGTTTATTGAAAATGATTGCTTAATAATCACATCTGAAACACAGAAATGGTAAGATGCCACAAAATGGTAAATATAACCATCATTAACTTAACCACTGTAACATAGCTTTTTAAATACTTGTGTATATTCAGAGTTGATTCTTAACGAGTACATTTTCTAATGATTTCTCAAA
This sequence comes from Misgurnus anguillicaudatus, assembly GCF_027580225.2. NCBI lineage: Eukaryota > Metazoa > Chordata > Actinopteri > Cypriniformes > Cobitidae > Misgurnus > Misgurnus anguillicaudatus. Next base: position 23,841,709 of record NC_073360.2, on the reverse strand, counting down.
CGTTTTGATTTTTGAGATGCAAGTAAAGTGATTTTCAGTTCTATTCAGCTATTCGAGGCAGTTCTTTATAGACAAAAGTATTTATTGATTGACACATTATTGAAATAGCTATTAGACAGTTACCTTGTGTTTTATGTGATGCTCAACTACAAACGTTTTCATGATTAAAGATATCACACCTCTTATAATGTGTAAGTATTTACATCGCCATAGAACTATAATTACAAACGTAACGTTACATATTTAGACACGTGCATATTTTAAAATAAGATTATTTTACATAAATGTAAAACTAGGACTCGTTATATTCTTTAAAATATTGTGTATAGGCAATAGTATAATGGCACATTAGGTAGATGAACGCTTTATTTGTAATTACCACTTCATAAAGTTTACTATTGCTTATTGATCTGATATTGTCTCGTCGTGAGATCGCTCGTGTGCAGCCAACATAAACTTCCAAGAGTAACACCGCGGATGAAGCAAACATCTCTATCTTCTCATCTTGGCTTTCACCGTGCAAACAGCCGCCTCAGTCATTTTTCATTATGTGTGTTGTATGATGATGCGATCTCACTCCCGTCTCCTGTCAGATTGAAGTGACTTCCTCACGGTAAAACAGGCGGAGTTGTGTGACGTTACATCCAGGTAGGCGTATTAAGGGCGGGGTTTTCTGAACCGCTGCGGCGCTATTGGCTTGACAATGCAAACGCGTCGTGATTTTGGCTACACAGCTGGAGGTCTGAGGCTATTGGCTCCGTGAGGCCCGTTTGAAGCCCTGGCTCGCACAGGCCCGATAGTGCAAAAGCGGCTCATGATGTTTGAAAGCCAATGTTGATATTTGAAATCACCTAAACAAACACGCCCCTACCCCAATAGAATCTGGACCTTCTGTTGATAGACCCGCCCCACACATACGCAACCCGGCATTTGATTTGATTTGATTGGCTATAAGTGTGTTTTGGTAGTCGTCCCGTCTCCTTTTCCAAAGCGTTTTTCAAACTTCGTGGACTCCGCCTTTGGGGGGATAGTTCACCCAAAAATGAAAATAGTGTCATTGGTGACTAACCCTCATGTCATTCCAAACTCGTTCGTCTTCGCAACACAGTATAAGATGTTTTGTGTTTGGTCCGGGAGCTTGTTGACCCTTCGTTGGGAGTCTGCGCACGGGATACTGTCCATGTCCAGAAGGGTAATAAAGGCATCAGGGTGGTCCATGTGACATGGGTGGGCCAGTTGGAGTTTGTTGAGGCATCGAAAATACATTTTGGTCTAAAAAATAACAAAAATTACGACTTTATTCAGCATTGTCGTCTTTTCGCGTCTTTTGTGAAGCGCATGCGTGAGACTGAAGTTACTTGACTGCAGTGACGTGGATGACGTGTTATCCTCAGACATGTTTGCGAAGTTTGTTTTCCCCCCAAACTTACAGCGTGCGTCTCCATCAGACTGTAAACGAAGCCCGGGTGCACCAGATAAGACGTCAGCCGCGTCGTACATGTTGAACGAACGTTACGTATTTGTTGAAGACAAGTCGTAATTTTTGTTATTTTTGGACCAAAATGTATTTTCGATGCTTCAACACATTCTAACTGACCCACTGATGTCACATGGACTACTTTGATGATGTTTTTATTACCTTTCTGGACATAGACAGTATACCGTATGTAGATTTTCAATGAAGGGTCAACAAGCTCTCGGACTAAATATAAAACATCTTAAACTGTGTTTGAAAGATGAATGGAGGTCTTACGAGTTTGGAAAGACATGAGGCTGAGTCATTAATGACATTATTTTCATTTTTGGGTGAACTGTGCCTTTAAATGTGAATAGTCACATTTGTTAATTGTGCAGTAATCTGATTGGATAATGTGTTTCTGTAAATGTCTTCATTTCACAGGTGGTCTCACGAATATCAGGAAGCCTCTATTGAGAAGATTTTGCGTTTCTTAAATGGATGCCCCAACCGGGATCAACCAGATGCAGCAAAAACAGATAAAAAAGACCCACAGAAAAAATAAGACATTTATTGCCTTGTAAAACAACTTGTATGTATTTAAACAACTAATATATAGGCATTCTCAATGGCTGTCGTGTAACCAGAACACAGCCATTGTTTCTTTTGCTCGTATGCATGTACAGACGTTGGTCTACTGACTAATACAAAGGGACATTCATAGTAAGGTTCTGTGTTATTTACAGTAAGTTGTACATAACATGTAATGTTATTTGAAGCTACTATAATAACTAAAAATGTCCTTAACATATAATGCACTGACTGTACTCCCAAAATTGTGTTGGACGTTTCTTTAACTCAGGAATTTGCATTTCTGCATTATTAATTGACAGCATACTCACTATCCGGTGTTTGTAAATGGCGAAATCCTTGGTTCGGTTTCATTACTGATTAGACATTTCATTTACACAAATGAAAAAGCATTTTTTAAATATAATTTGCAATAGGTTATATAGGGGTCTGGAAATTGAAGTAAGCAGTTAATTACACCTGATTGACCACAGCTATGTCCACAAGGTAAAGAAAGGTCAATATTCAGTATATCAATGCCGTTTAAAAACAACTGATATTAACATGGTCATGCATCACCTCATACAGTATTAGAACATACATGATTTTAATAGTAACATGACTCTAAAGATGACTTTAGATGTTTTTTTAGGATTTGCCAGACTAATATGCAGCTACAATCTCACAGTAAATAAGCAGTGAAACAATACAAGTGAACTTTCACCAACACTTCAAGCTGTGCTCAGCTTTATTCCCAAAAGCTCCCTACTGTTGCCTTATGATGTTTGTCTGCCACGTGAAAGTGTTTAGGTATGAAATCTTTTTCGGAAATAAACGGCAATAAAATGTGTTTTGGAATAATCTCTTTATGTTTGTTTTTGCAAAAATTGTGCACGTTGCAGTGAATGTAAATGTTTTCTGATGACAAGTTCAGCCAAACAGGAAACATTACATTTTATTTTGGTCTCACATCCACATAATTCTCATTTGCTTTGCAGATTTTACTTCCACTCATGTATCATGAGCTTGCAGTATGGCTTTGAGATAAACAAAATAACCACACAGAAAGATAAAACATAAACATCAAAACCACATGATGCTGTTAGTGATCTAAGTGATTCCCAGCATTGCTGGTGTTTTACAATCACATTAAATTCTTATTAAAAAAAAGTAAAATATGTAATTTTATGTAGCCTACAGCTTTTTACTGAATATGTTAAGAACAATATGTATTGGTAAAACAATAGAAAATCAAATCTTAATAAAGACTTAAAAAATGTATTTTTAGAGGTTTTGCAGTGTCAGGATATCCCAGAATTGTATCAGTTGAACTGATTCAGTTCCTCTTTTCTTGGCAACCCAAGCCCCTGTACAAGTTCTGAACAAAATATACATAACCTATTAAACACGTATTTGTTTTGTCTTTATGTCTAAAATGGATATAAGCCTTAACATAATGTATCATTACGTCAATACGTTGATCAGAACCACAATGAGAAGCACAATGAGAACCCTTTTTATTTGACCAATATATTCAGTTACATGTGCATTCCAACAGGGGGTGCCAATAACACGGCCAACTTTTCTAACGCACGTGACGTCGGGTTCCGTAAATCACTTTCGGTTAGCTGTTTACGATGCATTGTTCATCGTACAGCTTTTATCAGTTATAATTTTTACATTTATTTAATGTACGCGTTGTGATAGGGTCAAGGGCTCACATCATGGAGAGTTCAGACACCAGCGCTATTCTTCCGGAGGACTCTTCAGATTCGGGTCAATCTAGCGAAGTCTGTTGTTGTTGTTTAAGGGTGCCCGAGGGTGCCAAACCTCCACCTTGCTCGTGTCCGTTTTTCGTGACCGTGGAGCCCGTTATGTTCTTGTCTATGTTCTCCATAGTTCTCCAAACGCCCCTATACATGCAGTACCTGTGGGATCGTATAAGTGAAGATGTGGGTTATAATGGATCAAAAGCAGGAGGGTGTAATGCTTCGATTATTGACGACCCTTTAGAGAAGGTAAAATCTTCCACTCAGATCCTCTGTCTAAAGAAAATATGTATTTTTAAATGAGGCATATCTTTGAAATAAGGTCTATACTCACAATCTAACCACTTTATTGACTAATCGTTTGCAGAATAAAAGTTTTTGTTTACATATAAAATGTGTATGTAATGTGTATAATAATTATGTATATATAAATGCACAAACATGCATGTATTTAAGAAAATATTTGCTTGTGTATAAGCATTTATAAATGTACATATATTTTATATAATATATAAATATTTATTATATCAATATATTTTTTCCTTAAAATTATACATGTTTTTGTATTTATATACATAATATTTGTTGATGTACTGTGTATAATAATTATTTAAACAAAAACTTTTATTCTGCAAATGAATAGTCGTGACTAATCATTAGACAGCATACATCTCAGTGTGGTTGTAACATGCAGGTCTGTAAAACTCAAATAAGGGTGATTCTCGCGAAATTAGAGGTGTCATGAAACATTTTGATAAAAAAAGTAAATGCATGTATCAAAATAAGAAGCATACGGTTACAAACATCTCTTCATGTACTATTTTGAACATGATTTTAAATGACATCATACAAACCAATTTTGCTGTTTTTTCCACATTTAAGGGGAACATTTTCATTACCGCAACGTGTCCATGACTGGATTTTGGATTCTTTGACATGGAAATATTTATCATTAAAAAAAAATAAAAAATAAAAAGCTTCAGTGCATGTTATACTATAAACATTTACATTAAAGAAACATGTGGTATTTGGTGATTATTGGTAAATGTAGAGACAATAATAAGGAATATAAATGTGTCCAAGACCAATTTTCTCATCCTCCGCAACTATTTTCAACCATTGTTTAAGCCCTCAAGGAACTAACATTTAAAAAATAAATTGTTGGAAGGGACATAATTGACTGTGACACCCAAGATGGCTACCAGGTAAGCAACTTTTTAGTTCTCATTACCGAAACATGAGTTTGTAAATGCATATATTAAATGTAATATCATGTTACGGTAATGATGATTTTTGATAATGATAATCAAAAAATGTAAATAAGTCTATAGGAAATATTTTCTAAATCCTTTAAAAATAATGGTTATAGTAAGTTCAGACCTTAATCTTATATGTGCAAAAACAAAAAAAAAAAACCTTCAAGGGCTTTTTAAAAATTCTGATGCTGGACACCTTCTAAATCTGGATTTTGTGAGAATCACCACATGTATTTTAAAACTTTTAACAGTGCACAAATGTTTTTGACCCTACATCATACAAAAAAGCAAACATTTTATAATTTATTGTTTTTAACTGTTGCAAAGTAGATGGACATCATTGCCACTGACAATAAAGTTAATGTTAATCATTTTCTTCATCTAGGAAGTGGAGACACTGACAGCCCACTGGAACCTGTATATCAATTTGGGTGGATTTCTTGTTGGCCTGTTTACTGTGACCTTACTGGGCTCATGGAGTGACCACGCAGGTCGGCGTCCGGTTCTGATCATCCCTTCCTTAGGCTTGGCTGTCCAGGCGGCTGTATATCTGATCGTAATGTATTTAAAGCTGCCCGTGTACTGGTTTCTCATCGGACGGATTTTCAGCGGCCTATCTGGGGACTTTAATGCCATTTTGGCTGGATGCTTTTCTTATGTGGCCGACATTAGTGGCAGGGGCTCACGCACCTTTCGCGTGGCAATACTAGAAGCTTGTCTGGGAATAGCTGGCATGTTTGCCAGTATCATTGGAGGACATTGGCGTAAGGCGCAGGGGTATCAATAAACATTTTATCCATTGCATTGCATCACATAAAATTTCAAAATATATACAGATGTTTTAATAGTTCACACTGTTTTCCTCTAGGTATATCAACCCTTTCTGGCTTGTTTTGGCCACAAACTTAGCAGCGGCTCTGTACGCCTACCTCTTTGTGCCTGAATCTGTTACCCCTGACCCAGATGCAAAACTCCTCTCCACCAGGCATCATCGGGCTGTCTACCGCCTCTACACATCTAATGAACAGCAGGGACGCAGGACTAACCTGTGGCTTTATACTTGCTGCTTCTTTTTGTTGGTGTCTGTACATTTAGGTTGCAGGGAGCTTTACGTGCTCTATGAATTGAGCGCTCCACTTTGTTGGGGTTCAGAGCTGATTGGCTATGGCTCTGCAGCCAATAATTTGACTTATCTCACCAGCCTGATTGGTCTCAAGCTTATGAAGTACTGTTTAAAGGACTTCTGGGTGGCTTTAGTGGCCCTTACTTCAAACATCACCGGCCTGATTGTAATTTCGGTCGCAAACACCACAGCTATAATGTTCACAGGTAAATCTCATTTTTTATCCCTGATAACAAATACTGTGTTGGATTTTCAGGTTAACATGAATTTAATCTCCATGTTGTTTTTTAAAGGAATAGTCTACTCATTTTCAATATTAAAATATGTTATTACCTTAACTAAGAATTGTTGATACATCCCTCTATCATCTGTGTGCGTGCACGTAAGCACTGGAGCGCGCTGCGACGCTTCGATAGCATTTAGCTTAGCCCCATTCATTCAATGGTACCATTTAGAGATAAAGTTAGAAGTGACCAAACACATCAACGTTTTTTCTATTTAAGACGAGTAGTTATACGAGCAAGTTTGGTGGTACAAAATAAAACGTAGCGCTTTTCTAAGCGGATTTAAAAGAGGAACTATATTTTATGGCGTAATAGCACTTTTGGGAGTACTTCGACTCGCCTGAAAAGTCTGCTCCCCTTCACTATTGTCTCATAATGGGAGAGGGAGGGTGTTACTTAGCCGAGTCGAAGTACTCCCAAAAGTGCTATTACGCCATAAAATATAGTATCTCTTTTAAATCCGCTTAGAAAAGCACTACGTTTTATTTTGTACCACCAAACTTGCTCGTATAACTACTCGTCTTAAATAGGAAAAACGTTGATATGTTTGGTCACTTCTAACTTTATCTCTGATTGGTACCATTGAATGAATGGGGCTAAGCTAAATTCTATCGAAGTGTCGCAGCGCGCTCCAGCGCTTACGTGCACGCACACAGATGATAGAGGGATGTATCAACAATTCTTAGTTAAGGTAATAACATAGTTTAATATTGAAAATGAGTAGACTATTCCTTTAACGATTGTAGGAGATTTCAGTTATCTACATTTACAAAGCAATAGTCACGAATCATTTAGCATACATGCTTATCTAGAGAGTGGACTAATGTGTTACCATTTAGATCTTACATCACAGTATAAAGGCCACTGTGATGTGTAAAAACATGCTGATGCAGCACCACACTGCCGCCCTGTGGCTACAGCGGTAAATATGCATCTAGCAGCTGAACTTGCCAATGTGTGTCTTTTTCCAGGATATGGTCTGTGTTTCCTTTCCATGGCCTGCACTCCGGTGCTGAGATCTAAACTGTCCAAGCTAGTGGATCCTTCAGAACAAGGTGAACCCGATAGCTTTCATAAATAAAGTTATAGACTAAATATAAAGTTTGTATTTAATAAACATTTGCTTTGACTCAGGGGCTCTTTTTGCATCGGTGGCGTGTGTTGAAGGTCTGTGCTCACTAGTGTCTAGTGCAGTTTTTAACTCCTTGTATCCGGCTACCCTACACTTCATGAGGGGTTTCCCCTTCCTTTTTGGGGCTTTGGTTCTCGTCATTCCTGCTGCAGTGATTGGGTAAGAATCTCTGAAAGGTTCAATCCAAGACATTATTTTAAGGTTTATTTACATTTTAGACAAAGACAAAACAAATACGTGTATTTAACTTTGTTGTTCAAAATGTGTACAGGGGCTTGGGTTGTCAAGAGAAGAGGAGGAACAGCGAAAGCTCTGGTACATCCTGACACTGCAAAACTCTGAAAACTGAAACTGAAAAGAAACCTTTTTTTTTTTTTATTGTGTTTTACCAATACGTATTGTTCTTGAGGGACAGGTTCGGTGTTTTGCACTTGGGGCCCGGTTTTCGGATTGTTTGTGATGAGGTGGAGCGGTTTTGACTGAAGTTTGGACGTGATGCTGGCCCGGGAGTTTTCGGGTGTTTGTTGTATCACCTCCCACCCCCACAGGGGCTGCGTAGGTGCACGGGAACAATCCTTCCTAAAATGCATTAAACTTTCATTTACAAAGACATGAAACTCACCGAGTGGTCGGGGGTGTTCACTGATGTGCTCACACGGGGATTGCTGCAAAAGATGCTTTCCAACAGTTGTTTTATTGTAGTTTTTGTCCAACTCCATTGACTTGTATTAGATGTACTGTGAGGTACGGTATTACTCCGCCGCCAGAAACAGAGTTGTTTGTATTCTTGCAATTGGCAAAGGCGGATTATCGGCACCACCTGGGCTGGAGTGTCTATTATTCAAGCTCTCAGCGGAAGAATATACAGGTGTGAGGCGTTTGGAAAAATAGGTCCACAAGTTTACAACGAATGCTACAACACCTGTTGGAGGGCATCTTTTGCGGTGATTTTTGTGTGGGCGTGTCGGTGAGCACCCCTGGCCGCTCGGTGGGTTTCACGTCTTTGTGGGCGAGGGTTTGGTGCATTTTGGGAGGGATTGTTCCAGTGCACCTGTGCACACATTGTGGGGGTGGGGGGGAGGTGGTGCCGCAGGGGCTGAGGATTCTCGGGCCAGCATCATATGTCCGGGTTTCGGTCGAAGCCGTTCTGTTTTATCGTGGACGGTCTGAGAGCAGGGCTTTGAGTGTGGAATACCGAACTTGTCCTTTAACATATTCAGTAAGGGGGCGTGCACACCAACGCTTTTACACCCGCGGCTGAAGCATGTTTTCAATTGTTTTCAATGGAAGCTCAGCATTTTTCAAATAAGCCAGCAGATAGCGGTTTTCTTCCGCGCTGAAAACCGGCGCCCGGCGGTTTTTCCGCACTCAGCGCTGGGCACCGAGAGTTGAGAAATCAAGTTCAACTTTGGAAGAAAAGCTCAGCTCGTCAATGTCAGTTCTCACGCGGCCGTCCAATCACAGTGGAGGTGGGGCGGGACAACTATCACAGCAACCAACCGTCTCACAGCCGACGTATCAGAGCTACCAAAGCGCTTAGCTGAAGAAAGCTGGCACTCAGCTGAAAAACAGCTGGCATTCGGCGTTGTCCAGGCGTTTTCAGCCGCGTTTAAAAGTTTTGGTGTACACAACCCCTAAAAAGCTGTACGAATGTGATGCATTGATAGTGATTGTGAAACATCAGCAGCAGTGGTTATTTTGTTTATCTAGAAGCCATACTGCAAGCTCAGGACACATGACCACATGGGTTGGGATTCAAGACATGAACTGAAATGCTTTCCCACTCTTCAAAAAATGTAAAGATGAAGGGATTTTTCTAAAACTCATTTCAATACCGTTTTTGTATTTCCGAAAAAGAAAATTTCATGGTCATTGTACATAAACATTTGACCTGTTCAGATTTCCATTTTCTACTTTGGCTCTTTTTTTATCTGTTTTTGCTGCATCTGGTTGATCCCGGCTGGAGCATCCCTTAAAAAATGCAGAATCTTCTCAATTAAGGCTTCCTGATATTCGTGAGACCACCTGTGAAGTTGAGACATTTACAGGAACTCATTATCCAATCAGATTACTCCACCATTAATAAATGTGACCATTTATTTAATGCTGCTTTTGAATGTGAATCTGATGTAGTCACTGAGGAAACATAATTTGGCACATGGGCCAAAGTGCAAATGTCTATAGAGTACTGCTGCAAAACTTCTGCATCAAACCTTATGCACCCAGTCCTTCACAGCAACTTCCCCCACAGAATAAACTTTTTTTTGACATTTAGCTTTTTCCTTTACGATAAATATATAAACAAACAAATAAATGAAGAATTCTTCTATCTCAGTTGCCAACATTATTTTGATATTTTCCCCAGTGAAATAAGTGGATCTTTTCATTTGAATTTCACCGTAATGGGATTTTACATGTTTGTAGCTCTGTATGCAAAAATGTAACCACATATTCAAAATCTCAAATCTCATATCAGTCAGCCACTAATCTAAGTATTTACAACAGATCATAATCTAAGTAATAATAGGTTTACAAAAGAAATCATTTTGTGGGGAATGTACCTGGTTTAAACTCTCAAATAGGATTTTTTTAAATACAGGTTTTATTGCTCACAGGAATTTAGAAAGATAAATGACTCTTCATGCAAACCAGTTTCAAAGTAGTTTGCTTTGTACTAATAACAACTAGAATTAAAAAATAAAGTAGTAAATGGTTTGCTATGTTCTATAAATTCTCAAGGAATATAACCACTGCATGATGAACAACACTTTGTATACACGCATTTAGATCTTAATGATTAATGGTAAACGAACTTGGCCTGCTGTCCTCGAAGGAAGCTCTGTACCTGAGCTGTGAACCTTCAGAGAGAGCGAACCTGAGGCCGGGACTCGGGGCCCAAGTTCAACCCCGTCTGCAACAAAACTGCGCAGAGGAAGAAAGATGGGGAGGAATGCCGGACAAATTGCAGCTGGACCCGGAGGCCGGAAGGCTGCCTTATATACGCCCATAATGATGATTGAATGTTTAGGCTCCTCTCGAACTACGAAAAAATAAATACATTTGCAGTTCACTATAGACGGTTTTAGCAGTAACAACATAAACACGCATATTTCGTGGTCATCACGGAACTTCCGGTTAACTCTGCGAAGAATAAATAACAACAAAGTCTTTTTAAAGTAGTTTATATAACAAGCAAAATAAACAACACGTAGATTACATAGGAACCCAAAACATTTGTTATTTTCGACAAGGTATTTGTTTAAGAGTTCAGTTTCAGCAACTAGTCAGACCATTAAACAAACAGAAACCGGAAGTAAAGTTCAGACCAGACGCTTTTCACGTCACCGCACGTGCGCCCGATGAAACAGTCTATACACCGACATGACATTTGTTTAATGTTATACTCATATCTTGAATATAGCTAGCACTTGTCTTCACTCGTTATCAAACACACTCAACTAGTTCAGATTAAACAAATGACTTAATGATCATATGAAGTCCTGATCCACTACTGTAAATATGAAGGTGTCTGTTTTTGTAACTTGCTGCATTAAAAATAAAACTCACAAAAAAAAAAAAAGTGTTTACATAAATTTAACAGTAATTTTTTCAGACTTTTTCTGTCCTTGTCAAAAAAATGTTTAACCCCACCACCCCTCCTTTGCTCCACCCAAGCTGTCAGTTTGTAACAGTGGGAAAAGGGCACTGTAAGTATGCCTGAGGCATTCTCATTTTACTTACTGTCTTTCATCTTTGTTGTTGTCTCTATAAATGTGAGCATTGTTTAAAAAATCTGTTAGGGGTTTGGCTTTTCGATATATTCTATATTTCATGTTTTTTATAAAACTTTATAAATCTTATATATAGGCTTAGTTTTAACAAGACTATAAAATCTGGTATAGGAGACAGGGAAACTGGTTTTAACCACCTAGAACAAATCTCATCTATGGACGGTTTCGGCAGTAACAACATAAACATGCGGCTTTCGTGGTAATCACGTAACTTCCGGTAAACTCCAACAACAAAAAATAACAAAGTCCTTTTAAAGTAGTTTATTTATATAACAAGCAAAATAAACAACACGTAGATTACATAGGAACGCAATACATTTGTTATTTTCAACGAGTTATTTGTTTAAAAGTTCAGTTTCAGCAACTAGTCAAACCACTAAACAAACAGAAACCGGAAGTAAAGCTCGGACCAGACGCTTATCTCGTCACCGCACATGCGTTCAATTTTCTGTAGCCGAGACCTAACTGTTAAAGCCTAGCCTGTGTAATACGCAAAAAACTAGCTTGAACTCAACCTCCCCATATCATTAACATTGCAACTATTTGCATTTTAAAGATGTTACAGCGTGAAACTGAGAAGTCATTCAAATATGCAACAGTCTTTTTGACCAATATTAATCTTTTAGTTGTGTTTTAAATATGACGTGGAACACAGAGCGCCTCCAGTGTCTTGTGTCTGTTTATGAGTGGCATTTGAAAGGAAACATCATTCAACATTTCCCTGAGGGTTCTGGTCTACAGTGGTCAGTCCTGTTAGGCACCTTTTCTCTTTCTTACTTTCTGCTGACTTTAAAACAAATGCACACTCTGTGGAATATATAGAAACCTTCTGCCAAAGCAGATAAACCTGTGGCTTTCTATAGGGATGAGCCTGAACATGCGTTGCTCTGCCAGCGCTGCCCAGCGCACACACCCCGAGGGCCTGATTGATGACTGAGATTCACATTAGGAATCAAGCGTGTCTTCACATTTCTGTTCATAAAGAAATTTATATGCTATATTACGTCGTGACAGGTTGTAATTACATTAGCCAAGTTTTTTGAATGGGCTATTATGTGTTGTGAATGATGGAGCTCTGTTTAGGGTCAACATCATGACTTTAAGATCATCTTCCATATGTTCAAGTATACATGCATGCTCGCAAAATGCTTGTTGACACAACATTAAAGTAAGCAAGTAAACAAAAAATAAATACAATTATAAATTATAAAAGAAAAACATTGATTTATATTCGTGTGCTGTGCTTCTCGTGCATTCAGCAGGTCCCGTCCAAATCCATCCCATAGGATTAAAACTACAAAGATCTTGATTGATTTGGAGCAAATGGAGGAAACAGGAGTCAAATCCTTTCATTCAGGGAGATGAGCTGGAGGTTGAGTGGATGAGGAGCGTGGGTGGGTGGACTACAGGCACCGTTAACCCCCATGACCTCGACTCATCTGGTCTGATCCACAACATCTGAGCGAGTGCATGGGTACATGATGTCATGATGATTTCTCTTAGAGAATGCTGGAGCCACACCTGGCCATTTATCATTATTCTTTAAAGTAATTATGCACTGCAGTGTTTATAATGTAACTTTTTAAGGAAATGACCTTGCTTTACATCTAAAGGCGAAACGGCAGCTGTTAAAACACGGTCATGATACATGCAAAATTATATTGCTATGAAGTTCAGCCAAAAGTGAATACCCACCTTTATAAGGCCAGGTGCTGCAGATGTTTTTGGGATTTCTAGTAATTAATCATCTTGGTCAGCAGAATAAAATATTAAATTAATACATATTTGCACATTTGTTTATATATATATTGATCACCCATAACATTATTTATTTATTTCATTTATTTATTTCATTTATTATACAGGAAAGAATAAAAAGTAACACCAAGGTACAATTTAAAACGGGCCTGACTCAGTTTAAAAACTGGTTTCCAGCAGGTTCCTGTTATGACCTGCCTAATATTGTGTAGGTTCCTCTTTTGCCACCAAAACAGCTCTGACCCGTCGAGGCATGGATTGGACTCCACTAGACCTTTCTATCAGAACCAGCATTCACTTTTTAGCAGTTTCAGCTACAGGAGCTCATCTGTTGGATCGAACCCCACGGGGCAGCCTTCGCTCCCCACGTGCATCAGTAAGCCGTGGCCGCCCATGACCCTGTCGTCGGTTTACCGCTTTTCATTCCTTGGACCACCTTTGATAGGTATTTTTAAAAGTAATGCATTAAAATATTAAGTTACTATCCAAAAAAGTAACAAATTGCGTTACTAAGTTCCTTTTCATGGAAAGTAATGCTTACATTACTTTTAAGTTACTTTTAAGTTACTTTTTCTTAATTTGCAGGTGTTTTTTTATGACTACAAAGTTCATTTTCATCGCAAAAATGTCAAGCTCTGGTCTGCCATCTCCATTTCTGACTGAAACTGTTCACGCATAGAGTGTGTAATTCTACGTTAATACATTCAGTTTAATGCAGTACATGTTTTTTTTTTTACATCTAATTAAACTGAAAAGTAATTTGCATTACTTTAAAAAAAGTAACTAAAATATTAATGTGTACATTTATAAAGTAATGCGCTACTTTACTCGTTACTTCAGAAAAGTAATATTATTACGTAGTGCACGTTACATAATTTGGACTTTGTTGTTTTTCCTACTTCTAACACATCAACTACACTTGTCCTTAAAGTTGATGTGTTAGCAGGAAAAATGGGTCTATTGGGGTCCATGCCTCGACGGGTCGGGGATGTGTTGGTGGCAAAAGGGGGATCTACACAATTATTAGGCAGGTGGTCATAATGTTATGGCTGAACAGTGTATATATATATTATTGGGAAACATATTTAATATAGATAACAAAAATAAACAGTGTTTTTTTTTAAACCATAAAGGAGTGTAATCTTGCCGGTTTACAGTCAAACCGCATACTTGTCGCAAATTGTTGTTCAGGGGCCTCATTTATAAAGCGTGCAGTTCTCACGCAAAGGTTGTGATCTATAAAATACAAACTTGACGGGAGAATGGGCTTACAGGGTGGGATCTGAGGATAAATCATATACGCACACTTGCAGGTGATCTGTGATTTATAAAGGGAACATTGCTTTGTTTTTTAAGTTTTAATATTTTTTGGCGTATGCCATTTTTGGGTTTTGTGCGTACGTAGACTTTTAGTAAGGATCCTACGCACAGTTTTACGCACAGACCCCAGGACACTACTAAACCCTGTCAAAAAATAAATAAATAAAAGGTTGGTTCAATTTAAAAAAGTAAGTTACCTGGTTGCCTTAATATTTTGATTTAATTCAACTTAAAAATATTAGTTGACAACATTTTACTTTTTTTACTTAAAGGTGCAGTGTGTAAATTTCAGCGGCATCTAGTGGTGAGGTTGCGAATTGCAACCAACGGCTTAGTCCACTGTTCACCCCTCGCTTTGAAACAAATAGAGAAGCTACTGTAGCCACCACCGGACAAACATGTAATTGTCGGAGACAACTTAGTAAAAAAGTTTGTCTGTTAAGAGCTTCTGTAGAAACATGGTAGCACAAAGTGGCAGCTTCCATGTAAGTGGACCCTCGGTTTATGTAGATAAAATCGTCTCATTTTAAGGTATTAAAAACATAATGGTTCATTATGAAAGGTCTTTATACACCCCTGATAATATAGTTTTGTATATTATTTAGCATTTCTGTCAAGAGATCCTTCTTAAAATCACACACTGCACCTTTAAATAATATTTTAATTAACTCAACATTTTTAAGCAACCAGGTAACTTCCTTATTTTATAAATTGAACCAACAAATCTTTTTTTTACATTAATGAAAAGGCTAATCTTTATCTCTGTTGACTTTGCATGAGCTGTAATACCAAACCAGTGAGCAGGAAAAGACAGGCTGCCATGTCTCTGTCAATTGTGCTTTGTGGTGCCATGTTTTGGTGCCAAACTATTCACTATGATCAGTTACCCTATCACAACCTCAAGGCATGTTATTTTAGGGGGTTCTTTGCAGAGCACACTACAGCAAGAATAATCAAGAAAGATAACTTGAAATATAATAGTGCAATGTAGTGTAATGTTTTGAAAAAGTGTTGCTGGAACATGTTATGGATTAAATACGACGTGTTGGAGCAATTCTGCACAATGTCGAGTTTTTAACAAGACACACGGATTCCATGGTCATTGGATTTTTTGTGTGCTGTCAACGATTACGATTTGCTGTTCCAAGCCTCACTGATTTATTAACACTGCTTTTTACCATACCATGATTGTGCAATGCAAATAAAATTTTAATTTTATCTTAATATTGTGTAATTGTGCCACGGCTTTGGTTTATAGACGGTTTTAGCAGCAACAACATAAACAAACTTTTGTGGACTAAACGCAACTTCCAGGAGACTTCCACATCAATAACAATAGCAATCTACATAAATGACAAGTAAATTACCTTCATTCATATATTATATATTATGCTTATCAACTATTACACTGAGCTAACGTCACTTTGTAAAATGAATGTATACAATGTTAGCTACAGGTCATTGAATCCTTGCCTGCCTGCCAAACCTCTCCGCAAAGCTGTGATCCATGCTCGCCGTCTCCCTTCGTCTTTAGCAGTGTTGGGGGTAACGCATTACAAGTAACGTATATTACGTATTATACCACGGGTCTGTTGAATGCTGCATTCTGTTTGGCTGAGAAATGTTCTATGGGTGTTGATTATTTTTCTGTAAACCGCACACCTAACTTGTCAAATGTCTTAAAAATAGGCACCAGAGCAATTTTTGTGGTAGCCGTGGTATAAGCGGAATAATTGACTCCGGTCCTTTGAATTATTTGAAAATAATGCACACCTCCGCTTTGCGTCGTGCCGCATTACCACCTTGGTGTGCATTATTTTCTTATAATTCAATGGCCCGGAGTCAATTATTCCTTACATAATATTACTTTTCTGAAGTAACGAGTAAAGTAACACATTACTTTTTAAATGTACACGTTAATATTTGAGTTACTTTTTCAAAAAAGTAATGCAAGTTACTTTTTAGTTTAATTAATTTGATAAAAAAACAATTATGTACTGAATTGAACTAAACGTAGTCACATTATGCACTCTATGCGTACACACCTGTGTGGGAACCGTTTGAGTCAGAAACTGAGATAGCAGGCCAGAGCTCGACATTTTTAAGATAAAATATATGAAATTTCCAACCCAGTCTCAAGGCAAGTCGTGTTATAGTAACGAAAATTTTGATTAATTTATTCGTGTTTAATGACACGAATTTCCGCTGTTTTTCGTGTCTCTGGAGACTAATGTCTTTTTCGTCCTTCCCAGCACGAATTTCTCAATGGCTGTTCGTGTCTGTGGCACGACTTTCTTAATCGTGTCATTTTATATATTTTTCTATTTTTTGACCATTGTCGCTTGGGGTTTGGGTTAGAATCACTTTCTGCCACTTCCTAACCCAAACCCCAACTCTAACCCCAACTCCAGGCGAGAATAGTTTTAAAAGCGGACGAAAAACATGTAGAAACAAATGCATAAAATAGCATCCTAACGCAAACCCGGAATCTAACTCTAACCCCAAACGACAATGATTTAAAAATAGAAAAGAACGATGAGAAAACAAAATATAAAATGACACGATAAAGAAAGTCGTGCTACAGACACGAACAGCCATTGATAGAAATTCGTGCTGGGAAGGACGAAAAAGACATTAGTCTCCAGAGACACGAAAAACAGCGGAAATTCGTGTCATCAAACACGAATAAATTAATCAAAATTTTCGTTACTATAACACGACTTGCCTTGAGACTGTGTTGGAAATTTCTGAATGCAGAAAATCGGTCATAAAAACACCTGCAAGGCCTGAAAGAGATCAAGCCCCAGCCAAAAAAAAGTAACGCAAAAGGTAACATAAGCATTACTTTCCATGAAAAGTAATGCAATTAGTTACTTTTTTTGGGAGTAACTAAATATTGTAATGCATTACTTTTAAAAGTACCTTTCCCTAACACTGGTCTTTAGCAAACCAAAATGTTTAATTTTTTTAACAAGGTATTTGTTTCGGAGATCAGTTTAGCCACAAGCCAGACCAATAAATAAATACAGACGGGAAGTTCGCTCGATGAAACCATCTATATAAAAACGAATGGCAAATACAGCCACTTCAGGTGTGCATGGATTACGTCACAACGATGATGGACGTTTTGACTGAGCACTGTTGAAAGACCTGAGAGCCATCTTTCACCACCCCCTTGTTCTCCCTAATTTTGACTGCCCCACATGAAAAGGCCCAGAGCTGGCCCACCAAGGAGCATAACATAACATTTTCAATTCTCTTCCACTATCACTATTTGCATTTCCCTCCACCTGGTTCATCCCCCCTTCTCATTAGAATATCATTTTAATACGGCAGCTTAAGAGAGCCTTGTTTCTGCCTCCCAGGTTCACTAGAAGGGTAGGGGAAGAATTCACCTGTATTGACATTCAGTTTCCCTCCCTCTCTGTCGCTCTCTCTCTCTCTCTCTCTCTCTCTCTTTAGATATTGGTCTCAGTTGTTTTTCTAGTCAGTAGTCAGTCAGCATAAAGGCAACATATAAAGCAAGAGATTTTTGGAAACATCTGCAGCCAGTTTGCAGGTACCTGTGTGGACTCTAACCGTCTAGATTTACGACAGTTTGGGCCTGGAAGCACCACACACAGTGGTAAGTTAAACTCCATGGGGCAGATTTCCAGACAGGGTTTAGATTAATCCAGGACTATGCTTTAGTTATATTAGGACATTTAAATATATATATACAAGTGTGCATCTTGAAACAAAACAGCAGCACTGATATATTTTATATATATGTCAATGTGTTTTTAAATTAAGCCAGCTCAAATATGCATTTCATTTTGGGACAAGGATAAGCCCTGTCCAGGAAACTGCCCCTATATGCAATTTGAGATGTGCACTATACAGAAATTTCTCTGTGCAAACTATCGTAACTTATAAATTCATATTAGTATATGTTTCTGGCTCAACTTTTATTAAGTTTTACAAAGAGCTATTCTTGCATCTGCGTCCACACACATGTAAATATTTGGTTTCTTATTAATCGACTTCTCCATCAAACACAGACACTATTGTACCACTGTATCCAGTTTGGCATTAATAAATAAGTCATCAAGAAATGTCCCTGAGGCTTCTTGTAAGACTGCAATATGTCTAAAAAGGAGAAGAGAAAAACATAGAGAGATAGAAGGCAGGTGCAGGGTTGTTCTCCTCTGGGTGCTAAATTTAGGCAGGGTGCCCATTCTCTTTAGGATCTGATATGGATTTGACATAAAAAAAAATGTTCTCATTAGTTTTGAGAGGCTCCCAGCTGCCAGTGACCTCCGCAAGATGCAAATGTGTGCGCACGTGCATGTGTGTGTGCATCAGAAAACCTGTTACAGCAGGTCTCCATCCCCACGGGTGTACGACGCCCACAAGTTGGCTTGGGGCCAAAGGGACTGAGCCTTTTAAAAATTCTCAGTTGAAAACATCAGTGCTGAGCCGAGATTTAATTTTACGAGGCATGACATGATAAATGCAATTCATTATTTAACAAGTCGTGTTATAAATACACTCTAAAAAATGCTGGGTTGTTTTTAACCCAGGGCTGGGTCACTATTGGACAGAACACACTGCCGGGTTAAAATGACCCAACTGCTGGGTTGTTTTAACCCAATTGCTGGGTTATTGTCAATCAACCATGTTGAAACAACCCAGCAGTTGGGTTAAAATAACCCAGCATTTTTAGAGTGTACATACCCTGGTGAAAATAGTGCCCCAAAATACACTTTATTTAGGTACACTTAGTACTGTTTTCATCCATAAATTTTGTACTTATTATATAAAAATGTTTCAGACACTTTTTTTAATGCACTAAAATCATAAGTGCACCGAAGCACTTACGTAGACTATATATTTGTAGTGTATAACTTTTAAACGTTTATTTAGCATAAAAAAGTCAAATGTAAAAATGAGACCCTGGACAACAAAACCAGTCTTAAGTCACATGGGTATATTTGTAGCAATAGTTAACAATTGTACGGGGTAACATTTTATAATTTTTCTTTTATGCAAAAAATAATTAGGATATTATGTAAAGATCATGTTCCATTTCCTACTGTAAATATATCAAAACTTTATTTTTGTGAGTGGACTTTATTTAGACAACTTTAATGGTGATTTGCTTAATATTTAGATCAATGGAAAGATTTTTCATTCAATTTTCAGATGATACATAAATCTCAATTTCATTATAATGATCCTGGTTTTGAGGTCCAGGGTCACAAATGTACTTGTTGGTATTTAAGTGTAGTTTTAGTACATTCAAGTATACTTAATTTTTATGGTTTTCAGATGCTTCACTTGTTCTAGCAAGTAATACCTTACGCGTTTAAAAGTAGTTCTTTATTTGACATGGAGTTCTTGAAAAAAGATTTATGTTTTAGTTATTAATTTGTACCGTAAATGTCAGTAAAATACTGCAAATGGTTAAATCTTGCATATCTTTCTGTTAAGGACAGTCATTAAAATCACATATTAGATATGACAGCTGTATTTAAAGTACATACTGATGATGGTCCTAAAGGTATGTTTAATGATAAAGCCGCAAATACTAATACTGGAAGCACATGTAATGCAGCAGGAAGATTTTATTGCTGGTTTTAATATCTTAACTATGAAGGCAGTGCTGGAAGGCTTACATTTCTGTCAAGTACAGGGTTTGGCACACATAGCTGTTTTTTGCACCCTGTCAAGACTATTGCATTTCATTAATAACTGCATTCAAAATGTATTTCATTGATATTATTTATTATACATGCACCGAAAAAGTGAAAAGTTTGATCAACTTGAAAAATTACTTCAATTGGTAAGTTAACTCCTAAAAACACATAAAAAAGTTTTTCCAACTAAAATTTTTCACTTAAAGTTTTTTTACATATAAGCTGAAATTTTTTACTTTTTTATGAGCTTCTAAATTAAGTAATTTTTAAAGTTGATCCAACTTTTTACAGTGTGATTGTTCTAAACTATAGATTAACTTCTAAATGCTACTTTAACAGGTGCATTGATAAATTAGTGGCTATAAGCAAAAGTGTGCTCCAAATACATACATATAACACATTAAGGACCATATTTTAACAATTTAAGCGCATGGTTTAAAGCGCATGGAGCACAGTCGTAAAGGGTGTGTCCAAATCCACTTTTGCTAATTTAACGCTGGTAAAAATGGTTTGTGTGCCTAGCGCACAGTCTAAAAGGGTTGTTTCTATTCTCATAATGAGTAATGGGCGTGGTTTGGGCATAATGTGCAATAAACCAATGAAAGTCTCATCTCTCATCCGCTTTAAAAGCTGGTAAGCGGGAAGCGGGTAAGCGGATTAAACTGGTTCAGCCGGTGGTCGTTGGTCACGCATCAGCTGGGCATCACGTTGAAGGACAGCCAGTAGATCAGTGGTGCGATGACCTTCACAGCAACAGGAACTGTTTGTCTCATTGTCCTCGGGGTCGAGGACGAGACAGGGAGACAAAAACAGAGTTCTATTAGCGTAGGGGCCGTTCGCATGTAATGCAAGTGTCATATATTATAGTGGTTTAAAAGTCAGCTCGGTTCCAGACGGCTAACTATTGCGGCAATAGTATATTACCCATATGAGGTATGTGAGTGCTTTGTTCTAGACAAACTAACTACTGCGGGAAAAGTACATTTACTGGACATTCGACTGTGTCTGATACTCGAACATTATTTGGTAAATCATTCCAGAGCTTAGGGGCCAAGTAGGAAAAGGATCTACCACCTTTCGACACTTTTAATAGCTGTAAATGTATGGAGAGGAGTTAGGAGTTAACAAATGTGTGGAGAGCCAAAACGTTTCAGCCCTCGGACACCACTGTGACTGTTTTAAAAATCAGTCGCTGCATTGCGCCGGATGTATGATAGGGCCCAAAATCTTGAAGAGGATTCTGCAACTTGATCACCTTGGTAAAAATGGGAAGTGTTGAGATTTGCCAAATGTACAGATTTTTTTCTCAGTGATCTGTGATGAAAGCCCTGTGTAGATAAACGGGAAGAAATCTAACCAATTACTTTTTGGATGAAGGCGTAGGAAGATGCACAGTCCATTTGAAACGCCACTCATGTGTAATGAGAATGGTTCCAGTGGGTGGGTGTGGCTGTATAGACATGCATGAGATCAGTTGAAAGTAAGATAAATGTTGATCAATCGCAAGATCAATCAATCTTATGAGAAAGTAGGGTATACTTTCAAAAATATAGAATTACACTTTTAGCTGACAGCACATTATAATCTAATACTTTTCTTATTTTTGCATTAGTGGATGGGCTGTTTCAGTATGTTATGTAATGCAATGAAGTTCATACATTTATTCATTTTACATGATTTGGCCCTACTGTATGTGCATACAAACAAATACATGTAGGTGAACTTTATACACAGATGAAAGACCTAATTCCATATGAGCAATAGATTTTGTTATCTTTAATTTTGGATGATAACTGTCATTTAAAAATATGATACTGGCACACAAAAAGCCTCATGCAGGAGACTATATCAATGAGAGCATTCCCATCTCTTCATTGTGTCAAATGCAAGTATAAATGTATACATTCAATACTACACTAAGCAAGCCTTAACTATCACATATACTCTGAATATATTTATACACTCACTGGGACGGTGCCTTTTAAAAAGGTCCTAATCTGTACCATTTTAGTACAGATATGTACCTTTGAGGTATGCACCTTTAAGTGCAAACGTGTACTTATTGAAAAGGTACATCCCAGCGACAACTTTTGTATCTTATTGTACCTTTATTGTGAGAGTGTATACTGTACAAAATGTAAGGCTTACAGATCATATATTTCAGCATGTGACATAAAGCTGGGTTATTACACTCATTTAGCTTTTAAACATAAACCCCATGACCTCTATACTCAGCAGTTTTCCGTTTTTCTCTCAGGAGTGGAAATGGTTTGGATATCGACCATAACAGGTCAAACTCCCTTTCCGATACTGAATTACACTCTATGTTTCAGATGGAGCAAAACTCCCCCATCTCCATTTCATTTCACTAACACACTTCTGCTTCTCCTTCATGGTTTGTTGGTGATTTTAATGAGTTTTTGGCCCTGACAAAACAGTTTGCTGACAGTAGAGCAACTTAAGTTTCCAGGAACAACTTACATTTTTTGTGGCTTTATGTTTAACCTGTTTATGATCGGATTGCATGGCAGTGAGATACTGTAAAGCAGTTCAGGCACATCTTAGAGAACATCGCTGTTATTGAAAATGCTTAAGAGACGGTTAAAAAGAGATTCTGCTTACAAGAAGTTGCACAATCGCCGCCCGTTAAAGTGTAGGTTTGCCCAAGGGCAAAATTACAAGAGCAACTGAATAACTGGACACATCAGAAATACCATTGTAACATATTATAAAAACTAGATATTGTTGCACTTGAATAAATATTTACTCAATTTCTTCTGTAAAATGCAAAACAGAGAAACTAGGCAGAATGTTAAAGGCTGAAAGCCTCAAGCCCCATTCACTTTTATTGCAGGCCATGGCTATTCAATTTCGATCCTGCAGGGCTCCACCAGAAGAAGCTAATGGAAGTCCACAAGATTATTTGAAAATTATTGATTAGGGTCGGAAGTAAACTCTGTGGGACACCATGCAAGCCTCCAGGACCAGATTGAATAGCCCTGGTATAGACCAATGAAATTATGTTTGTTGATAACAGATTTTAAAGGGGACATTCACATGACTTTTTTAAGATTTCAAATAAATCTTTGGTGTCCCCAGAATACACATGAAGTTTTAGCTCAAAATATCATATCGATCATTTATTATAACACGTTAAAACTGCCGTTTTGTAGATGCAAGCAAAAATGTGCCGTTTTGGATTTGTCCTTTAAAATGCAAATGAGCTGATCTCTGTACTAAAAGGCAGTGCCGTGGTTGGATAGTGGAGATTAAGGGGCGGTATTATCCCCTTCTGACATCACAAGGGGAGCCACATTTTAATGACCTATTTTTTCACATTCTTGCAGAAAATGGTTTACCAAACTAAGTTACTGGGTTGATCTTTTTCACATTTTCTAGGTTTATACAAGCACTGGGGACACAACTAGCACTTAAACATAGAAAAAGTCTAAAAGATTTTCATGATATGTCCCCTTTAAGGGTTCGAGGTGTCATGTTTAAGCATGTGGGATCTCATTACATGTTGCATCCTGTTTATGGGTTGTAACAGTAAGACCCCGAATGTACTGACAACTGCGATTAATAAAACTTTAGTATACAAAACAAAGTGTTTATTTGTACGTTTACATTTATGCATTTAGCAAACACTTTTTTCCAATTCAAGGTACACTTTTTATTAGAATGTGTGTTGAAATTGAATCCATGACCTTTGTAGTGCTAGCACAATGCTCTACCAATTGGGCTATATGGTAGAAGAATGTCATTTTGTGAAAGACTGTGATTGGCAGCACTAATGAATCCATTCATTAACCTACACATCAATCAATATGACTCATTTGATTAATTCATTGATTCATATGGTTAATTTCCAACCACTTTGGAATCTTGATCATTTGATTCTAGTTGGATCAAATGCCAAATAGCCCTGCCGCATGTTATTATTAATTTGAAGAAATCCCTTTAAATTAACTGGCAGCAAAATAAATGTTAAAAGATGTTGTTGTTATACATATAGAGCAGTGGCGGCTCGTGACTGCTCTTCCGAGGGGCGCAAATTCAAAAATATGTGTTCGGATTGTCATGTGTGTTTCTTTTATTTTCAAAATATGTGTTTGTTGAGTCATGTGAACCATGTGCATCACATGTTTTGTCAAAATAAGTGCCTGCTGCACACGCGTCAAAACAGTTTATGATAAAAGAGACGCTCAAGTTCACAAAATACACGCAAGATACTCCCTTAACAGTAAACTATGATTACGCATGAGATTATGCAAGCATCTGGCAAACGTAAGCGTCTCTTCTATCACAAACCCCTTAGACACGTCTGCAGCAGGCACTTATTTTAACAAGACATGTTATGTACACAGGTTCACTCGACGCGCAGAAAACATATTTTGAAATTACGAACCACACACATGACGGGCTACATACATGTTGGGACGAACTTCACATCGTGCACCCTCGAAAAAATAAGTCACCGGCCGCCACTAATATAGAGCTGATAAAAACCCTAATGACCCCATTTTGTGCTGTTAAAAAAAAGAGGCAGGTTAGGGACGATGTCCTCTGAGCCCCAGGGCCTGTCTTTCCCATCCACAAACTGCAGAAGCTCACCAATACCATCTCCAGGCCATCTACACAACTTTAACCACCTAGGGACACCCTGCTTCCAGATGCCAGAATCACAGGTATTTTTATGTTTTTGAACATCTGATAGAAAAATAAATTGATTGATTTAAACAATCCTTATGACACTTTATCTTCTTCTGATCTTAGATGAAAGAAACTGATAACACGTTGCTTCCATACATTAGTCACTATACAACAGTCTAGACTTTTCTATAGTTGCCGCTTTTAGCCTGCCAGCTGCTCTCCTTACGACACATTGTCAGAATTATTACAGTTTGATGAGTTTGTGAACCCTTGCACAAGGCACCATTCAAGGACACAGACCCTGCGGCAGAAATAAATGAAATTCATCCTGCCTTACATAAAATATTTTTGATTTAATATTAATTAATTATTGCCCACAGGGAAGGCTGCATGTTGCAGGACATGCTTTCATAGATTGTAAGGCAGATCAAAGATCTCTACATGCTTCTGCATTTCCAATGATTTATTTAAAAAAGTGCATACATAGAAATAAAGTAGAACATCGAATACTGTGATACTAAAATTAAGATGCGTAAAATGTTCCACTAATATTTCTATAGTTTTTCAAAAAACATATGCTTACAATGCCAAGATAAGGTAGTTAAATATTCTTTTGTATAAAATAATTATTTCAATTTTGCCCGCTCCATCTCAACATGCATGACAGCGTAATGGCAAATCAAATGGAAAAATAGATGTAGAGTGTTGGAGGGGCTCAGACTGTCGTATATGTTTTTTGGGGGTGTAGGGTGTTCAAGGATCAAAGGTTGAGTACCACTATAGCATTGTTGTGAAGAACCTTAAAGAAGTTTTAAATAGAAAAAAATATTGAAACTCTTTGGTCATTTTTGAGCTCGATGTACTGCCAGACCCGGATATCAGCTGAATGGATTCCAAAACGGTATAAATCAAATGTTTCACTCTAGGGGAGCTGAAAAATGAGCCTATTTTCAAAAAAAGTGGAGTGTCCCTTTAAGAGTGATATATTTTATATTTACATGTCTGCTCATGTAATATTTTGTTGCTCAATCTACAGTGTCACCAGAGCAATCTTGGGGAGGGATTTGCACCATATTCTGAAATAAAAAGCACTCCCTACAGGCAGAAGAATGCTATTGCAGAGCGCTTTCGTAGACACAGTGTAGATGGATCCCCTATCGGACAGGAACCGGGTCTGGCAGAGAGACGTCACTTTTATCCATATAGTCGCCAGTGCAGTGAAGGGACCGTTCCTCAGTGTCATCCCTTAAGATGTCTCAGGTTGGCTGGTAAACTCACTTCAGCTGTTGGACCGGAAGAACATTCACCTTGGACTCCATCGAGCTCTGATGTGGACACCTCCAGTTTTATGGTAAACCCAAGCAAGCTGTCTTTTAGTGCCGTTAGCACGTCTGCTATTGCTGAGAATTGATTAAAAATGTAAAGGTGTGCAGTAATATAGTTATCAATTTGGTGAATAGACTTAAAAAACAATTAGAAGCAAGGGCAAACAAAAATGAAATATCAAGAAAACCTTTATACATTGAACACTCATGCCAGCACACTTGTGAAGCCAGGGGCAAAAGACATGAAAGATGAAAATCTGCCAGGCAGATGTGCTAGCAGATGGCCTTATTAGACTTTCTAAAGAAGCATTAACATACAATATGTCAGCACCAAATAGATCATGATCTGCTCTTGGGGCAGGGAACTCAACAAACCTATAATGAGCCAGAGATGAGATCCGAAGAACCTCCCAGCTACACGTCAGTTACCCATCAGACGTACTGCACGCTCAGTCCTTTAGAACAACAGGTAAATCTAAATCTCAATAGACAGAGAATGATTGCAAATCTACATTTACATTTAATCCAAAGTATATACTGTGCAAAAGTCTTAGACCACCATGCCAGAATTAGATTTGGTGTTTTTGCAATGTTATAGTGATCATATATAATTGTTTCTCAGTCTCTTTAATAGAATACATCCACAAAATACAGGAAAATAGTATTAAAACTGTATGAAAATGTAAACTGATGTGTTTTTAGGGTAAACTCTCCTTCCACTTGAGTAATAGCAGGAAACTGCAGGATCTCTTAAACCTAAATAAAATTAAATCCTAATTTCTAATTTTAAAGAAATTTGTCTTTTTACTTCATTATGCTCAAAAATGCTCAAGAGAGGTCACAGTAAACACAGACGATCAGTAAAGACGACATTTAGTGAAAAAATTACATTTTTTATTTTTTGTACATATTTCCTGTATTTTCTTTTTGTCTCTTAATAAAATAGATTGAAAAATGAATATGGATGGACATTAAAACTTCTAAAACAACAAGTCTGGTGGTGGTGGCCTACTTTTGCACAGTACTGTATATTTAATTTGTAGATAAGTATATTTAACTTGGTCTTTAATGTGTCTTTCATGGTTTTTGTATACCATCTCCAGTTTTCAGGTGTGTACACCTCAAGGGGAATAGACAGTGTTTCTCAATATTGTAACCAAGGCCTGTCTTCACAAACATCTCAGGACAGTTCTGCCCCGCCACCGTATCCTAAACCTGTTTACTCTTATAGGTAAGCCTTTTCCTTTTTTTTTTTATTAAACCAACCATCATAATTACAAAATTGAACTAAAACAAATCATAAAAATAAACGACACTCCTTAAAATAAAGTACCTTAAAGGATTTTTTTGTCAGGTTTTATAAGGGATAATGGCAGCCAGTTGTTATCGCAGAAATCAGCCTAGACAATGTGATCACACTGAAGGGGCTTATGTAAGGAAAAATTGACGATGGACCATTAAATTATAAGAAAATAATGCACACCCATGCGGCACGACGTGAAGCGGGGTCAATTATTCCTCTTATAATATTTCTCTGGTGCCTATTTTTAAGACATTTGACCAGTTAGTTGTGCGGTTTACAGACAAATAATCAAAACCCATAGAACATTTCTGAACCAATCAGAATACAGCATTCAACAGACCAGTGGTATAATTTGCGATAACAATTGGCTGCCTGTACATTATTCCGCTTATTACACGGCTATTTACCTTATAAGTAAGGAACATTAAATATTGACTTAAAATATTTTATTTGCTTATTTTTAATGAATGCAGACCTTCCGCAAAAACTGTTTACTTTCGGTTTTAAGATAAGAAAAGACAATCAAATGTCACAAACATGCTATTTGGTTTAATCTTTGTAAATTTAATGTCATCTATGTTATTAAAATACATTTATATTTCATTTTTTTGCTATATTAAACTGCACAGATTTGCAGCATCCGGGTTACCGTGTGTTATTAGTTTTGAGCGGTTGTTATCTGGCAATAACAAATGTCGCCACTGGCCAATCAGAATCAAGCATTCCAACGAGCCGTGTAAACATGCAAGAACCTTTCTGTTGTGCAAAAGCTCCTTTGTAGAGTAGAAAGGTTCAACAGATTATATATACAGTATGAGAAAGAAGTCTCTTTTAAGATCCATTGACTGTACCAAAAATGGTCCAATTACTTTGCTTATTAAGCTTCTTTATTTTTAAAGGATACTTTAATTTATTGGGATGTTTCTTTATAGTATTCTCATCTTCCTGGCTCTAAGAAACAGCAAAACAGGCAGTCTGCCAGTAAGTGAGATCTACAGCTTTATGACGGATCATTTCCCCTACTTTAAGGTACATCCTTCATTATTTCATTCAAAACTGTTTATACATCTAATATACATTTATATGTGAAATATTGATATCCTCGAGGAGAATGCATGACTAATTTAACAAATAAAAAAACCATGCAAACACAGAGCTATGTACCCAAGCAATATAACCTGCAGGCATCGTGAAACATACCAGTCATGGCACGATTTCTATATGCCTGATGGTTCATTTTACTCTGCTTCTGGGGCTTTGCTGGTAGAGGAAATTAAACTGTAGGTGACATTATGTTGGCCCATCAATAAATACAGAGATCTGTATGGATTCCTATAACTTCTATTGACTTCAATGAAGAGATGTGAAGAAGCAAAGATGAAGGCACATTGTGTTACAGTGCCTATAGCATACTTTTCTCTATTTAAAACTTGACTCTTCTGTAGTTACATCGTGTACTAACAGCGACTAAAAATTAAAACTATAATCTCAAGCTGCCATAATCAGTGACTTTGCTGCTGTAACATGACTGCAGCAGGCGTAGTGATATTACACACTGCCCGAAAATAGTCCCCTTGGTTACTTTCAATAGCGGGAACTATTTTCAACCGCTGCGTAATATCATTGCGCCTGGTGTAGCCACATCAGCAAAGTCCTTGATTATTACGCCAGAATGAGAGTATAGTTCCTTGCCATATCTGCCTAGAAAATGGCAACTTTTGATTTTTCGTCGGTCTTAGTACACGATGTAACTACAGAAGAGTCAGTTTTAAATAGAAAAAATATCGAAACTCTTTGATTATTTTTTAGCGTGATGCTAATGGTCTAATCAGATTCAATGGATTGTGCTAAGCTATGCTAAAAGTGGTAGCGCCAGACCCGGAGATCAGCTGAATGGATTCCAAAATGGTAAAAATCAAATGTTTAACTCTAGGATAGCTGGAAAATTAGCATATTTTTTTAAAAAGTGGAGTGTCCCTTTAATCCAGATCAATTCCAGACTACATTCAGAACATTCAATTGTTGTCCATAACTACTATGACGTTTAGAGTCTCATATTTCATTTGTGGTTCAACAGACAGCGCCCGATGGATGGAAAAACTCTGTCCGACACAATCTCTCATTAAACAAGTGCTTTGAAAAAGTGGAGAACAAGAATGGGAACTCCTCTCGAAAGGGCTGCTTGTGGGCCCTGAACCCAGCCAAAGTGGAGAAGATGCAGGAGGAGCTACACAAATGGAGACGTAAAGACCCCATCACTGTACGGCGCAGTATGTCCCGACCAGGTGCGCAGAGGGGGCTTTTTCACATTACATTCATATTTTCGGTAGAATTAGGGAGCAATGTGGGCAACCTAAACTCTGATGCGTCTATGTTAAGATGTCATGTGAGGTCTTTGTTAGTTTAGAAAGTCCCAGATTATTCTAATTCACCCTATACTATATGTTACCCTGCATGTGAAAAAACATAGCTAAAGTCACCATTTGCTATAAAAGAATATATAACCTTAATATCTTTTAATATTGACTGAGTATGTTTATGTCAAATCAATGACTTAAATGAAATTTGGATGCTCCCAATCTCATAACTTTAGTTTGGATTTCACAGAAAATGAAACTCATTTTATGCTCCATATTTCAGAGGAGTTGGAACGTCTGCTTGGGGAAAGACCAGAAAAGTTAAAGACTCTTGGTGCTCACTTCAGTCTACAAAGCAGTCATACACATTCTCATCCATTAAGAGTTGGCATGTATCCATCCTATGGACAGCCACCTGTCCACGAGTCCAGTATCCAGCCTCAAAAGTCTCCCTACAGCCCCCTGTCCCCTCAAACAGTCCACCCACCTCCGCCCTACGTATCCCCAGAGCATTTAGCTTTCTCTTTCTACTCTCCTCTCTCCCAGCTTCCCTGCGCTAGTCATCCTCTGGATTCCCCCTTACCAGCCCACACCCCACCGAGCTACAGCACCGCCCTGCAGGCCAGTCTCGGTACTGCAGGGGGTATGCAAGAACTTCTGCTGGAGGGGGAAATGAGTAATGACGTCGATGCATTAAATCCTACCCTAACAGACCTACAATTACATGGTAAGGAGCTTACAGTGTTTATGTTTCGATGATGACATTTTAATAAAAAATTATTTGTTTGAATTCCACTGAAAAATTTACATTTTTCATATAATCTAATGTGTGCAGTGGTTCTTTCATAGTTTTATAGTTTCTCCTCATCTTTCTTTTAAGGACATCTTTGGGAGGAGCTAAGGAATGACAGCCTCGCTCCAGATTCCCTGGTAGTCATGGACACATCTCCATCACCACCTCACCTGAGTCCCACACAAGGTGGTGTAGAGTTCTACGGTCCTCCTTCTGGGGAGTTAGGGTCAGTGGGGAGTGAAAGTGGGGTGCAAGGCAGCATTTCTGAGCTGTACCTTGGGCTCTACACGACTTCTTTTTCCAGTGCAGACAGCATGCCAGGTCTCATCTCCACCTCAGGAAACACTCCCATTCCTCTGTTATGAGAATAAAACCTTCTAGGTTAATTTGTATACAGTTAATACAGTAATTGAGTCAATCCTGTATGAATAGGAACATTTAAGAGTCACACTTGTTAGCAAATAAGATTCTCAGTCCAAAACACTGACTTTGTGAATGTCAGTTTATACTTTTGATTATATTTCTATGCTAAATATTATCTTCAGTTGCTATTTTGGTCAATTTGGCCAAAACACCTGTAAGTATTTGCAATGCCTAAAATCACTTTTAAACAGGAAACTTGTGTAACAAGAATGTGGATTAAACTGTTAATGTCTTCATAATGTTTACTTTTTGTGCAAATGATATTGTTTTTCCCTATGATGTTTTGGTTGGTTAGATTTCAATGAGGCATTTCAGGCTTGCTGTGATGAATGAGTAGTATAATTTTTATAGTCAGTATTGATTTTTATGTTTGCATTTGCCATGGCAACCACAGGGGTGTGTGTGGTTGTCTATTTTTCTACCGTTTTCCCATATAAACGCATGGAAAGACATTAACAGCAAGTTAAAACAGCACTTCTGAATTGGCAGCAGCATATGTCACATTAATATCAGTGTGAGTTTGTCAAACAATCATATGCATCAGAAAAAAATCCAACAAAGCCTACTACGTCAATCTGGTGAGCACTTCTGATTTATTGCACTAGCAGAGTCAATATCAACACCAGATCTAAGTTATGAGGCTTTTGAGAAAACATCTGAAATTGGTTAACTACTGTATGCATTTTTCTCTAATCTATGTATACATAAATATATGGCAAATGTATATTACTGTAATTTATTTCTACCCTTGGTTTATCATATATTGTACCTTTATTTGTCTGCAATTTTAAGTATACTTTTTTAAATACAATTTTAGGTTTAAAGTATTATTTTATCTGAATTTCATTCTTATGCAAGAGTTTTATGAATAAAAAAACATCTCAACCTTAAGAACTTTTTTATTTTTCTCTTTTTTCCCCATTTTGACACACACAAAACATTTGACATAAAACTTTTCTACCACAATCTCTGACATAAGATGCTTTTAAAAATAAAGAAGATATTTTGATGCTATTAAAAATAAAGGAGATATTTTGATAAATGATGGCAACCCCACAGCTCACGGCGCCAACCGACCTCCATTAGTAGCAAAAACAATACCATGGAAGTCAATGGGTACCGCCAACCGCGCGCCCACCATCATTTATCAAAATATCTTTGTGTTTAACAGAATAAAGAAACTCATACAGGATTAGAACAACATGAGGCTGATTAAATGATGACAGATTTTTCCTTCAAAATGAATGTAACAGTATCTTAAAGGGACATTCCACTTTTTTGAAAATGTGCTCATTTTCCAGCTCCCCAGGAGTTGGACGTTTTATTTTTGCAGTTTTGGAGTCCATTCAGCGGATGTCCGGGTCTGGCGCCAGCACCCCCAGCATAGCTTAGCACAATCAATTGAATCTGATTAGACCATTAGCATCGTGCTAAAAATAACCAAAGAGTTTCAATATTTTTCCTATTTAAAACTTGACTCTTCTGTAGTTAAATTGTGTACTAAGACTGACAGAAAATTAAAAGTTGCGATTTTCTAGGCAGATATTGTTAGGACTTAGTACACGAGAGTCAAGTTTTAAACACTGAAACTCCTTGGCCACCCCTCAGCGCGATGCCAATGGTCCAATCAAACTCAATGGATTGTGCCAAGCCACGCCAAACGCGCCAGCATCAGACCCGGAGATCAGCCGACTGGATCCCAAAACGGCAAGTACCAAATGTTTAACTCTAGGGGAGCTGGAAAATGAGCACATGTTTTTTTAAAAAAAGTGGAGTGTCCCTTCAATATTATAATATAAATAAAACAAACTTCCTTATTCTTAAGGATTGGCCCAAACTCTAAGAATCTAAAACCCCTCTTTATCTCTTTACATAAAGACCAAATGGGTGATTCTCACAAAATCCAGACTTAGAAGGTGTCCAGCATCAGAATTTTTAAAAAGCCCTTGAAGCCAATTTTTTTGGCACATATAAGATTAAGGTCTGAACTTACTTTAACCATTATTTTATAGAGAATTAAGAAATATTTCCTATAGAATTATTTACATTTTTTAGATTATCATTATCAAAAATTATCATTACCGCAACATGCAATTGCATTAAATATATGCATTTACATGTTTTGGTAATGAGAACTAAAAAGTTGTCTAGGTACAATGACAATTTTTTTTACTTTTATCTGGACAGAAAAAAATAATAACTGCTTACCTGGTAGCCATCTTGAGTGTCACAGTCAATTATGTCCCTTCCAACATTTTTTTTTTTGAAAATGTTAGTTCATTGAGGGCTTAAACAATAATTGAAAATTGTTGCGGAGGATGAGAATTTTTTTCTTGTACACATTTATATTCCTTATTATTGTCTCTATTTACCAATGATCACCAAATACCACATGTGTCTTTACTGTAAATGTTTATAGTATAACATGCACTGAAGCTTTTCATTTTTTTTTAAATTATAAATATTTCCATGTCAAAGAACCCAAATCCAGTCATGGACACGTTGCGGTAATAAAAAATTTTACCCTTAAATGTGGAAAAAACAACAAAATTGGTTTGTATGATGTCATTTGAAATCATGTGCAAAATAGTGAGATAACTGTATGCTTCTTACATTGACAGCATTTACTTTTTTATCAAAATGTTTCAAGACACCTCATAAGTCTAATTTCGCGAGAATCACCCAAATGGAAGAAGAATGGGTGCAATGTAGGACTGCATGATATTAAAGAAAAATATTATGTGAAAACTTGCAAAGTTTCTAAAACCAATTAAATAATAATAAAGTACCTTTAAAAACTGAAAATATATCTCACTTAGCTTCTAACAGAGTTCTTCCTAAATGGTCCAAATGCACTGCACTGTGTATTGTACTGTATCTATAAATTGTTTTGTTTGTTTTTTCGAAACACATACACTGATTCAATCAGCGCAATCAGTTTGACAACAAATGGCAGTATGTAAATGGAGGTTCATCCTGTAGAATTACTGGCTTTGGTCTTTAAAATATACACAAAAAGACTGATCCTCCTTTAAATCAACATGCAATAAATGTGTACCTGCACGCTTATATACTTGAAAATAAACACAGTTTAAAGAGAAACTGTTTGTCTATAAAATACTCTAAAATGATTCTAAAAAACTGTGCACAAAATCAGAGACGTCAGTTTGGTTGAAAAGTGGTGGGGACAAAAGATCAGATGAAAAACATTACAGCAGGACAGGGAAAATATTGAATGACGGCGCAATAAAAATGGGCATAGTGTAGGCTGATCAACAACACAAAAATACCCTCAACGATGTCGAATCCACATGTAACAGTCCCTGCAACACCAGCTCAACCAAACAGTGCCAAAGCACCATACCATAACAGCAGCATGTTAAGTCAATGATTACAATAAAATTCATTACATATGTAAAAGAAAACACACTATAAGCACACAACGCAACATATGTGACCCTGGACCACAAAACCAGTTGTACACTGCAAAAAATATGATTTTCAAGAAAAAACGTTCTTAGCATTTTTATCCTGTTTTCAGTAAAAACATCCAAAAACTCTCAAATTAAGCTGCTTCTTCCTGATAAGCACAATGACCTAAAAAATAAGTCTAGCCTTTAGACAAATGTAAGTGATTTTGTGCACAAAAAATCTGCCAATGGGGCAAGCAAAAAAATCTTGAAAAATTTTCTTAAATACTAAATTCAAGAAAAAAATTGCTTACACCATCGACAGATTTTCTTGCTTGTTTTATGCACAAAATCACTTAAATTTGATCTTTTTGTCTAAAAACTAGATTTTTGCTCATCAAGAAAAATCATCTTAATTTAAGAATTTTTACAAATATTTTTTTCTTGAAAATCTGACTTTCTTACTTCGAATTTTTGTCTTGTTTTTAGTACAAATATCGACAAAAACTATACAATCCAAGTGAACCCGCGACTAAAACAAGCAAAAACATCTGCCAATGGGGTGAGAAAATTTTGCTTAATTTAAGTGTTTAAGAAAAAAGAAATCTTATTTTTAGATTTTTTTTCTCACCCCTTTGGCAGATATCCCTGCCCGTTCAATCACAAATTCACCTAAATTGTATATTTTTTGTCTAAAAACTTTCTTACGTCATTTTGCTCATCAAGAAAAAGCATCTTGATTTAAGGATTTTTTTATATTTCTACTGAAAACAAGACACAAATACTAAGTAAGAAAGTCATTTTTGCAGTGTAAGTTGCACATGTATTGCTTGATTTTCAGAACATTTTAACCAAATGCTTTCAAAAAGTTCCAATGCACAAAATGCACACCTAATATAGGGCCATTCTGACAACTTTTCTCATGCATGCACACTTACGCACGCACATGCGCACATGCACACACACACCCTGAGATCGGACTTTGCTGTGTCAGTCCATGTGTTCTTATGATCCACCGCTGTAGGAATAATCTGCCTTATTGTGCATAACAAGCTTGTTATCCACAAAGTAAAAGCTGTCAGACTGTGTCTCATAGGGGTGACGAATCATTTCGTGCACTATGGAAAGATGTAAGAAACACAATGACAAATATGTAAATCAAACACCAGCACATTCCCACACCAAGTATCATCCTATTACGTATGTGACATTTTTACATCTATGAAAACCATACATTAATGTGAATGGGTATTACATTTCTGTACATCGATTGGCTTGAAGGAGTATATGATGTCTGTGCATCTCAAACCGAGTGACCGCTAAAGACACTTACTTATTTCTTCAGAAAGAGGTGGAAACTTGTAGATGTGTTCGCATGTGTTTTTACTGCTGGGGATGCAGAAGCCAAACTCAAAGTCAAAGCTTTTTAGCAGCTGTCCACGAAAATAATGTCTCTCGATCATTCGAAAGTTATTTATGGGAACATCTCCTACAGTGAACTCCACCCTTTTAAAAAGATGATTTAGAAAAATGCAGCAACAACATTTAAACTTGTGTCTGAAAAGAGATGAGACCCAAAACATGTTTAATAAGCAGTTATTGGCATATACAGGTGAAGTATTGGCTAGAACAAGTCTTTATTTCACGGCCAGAATGCTGCCACTTAAAAATGTATTAAAGATGAAATCAAAATGATTTGAGTTTAACTTTATGAAGATCAAGTGTAATTCAGACACTGATTGCAACATACTTCATACTTACGTGGCACCAACCTGCCGTAGTCGAAGGAATGCAGGGGTGAACTGGTAACGCACAAAGCGTCCAGCGTTAGGGTCAAAGTCTTTTGTGTCCTCGGCACTCTCTGTGAATCACAAAGGCCATGGTGAATGAGCATTTGAAGGGCTCTTCTGGAATGCACTGCATCTAAATGGAAATCAGGGCTTTGTGGGGAAAATGACTTGCATTTAAATGAACATCCTATTAAGTTGGAGTGATGATGGAGATAGGATTGAATTTGAGAGTCCAGGCCTATGCGTTACCTGTGGCTGGGGGTTTGGAGATTTCAAAAAGGACTGTGCCGGTCTCCATGTCTCTGATTTTGAACCTGGTGAAGTCAATGCTGTGTACGTTCTGCTTCGGACCGCAGAGGTAGTCTGTGGAAACAAAACCGACTCTATGACATGCCCACTTCACCCGCATTATACATATGTGTGCATGCGTGCTGGGGATTGATAATGAATTGAGATTCACGCAAGCTAGCGTGCCTTCATCTGACGGATGCAAAAGATCAAATCCAGTGCGCAACCATGACAGCCAAAATTTATAGATAATAAAATATGAATGGAACTACCAGTTGTGGGGTTTTCTCCAGAGTACCATCATTTTGAAACACTAAGCTAACCATATTTTTATGACATGTATCTGTGTGACATGCAGTAGGTCACATGCATCAATAGAGCCATCAAACACATGCCTCAAGGGTCGATGAGAGCCGTACCTCGTGTGAAAGACTGCAGGGACAAAAAGGGCTATTTCTCTGATGTTGTATGTAAATGACATTGATGATAAGCACGTGACATCACTTACAAAAGCGGATACCATCCAAGCATTACAGATAGGGGTGTGCTGTCAGACAACACAATAATATTGATAAAACACACAAACAGCTATATTTTACAATTTTTTCATGTTTGGCCAACTCTAGTGCATGCATTAGTGACAAGTAGAGCAAGTTAAAATTATATAAAAATATTAGAATTTTTTTCCTTAATAGCATTTATATTCTGTGGCTTAACAAATAACACTCCTAAAAGTTCTGTTAACCCCTAAAAAAAAACGCCTAAAAATACACTAATTGTACCTGCTGTGTTGATTGTATCTTAAAAGGGTTTACATCATTCAATCAAGAATCTCAGCTTTCCAAATATATGTGACATGTTTAAACTGTATCCTTGTGTTTTTTGTGGCAGACTACCAGAAGAGACTTTTGAGGTATAAGAATCAGCTGTGTTAGCCGTCCTCTCCCTGTGCTGGACTTACCCTAAGAGGCTTACATTATTCACCACCACATGCAAGATGCTATAGGGATACTTTAATCTTTGAGAGAACAATTTCTATTCAGATAACATTGATGTGAGCTCATCACTGCAGACACACACACACACACACACACACACACACACACACACACACACACACACACACACACACACACACATTCTGGTTTCCATGTTTTGTGAGGACATTCCATAGACGTAATGCATTTTATACTGTACAAACTGTATATTGTATTCCCCTAACCTACCCCATTCCCTAACCCCAACCATCACAGAAACCCTTCTACTACTTCACATTTTCAAAAAACATCATTTTGTTTGATTTATAAGCTTGTTTCCTCATGGGGACATTTTGATGTCCCCACAAGGTCACAAAAATACTGGTATTCCTATCTTTGTGGGGACAATTGGTCCCCACAACGTGATAATTACCAGGTACACACACACACACACACACACACACACACACAAACACACATATATATATTTGTTTAATTTCTAAATACAGTAATACATATGACTGCAAAGTAACATTATAGGCCTAAACAAGCAGTCCCATTCACAATCCCAAGCTTTCTTTAAACAGATGGGCCAAGTGGGTTTAGCCACTCACTTGAGATATTTTTAGCTTATCTGCCTTTTAAGTGTGCAAGGCAGAGACAAAGAAAAGTGTGTATCTGCTAAGGAACGTTGAAACAGAGGCATGTTGTTGTTATTTAATAAAATTCTGTATTGCAAGTCTGATTCATGGTTTACACAAAAAGTGCAGTGGATAGACACAGTAAATAAAGTTAGCCTTATAAAATGCTGTGTTAACACTAAAACTTAGTTTCAATAATAATAGATTTTTATATATAGATATTTATATTAAACATGTAAGAAAGTATTATTTGCATACAAGTTACTTTTTACTGTCAGGACCATTGCTAATGTAGTATATATGAAGAGTTTGGTTCCAAAACCAGATAATTTTCAAAACATGTTTATTATTGTTATCATGTTTTTATTTTGTTTATAATATACTGCATTATAACAAACATATTATGATTATGATTGATCCAACATTATTCACCAACCACACAGGTTTATCCAGATATATCAGGCTTAACGTGCACATCTAAACAAAAACGTCTTTAAGAAGAAATGCCCAAAGCTTTAAGAGCAGTTAGAGTAAAACATTTATCTCATTTTTAATAAGAGAAATTAATAAATGATAACAAAAGCAACTTGTTAGTCATTATTTCATGAATCAGCCGCAATGCATATAGAAGTTAACCTTCCTTTACATCGCTGACTTTAACTCCTAAACATAATCAGCTGTGATGTTATTATTAATCCAATGTTTTTTAATCCAATTCATTAGTCAGACACCTGAATGTTTGACATAAAAAGAAAATCTGTTAGTGATGTCTCAGCATTAGGGTACTCTTAATGTACCCTTATACATTTGTATTTATAAATGTAGTAAATGTGTATAGGCTACTAACTAAATTTGCAATACTTTATTATTATTCCCTAGTGAAATATTCAATGTTGATTTTTATGGACTTGTGCCATAAAAACTGCAAAGTCATGTGATAAATGTAACAGTAATGCAAATGTTTTTCAGTAAGTTGTGGCGGTTTTAAAAGCCAGTTTTTTAAAAACTGTTCTCATATTGATGAACTGAACTTATTTGGTATCCGGCATTTGCATTTAACAGATTTGATCTCTGAGTGCCTTTGTTGTAGTGCCAGTAGTATTTTCATGTAGGAGGAGCAAAAAGCAAAAATTTGATAAAACACTTTTAATTTTTCTTGAAACTTGAATGACTGAATAAAGCAAAGACTTTTCATTATTGTTTCATTACAGTTGCACAACACAAATTCAAGCATCTGAAAAATATGAATAGCCTGCCTCTAGGTTTTAGAAAAGAAATACTTTTACACCATATGATTAAAACACCTGTTGATAAGCAATAGTACAATGAAATATTACTTCATGTAAAGGGAATGCATTTTAATATTATATATTTAACTGAGTAATGATCCTTTCAGCCCTACACTGTGACATCAATCAATGAATAACGATGTAAATGACCACAAAATATGTATGTGTGTGTGTGTCACTTTAAATGTGTTGTGTGCGCGCACGCACGCTCTTTACGTAGCGCAAGCTGTAACACAGGTAGAAGAGAGAGGCGCAGACGAGGAGCACATGGTGGTTCCCACATGCTGTTTATTAAAGTTTGGAATATATATTGTAAAAGTGGATGCACTTTACATTTTGGTTGATTTAGTACCCTTTGGCAAGCGGAGCGAGGTATGTGTCTTTATTGTGTGTTTTGCATGTTATATTTTAAAGTAATATATAATTTCGTATGTCACGTGTTATTGTCGAGCTCCTTTGGTTAATATCTCATGTATGTAATGATTTATTTGTCTTTTGGGTATCTGTAAATGTGTATTTGTTTAAATAATCTGTCATTTGTACATAAGTTTTGTATTTATGAGTATATTGTTTCTTTATGTAGTTTCACGGTGCAACAACGCAACGTTTCTCGAAGGCACGGTTAATGGCGCTCAAAGCGAGCGAAAATAAAAAGGATTAAGCACCCGTCGAAACTCTCTGTCTCGTTTGTCGATGCCAAGGGGCTGCTACAGTGAAACTCGACGCTTATCTGGACTGCATCACTTCGCTGCTGCCCTGTTCGAGAGAGTTCATCACAACGCCGCACGAGGATCAGCACGGCGCTGCGGACGTTTGCGCAGACACAGCAGATCGTGACGTCATTATAACTGCTTAAAGGGAAAGATCGCAAGGTGGTGGCAAGGCACCGTTTAACATTACAGATGAGATTGAGACTGTGAGTTAAATCGTTTTCCCACGTGAGCTGCATCCGTTCATTGGAACTCTGTAAGTTGACATGTTCAAATGAAATGGAGAATATTTTTTGGACTATTAAATTGAAGGATAAAACTACAAGAGACATTTAAATTGAATAAGTAAAATCACAAGTAAATATTCAAGTTTACTTGATTATTTAAAGACTATAAAAACTTGTGTGTTAAATTTGAATGTTGATTGTTGAAGATTTATCTTGGACATTTAAAAGGTCTTACACAAAGGTACAGTTAATTTTATTACTGTTTGTAAACACTGAAATTTCTGATCTATTACTAGGGACATATTTAAATGTTAAAAGTGTTTACTGTTGTGCATTTGTGTTGATTCTCCTTGCTAATATTTTTGAGTGCTTACATTTTAGAGGTCTGATGGAAATGGTATCACTTATAGCTTAAGTTGCCCAGTTTAAAGAAGTAAGCAAAATTGAAGAGGCCATGGAAAACCCACCTGAAAAGGAAGTTAAACAAGTTGAGGAGATGCCACTTCCAGCTGAAGAAATAAGCAACCAACCAGTGCAACAGATCAGAGCAAGCTCACGTGAAAGAAGCTTAACAGAGAAAGGTCGAGAGATGCATGAGCTCGAAGCAAAGAAACAGGAAAAGTCCTTCCATAAGACATATGAGTCCTGGAAGCAGGCTGCAAGAGAGGCTAGATCAAATTTGAAAACATTCTGTACACGTGAAGACCTGGATCAAATACAGCAGGACATTCAAGGCAGACATGATTCAGTCTATCAGCGATATGAACCAATTCTGCGTAACCACACTACCACTCCAGATATTGTTAAACGTATGGATGCCTGCGCTGCACTAACTGCAGAGATCACTGATCTTGTCAGTAAACGACTGGAAACATTTAATGAAAGTTACAACGAAGAGCTTGTGAAGGAAAGAGTAAGGCAGGTGCTGAACAAGGATGAATATGGATCAGTCTTTGGATGCACAGTAACAAACACAGTCGTTTCAGAGTCATCACTGGGATCCGATAACCAATCAAAGACTTCTAAAGTCTCAAGTAAGCGTGCTGATGCACAGGCAGAATTCGCAGCGAAACTGGAACAAGCTAAAGCTTTACAAGAAATTCACAATCAACAAGCTAAGCTTGATAAGATGGAGCATGATTGGAAGCTTTGTGAATCGAGAATGTTAGCGGAGATAAAGCAGAAAGAGGCTGAAATGCAGTTAAGGCTAGTTGAGGAAAAGAAACGGCTACAACA
The DNA here is from genome assembly GCF_027580225.2 of Misgurnus anguillicaudatus. Taxonomy (NCBI): domain Eukaryota; kingdom Metazoa; phylum Chordata; class Actinopteri; order Cypriniformes; family Cobitidae; genus Misgurnus; species Misgurnus anguillicaudatus. The sequence continues at coordinate 23,800,150 of NC_073360.2, read as the reverse complement.
GCTACAAGTTGACAAAGAAGTTAAAGTTGCAGCAGCTCGTGTCAAAGTGTATAACGATTTGGAAGGCAACCTTCATCGCTATGAAGATGACGAAGGCCCTAGCATTCACACTGGCTGCCAAAGAACAGAGCTTACATCTCAACTGAACCCAGAAGCACAGTCGTTCCTACCTCAGCAAGCATCATGTGAAGGATATGAAGTTACATCACCTCAGGAAACTGCAAATCTAGCTCAAGCAATAGCAAACTCACTAAGCACACATCGGCTGCCAGTTCCAGAACCCACTGTCTTTGTCGGTGACCCTTTAAAATTCATAGATTGGAAGATGTCATTCATGGCCCTCATTGATCGAAAACCTCTTCCTGCTGGTGAAAAAATGTTCTATCTGAAGAATTACCTTGCTGGGGAAGCTCGCAAAGCAGTGGAGGGATATTTCTACAGAAACTCTGAGGATGCGTATCAAGGTGCCTGGAAAGTGTTACAGGAAAGGTATGGGAACTCGTTCGTAATCCAAAGAGCATTTCGTGACAAGCTGATGAGATGGCCCAAAATTGGAGCAAATGACCCACTGGCATTACGAGACTTCACAGATTTCCTACAAGGTTGTGTCGAGGCAATTCCTCACGTAAAAGGATTAGCCATCCTAAATGATTCTGAAGAAAACCACAAGCTGTTAAAGAAACTCCCTGAATGGATTGTGAGAAAGTGGAACCGAATTGTGGTGGAAGAGCTGGACACATCAGGTGACTATCCAAGTTTCAAATGCTTCACAGAATTTCTGCAAAAGGAAGCAAAAATAGCTTGTAATCCTATAACCTCTGCACTATTTGTGAATCAAAAGAACACAGATGAAAGGTTCCCCAAGCGTGCTAAGGCTCTCAATACAAAGGTTCAGGTGAAGGAATTAAGCTCAAAAAGACCAGAGACGTACAACTCTAAGCCGAAGACATCGTGCCTTTTCTGCAAGGATGAAAAACATCACATTGCTCAATGCACTACATTTGCTGGAAAGACTACTGAAGAAAAGAAAGCCTTCATTCATGAAACCCACCTCTGTTTCGGATGTCTCAGAAAGGGACACATGAGTAAAGACTGTAGAAGACGACATACATGTGGTACGTGTGGAAGAAGTCATCCTACCTGCTTACATGAAGAAAGGGATAAAGCTCCTTCAAAGGACCCTAAAGGGGCATCTACGAATGTTCAAGCAAGTGAGGAAGTTCATAAAGTCATGACCCACGCACTCACTCAATGTTCTCCTGCTACTTCCAGCATTGTGCCAGTTTTCATCTCTACAGTGGACGAACCCCAAAGAGAAGTATTAACGTATGCTCTACTTGACACCCAGAGCGACTCAAGTTTCATCTTGGAAGATCTTCTTGAAGGTTTGAATGTTGTCTCACAACCTGTGCAATTGAGGCTCAGCACCATGACAGCTGCTGACACGATCACTGCCAGTAAGAGAGTCTGTGGACTTAAAGTAAGAGGACTACAATCTGCATGTTCTATACCACTACAGCAAGCATACACAAGAGACTTCATTCCAGTGGACAAGTCGTATATTCCCACCAAGAACACAGCCCTTCAGTGGAGTCACCTCAGACACTTAGCAAGTCAGCTGTCACCACTTTTGAACTGTGAAGTCGGACTTTTAATTGGATTTGACTGCCCATCTGCTCTAGCTCCCTTGGAAGTCATAGTAGGTGGTGAGAATGAGCCTTTCGCTCAAAGAACTGTGCTTGGGTGGAGTATTATAGGCCTGTCTAATCCACACCTTGACCGACAAGGAAATCAGAGCTTTGTCCACCGTGTTGCAGTAAAGGAAATACCTGTCCCATCGCCCAATGATATCTTGAAAATTCTTGAGTCAGATTTCAATGAGAAAGCTTATGAGGATAAATGTGTGTCACAAGAGGATGTTCGTTTCATACAGCACCTCAGTGCCAATATTCATCAGAAGGATAATGGACATTACGAGCTTCCTCTCCCATTTAAGTGCAGTAGCCGACCCTCACTACCCAACAACAAAGGGCTAGCAACTGCTCGACTACAACACTTAAAGAAACGGCTCAAGTCCAATAAACAATATTATGATCACTACAAGGCTTTCATGGATGAGATGATCATCCGAGGTGATGCCGAACAAGTTCCAGCTATATCAAGCGGAGAGACGGTGTGGTACATCCCACACCATGGGGTGTACCACCCTCAGAAACCAAACAAGCTGAGGGTAGTATTCGATTGTTCAGCAAAGTTTCGTGGTATATCTTTAAATGACACTCTTCTGACTGGGCCTGATCTAACCAATTCCTTGGTGGGAGTGCTGTGCCGTTTCAGAAAGGAGCCTGTTGCAGTTACCTGTGACATAGAGAAGATGTTTCACCAGTTTCTCATCCCACCTGATGAACGCAATTACCTGAGATTCTTATGGTGGGAGGGTGGAGACTTGGAGAAAGAGCCTCAAGAATATCGCATGGCAGTCCACCTCTTTGGTGCCACGTCTTCACCTGGGTGTGCTAATTTCGGCCTAAAGTACCTGGCACAGCAGCACAAGGTTGACTATCCTTCAGCCTCAGCATTCATTGAGAAGAACTTTTATGTGGATGATGGGTTAACCAGTCTTCCCTCAACCAGTGAAGCCAAAGAACTAATAATGCAAGCTCAAAGAGTGTGTAAACATGGAGGTTTACGGCTTCACAAATTTAACTCAACTAAGGAAGACGTTCTGAGTTGTTTAAACCCGTCAGAAAAGGCAACAACATCAAAGCCTCTTGACTTTAATCTTGTAGCAACACCAGCTGGACGTGTACTCGGCATTCAATGGTCAACGAAGGATGACACATTCAGTTTCAGCATTGACCTTAAGGATCAACCATTGACTCGCCGTGGTATTCTGTCTGTTATAGCCTCTCTATATGACCCTCTTGGGTTTGTCGCCCCATTTATTCTACAGGGAAAGTGTATCCTACAAGAACTGTGTCGTAGAGGTACTGAATGGGACAACGAACTTCCTGATGACTTGCGTCCTCAATGGGTGGATTGGAAAAACGATCTCCTGAAACTCAAGGAAGTAGTAATAACAAGATGTTTTCACCTACATACTTTCAGTGACATAGTCAGAGACGGAGCAGACATCTTCAGTCGCTTAAGTCGATTCTTTTCTTGGTCTATGCTTCTGAGGGTGGTTGCAAGAACAAACAGATGTACCACAGTGATCATGTGACAGTTGAAGAACGTGAGAGAGCTGCTAAGGCGAGTCAAGTTGCAGTTAGGGGAGCGAAAACAAAATCAACGCTCCAAGCCCACAGTCATTGAAAGGCCCATACAAAAATTGGTGGTACTTATTGAACATGAGTAATCAGTGACTGCTTTGTGATACCATTGCATCAGACCAGGTAATTAAGTTCTATAAAACCTAACGTTTTAGACTTTACATGCATATAAACAGTTTGAAGGCGGTCATATTGATGTTCAGAAATCATGTTCTGATTCATTCACAGTTTGTTCTGTTCTTTCATCATCTCATAATTGGTGGGAGTGTAAATGACCACAAAATATGTATGTGTGTGTGTGTCACTTTAAATGTGTTGTGTGCGCGCACGCACGCTCTTTACGTAGCGCAAGCTGTAACACAGGTAGAAGAGAGAGGCGCAGACGAGTAGCACATGGTGGTTCCCACATGCTGTTTATTAAAGTTTGGAATATATATTGTAAAAGTGGATGCACTTTACATTTTGGTTGATTTAGTACCCTTTGGCAAGCGGAGCGAGGTATGTGTCTTTATTGTGTGTTTTGCATGTTATATTTTAAAGTAATATATAATTTCGTATGTCACGTGTTATTGTCGAGCTCCTTTGGTTAATATCTCATGTATGTAATGATTTATTTGTCTTTTGGGTATCTGTAAATGTGTATTTGTTTAAATAATCTGTCATTTGTACATAAGTTTTGTATTTATGAGTATATTGTTTCTTTATGTAGTTTCACGGTGCAACAACGCAACGTTTCTCGAAGGCACGGTTAATGGCGCTCAAAGCGAGCGAAAATAAAAAGGATTAAGCACCCGTCGAAACTCTCTGTCTCGTTTGTCGATGCCAAGGGGCTGCTACAAACGAAATGCAAATTTCACAGTTCAGCAGTCACAGACAGCCCAAAGTTAACCGGAAAATAACCGACGATCGCATTTATTTGTCAACTTAATACATAATTATCGTCAATCAGGGGCTCAATATATAGAAATAGCCATTCTGTTTATTTGCTGACGACTGAACCACATTATTGTTGTGATCCAACGCCTGCTGCATGGAGCGCTGTCGCTGTGCAGACCGTCGGAGTATGACACAAAAATACCGCGAGAGCGATTTGAAAGCTCAGCTTGCGCGATAGTTTGATGTCATACACCGAGCGGTCTGCGCAGCGCCACATGCATTCGAACACCGATTACGCTCTAATAACATTTCGTAGAATCACGGCGGAGGACAAAATACGCACGAGGCAAATCTGCCTTTCTCACTGCCAATGTGCAGTTGTGTACGTTTGCAGATATTTGCGCGTCAGCTCGTGCGGTTATATCATTAAGCTTTTCAGATATTTAAAGCGCGCAACTTACTGTCAGTGATTTTCTGCAGCCCCAGTACATCCTCCGGCGTGATCACTGAATGTTTTACCAGATCCTCTTCAGTCGTACACGGGACACCTGCGTCGCAGACTTGCTTCACTTTCATCTCTAAATGCGCGTTAAAATGCCACGCTGCCGTTTCCTCTTTCGCACCCACCCAACCTCTCTGGCAGACGCTGTTTGTTTGTTTCCTTTATGCTGCCTGGCTGTACGGTTATAGCCAATCAGGGACGTACTGGGACTGAAATTCAGCCCGGGACTTTAAGATGGAGAGGCCTTTTACGCGAGTGCCCTTGGTGCACGAGCAGGATTTTTTGCAGTTATTTTAATTCTAGTAGTGTTTTTATGGTATGAACTTGAAGAGAATCAGATTATGCTGAAGACCTAAAAGAAACTTTAGGATAACACCTGCCTCCTCAGGTTGTATAAGCAAGTCACCACTGCACTAAACACAACCAGGTCAGCAAAACCTAATCTCGAACACATAAGTCACAGTATACTGCTAACTACCAGCATGTCATGTGTACAGTCAGTTGGAGTGATAAAATTGTTACAATTACTCACACATACCCACTCAGATAATCAAAAACTACAATACAGTCCCATAAAATAGAGATTGTGTGTGTACATACTCACTTTCAACTCTCCCTGGCTCCACTTCCCCTGTGCTGGACCCTGCCTCTGCTTACTGATTGTACAGCTACATATGCATGAGAAGAACATCAGTAATAAATATGACTAAGAATAATTCCTTTTTTTAATTCAATCTGTGCTTTAGTCAGGTTATAATCTAGTAAGTGGAACTATTGCATTTTATCCTATATGTAAATATGTAATATTGTGCTGTATTTTTCTATTTGTGTGTCCTTAATAAAGCTTTGATTGATTGATATGCCTGCCCTGCTGAAAAAAAACAGCATCAAACGAGCATGGGAATTATGCTGGTCTATGCTGGTTTGATGCTGGATTAGCTGGTGGTCACCAGCATACCAGCATCAAAACACAACATATGCTGGTCTTGCTGGTATGCTGGTTTTTCCAGCAGGGTAATATGATTGCCTACCCAGCCCTGCACACTGACCCATCACTGTTTTTGTACTGGTTCCATTCTCCTCCTCCTCTTGTTCTGCTTTCCTTCCTCCTCCTCATCAATATGACTGCAAGAGTCATCATCAACCTGTCTCTCTCCATCAGTGACCTTAACAGCTAATAAACAGACATACAGGGATTCCTTAGACCATTTTACTGTTTGAACACAATGATGACGTGGAAACGTATGCACGCGCATGTTGGCAATGGAAGTATGGCAAGAATCAGCAGTGAAGCAACACAGACAGAGAAATATATATTTAAAAGTTGACTTTATCAAGTTTTTCAACACAGCTACCAGATCCGTGTACTATAGTGGAGTGAATAGAAGACGATAGCAGATGGCCAAATATAAAGTGACCATATATACGTATATTAGTATATTATTAGTGCAACCAAACGCAATTACCAGACATTTTGATGCTGGGAAACTGTTGTAAGAGCTGAATGGTGGTGCCAAACCCTGACAAAAGGTATTTCCTGAAGCCAGCAACAAATGGCTGAATCCACAGGAAACCGCTTCCTAATTCCTTGTTGAATTATCATCTGAAAACCTCCACAAAGAATTCACATCTACCCCCCAAGACAGTTACCCCATGGTGTGGGACAGAGTCACACCCGACCACACTTTCTTGTCCCCCTCTCCTCATGTTTTATAAAAGCAATACATTCTACATGTACAAAGAATGTGAAACTGGTTTTGTTTGGTGTTATATGAAGTGTTTTAATGCAAGTGGTACATTTGGGTTTATTAATATGACAACAGGATTCAAGGTTAATCTGTGACAATAAATAAGTAAACTTTACCTAATGTTGGGAGACAACTCCTAACTTAGACATGTTGACCAATCACCCACTGTATGTATATTAGGCTACACCCCTGATTTTACAACAACCAATCAGTACCAAATTCCTATATGCTTTGTTCTCTGGTTATTTAAGGAGATGTGTAGAAGATTTAGACGGGACTTTCAATATCTAGAAATGCACCCCCATGATGCTGTATCTTTGATATAGCATCATGTATTTTTATTTTATTTTGAGGAATCTGTAACCAGATCTTCATCTCCTTACCAGGTATGCAATGGTTTTTCGTTTGTTTCGTATATGAATTGGATTGTAAATTGGCTTCTGAATTATGTTTTACCTACCTGGTTAATAAATTGTTACGTTTTGCATTCATTCTAATTTGCTCTGTATTATTGACTCTTCTAAGTTACTATAAAGTATTACGATATCCTTTGTTACCACATATCTTTGATCGGAGTTAATTCATGTTAATTAAGTTCTACCTCTAACTAAGTTGTTACGCAGTCTTGTTTATATGTGGGCCATCAGGGTGATGAGTCATAACCTCTAATCATTGCCTTTACTTTGATTAAGTTGTATATAGTAATACTATATTCGGCTAGACGGTGCTATGCCCGAACCTCTGGTCATTGTAGAGCTTGAATTAAGTTGTATATAACAGATTGTGTGAGGCTATATGGATACGTTTTAATGAGAGTCCGTACACATGAAGCGGTATTGTTAAAATTGCTTTAGTCATGAACCTCTAGTTATTGCATGGTAGATTAATTATTTAACTTTCACTAAGTTGTTGGGTAATCGTATTTGTATGTGGGCTATCGAAGTGATAAGTCATAACCGCTGGTCATTATTTCTGCTATAATTAAGTTGTATATAGTAATATGATTGAACTATATTCGGCTAGATGGTGCTAAGCCTGAACCTCTGGTTATAGTGTGAATTTTGTACTAAGTTGTATACAAACGATTGCATGAGGCTATATGTGGACTTTTAGCAAGAGATCGCGGGAGCGGCATTGTTAAATTGTGTTAGTCATAACTTCTAGTACGGTCAAATATGTGTTCGGAATCTGCATAACGGCCGATGTGGACCGATACGACATGGGTAATCGAATGAATGAGTTCAATGTAAACATGAGGAAATAGAATGATCAAATGTTTATCCACATTCCACAATTACATCCATTTTGATTCATATTACAATACGTTTTATATCTTTGGAGTCAGATTATAAAGTTGCGTAACGTTAATTTGTCTTTATAAGCGCCGGAAAAGACCGAACGCGCTATAAAATTCGTTTGGATTCCGTCGTTGGGCCAAACGGATGGATGGGGCCATATTTGTTCCCCTTACACTGTTTTGATAAACTTACTGAGTTGCTAACACGTTAAAACCACTGGGGAACAACACCACTTCTGTTGCCAAAATACGCACGCAGGCTATTTCATCAATTTCATAAGCGGGATAATGTAGAGCGAGCGGTTCTTATAGCGAAAACAACCAAGCTCCGCTTTGCGTGGGGTCCTGATAAGCCTGTCGGGGTTGAATTCGCTATAACAACCGCCTCGCTCTACATTATCCTTATATATGCCTATATTTAAATGCAAATATAAATGATTTCAGTGTATAATAGATGCATCACTAATTGTGCACCTGTCCTGTCCATGCTGCTGGTCCTTCCTCATCTGCACCTCCTGCCACAGCGTCCTTTTGACTGCGAAAAAGGACTGTTAATTTGGCGCATTTAGCTGCCTCTTGTGCCAACATTTTTATGTTTTAGGCCCCACCCATTTCTTTCTCTTCTTTTCGCAATTTTTACCGTCTTGTCTATGTTGCATTCACACGAATCCAAACCTGACCAAAAGTAAACTCTTTTGATCGGCGCCTTTGAGCCAATCGGATGTGAGGAAAACCGAGGATCAGTCCAAGTTGGGAGGGGCCGCTCTTATCTCCCCTCAAGATTTGAAGAATTGGTTTGGCCCGGTCTGAAACAGACACAGCGTTCCGCTGCAGCTGAGCGCCTGGTCAGGCATTAAAAAAAAAAAAAACTTTTTGACCTCCGGCCGGTTCGGCCTGAAATGGACCGGCCGTTCGGGATTGCTCCCGGAACTCCCGATGGCCAGTCCGCCCCTGTAGCCAATTCACCTCCCCCAGCCAGTCTTCTTAACATATACACTGTCTACTAAATGTAGCCTATTTGAGCAAGTATGACTCGCTGCAGCCTGCGGTGGACATCCAACCCTGCCCACATCCAGGTGTCGCGCCAGATGCCACGCCCACGTCCAATACGTCACCGCGTGACTCCCATATATGGCAAAGCGTGCGTTCCCCACGGAAACCCGTTGATCCAATCGAAGTATGTTAAAGCAGTTTATTGCAATCTTAGAATCTAAATAAAAGGTTATATTTCGTTTTAACAATACACGTATTCTTATATTTGTAAACGATATCCAAACTAATATGACATAAATTAAATCTAGGCCACCCTCCCCCAATTTCATAAAAACATTATAAACGGAGCTAATTTCATTGGTTAAACAATAACATGTGCTTGCTTTACCTTATTCCTTTACAGCATGTAATGATATAAATTCCCATTTAATATGATCGATTGTAACATAGCCAAAACAAGTTTACATTTAAGTGGACATTACTTTTTAGTATTGTAAATTTAATGCTTAACATATTTTCATGAGTTTATTTTCATTTAATTTTCTAAACATTTGTTCCACTTCATCATAAAGTCTAAATATGTCAATTATAGGATCAATATGCAATAGCATACACAATATACATACATATAGACTAAATAGAGAAATTACTTGTTTTGATAGATTATATAAGATCTTTATTTTCACTGTACATTTGCAATGACATTCTGGTGGAGCAAGCTTCAGATGCCTTCATGATAAATACAAATATATATCAGTTTTCATGTTTAAAACTATACACAAGTTTCATACACTAGACTAGAAGCACTAAGCATGACTGTACAATTTACAATATTCACAACAATATTACAATATACAGTATAATCACAACGAAGTAGCCAATATAGTATAAAACACAACATAATACAGCATAGAGCATAAATGTTCATAGATGTAAACATTGTATGTTTCATTGTGCAATGAAACACAAAGTGGTTGTGTTAGAATTGACAGTGGAGCATAGACGCCAAATGTTAATAATGGAAACATTGTGTAATGAGACCAAAAGTGGCATGTGCTAGAATGTCATATTGCACTTTAGTAGAAGTTTAGTAACATGGCTTTGACTCTCAGAGGTTTTGTTCTTTAACAACCAGATACTTAAAGATAAATTAAAAGACACTTCTTGCTTCACTGGGCATTTCTTATATTTATTATTGAACAAGAATATTTCATGGCCCGTACAGGCCTTGTTCCTCATAACAGTTTGAAATAAACGTGTTCAGATCCTCCAGATATTCGAAAACAAATCCATCTGGAGAAAGACAGGCTCCATCACCTCTCCAAGGAATATCTTGCTGTGACTCTCTACCCCAGGACCATGCTGGACCAATGTTCCTTATGAACTTCCACTTTATGTTCTTTCTGTAATCCTGTAATAAAAAATAAATAAAGGTTTATTTGTGGAGCATGCAGCTACAGAGGGAGCTGAAGATGCCGTAAGTTCTTCTGTCATAAAGCATTTGGCATTTCCTTGCGTACTACAGTCTGGCTGCAGTTCAAACAGTAAAAATGGGATGTGGTCCTGCACAGTTCAGTTCTTTTTTTAGATAAAGTAACCTGTAAGAATGTATCAACAAATTTATCAACACTGTTGAACGTTAATAACGTGCATGTGTGAAGTTCAACTAGGCATATCAAGCTGTATGTGCATAAACTACACAAATGACTCACAGTTTTTAAGTTATCAATGTTTTACATTTTAACAATTTTTCAAAACAAGCTACCATTAAGTTTTATTTTACTTTGGCTTGACAGATATCTGATACGTAAAGTTAACAGCAGCAAAAGAGGTTACGTGCACCACAGTACAATCCTTGTGAATATATCGTATGATTTTATCAAGCATAAATATATGTATTAATATAAATAAATTTTGGAATTACATTAGGCTTTCGAAACAAATACTTTTACTTACCGACGTGGTAAACAACTTTAGTACTTCAACTTCGTGCTTTCTCTCTTCTTCGGGAAGCACCACATAAGGTACATTATCGCCATCTACTGTGTTGGAGTGAGATGTGAATGGACGTGGTAACTGACGTCACGCCTGGATGTGGGCGGGGTTGGATGTCCACCGCAGGTTGCAGCGAGACGCTACTCAATGGACGTGGTAACTGACGTCACGCCTGGATGTGGGCGGGGTTGGATGTCCACCGCAGGTTGCAGCGAGACGCTACTCTATTTGAGCAACCACTTGAAGTAAGCAGAATCAAAAACAGTGATGAACAGCATCCACTTAAAGCGAAAGGAAGTGTACAGACCATTCTGTCAAGTTGCTATTGTTTTAATATCAGTGACTCACGATGCCCTTTTCAGGATCTCAGGATGTGAGTTTCTTAAAGGGGACATTTTACCAGATTTAAAAAAAATGTCAAATAAATCGTTGGTGTCCCCAGAGTACAAATGTGATGTTTTAGCTAAAAATACCCCATATATAATTTATTATATGTTAAAATTGCCACTTTGTCGGTGTGATCAAAAATGTGCCGTTTTTGGGTGTGTCCTTTAAAATGCAAATGAGCTGATCTCTGCAATAAATGGCAGTGCCGTGGTTGGATAGTGCAGATTAAGGGGCGGTTTTATTCCCTTCTGACATCACAAGGGGAGCCTATTTTTTCCGCATGCTTGCAAAGAATGGTTTATCAAAACTAAGTTACTGGGTTGTTCTTTTAACATTTTCTAGCTTGATAGAAACACTAAGGACCCAATTATAGCACTTAAACATGGAAAAAGTCAGATTTTCAGGTCCCCTTTAAACTAAATCTATGAGTGTATAATATCTGAGAGATGAATGAAATTCTGACTTAAGAGTTTAAAAATACTTTTGGATTGTATTTCACGTTTTATTTACTTATTCATATGTATTTACTATTTTTTTTTACAATTTTGTAATATATATTTATTTATTTATATCACTTATTTTTCCCATTTAATAGTAACCATGTTTTAAATAGGGTTAAGAGGAATTAGAATGGTGCATACATAGAATATCTTACAACAATTGTGCTTTTAAAATTGTTTATTTCTGGTTGTTGGAAATGTGTTAGATGCCAGCATCCCTGAGAAAAGTGTGACAGGATCACCTCTATAGTCAGAAATAATGTGGGTTCAAAATGTGTTTATGGGAGGGATGCAATTAAAATGCAGTACTTCCTCTGTAAAGGATCATCACATTTATGAAGTGTAAATGTTAACAACTAGAAGCAGGTTGGGCTATGTTATGTCAAGTGAATATTTCTTAAAAAGGTTGGATTAAGAAGGAGTTAAGTTCCTTTATGGCAGGTTTAAAAATCATCATTGGATCAAATAAAGGTAAAATAATAATAAAGTTAAAACAGATCTAAAAAAATCATAAAAGGGGGTTGAGAAAAGAAAGGCTGTATAAATTAAAGTAAAACTATTAAACAAAGCATCGCATTAAAGCTGCACATAAGAACTATTCTCCTGTTTGATGATTTTACTATAAGAGGTTAAACATTAAATGTCTTTGTAAATAAGGTTGTGCCTTGTGGTAAACACATGCATGCCATAACACAACACAACACATGCTAATGGAGTTCATCATCACTGAGCAGCTCTTTGAAGATTATATTTCACAATGGTTCTTCCTGCAGGACTTTGATGTATCCACCTGTTTATGCTGTTGTAACTTGCTGTTATTGTTTATGCCTTCATCTCAAAGCATCCTCTGTGATGCATCTGCATGTCTCTTACTCTACGCACAGACTGGATCTGGGGGAAACTGGCGCCCCATTCGTTCCAGTGCTTATAGGATCCACACTCAAGCAGGTACTGGTATCCACGGTAACCAGGGTACTGATATCCAACCCACGTGGGTATGAAAGTAGTGATAAGTAATTCCACTAATGTGTAGCTTGAAGTTGATTTAAAAGATGCATAAATGTAAATGTTGAAATACTAAATTAAAGGGATAGTTCACTTCAAAAAATGAAAATTCTGTCATAATTTAATTACTCTCATGTTGTTACAAACCTGTATAAATGTTTTTGTTCTGATGAAAACAAAGGAATATATTTTGACTAAACTGATCAGAAGCCCCATTGACATCCAGGAAAAAAATAATACCATACAAGTCAATGGTGCTTCTGATTGGTTTAGTTACAAACATTCCTCAAAATATCTTCATTTGAGTTCAACAGAACAAATCAATACATACAGGTTTGTAACAACATGAGAGTGAGTAAATGATGACAGAATTTTCATTTCTGGGTGAACAATCCCTTTAAGGGGATGATAAATGACTTACGTTCCACCATTTACTTGGACGCTTGCTACTTTGTCCTGGAAGCCATAACACCACAAACTTGGGACATCCTCATCAGAAACCTCCATCTTACGACCATCAAAGTTCACACAGTCATACAGACAGATGTTATGATCTTTCGGGTCCTACATGGTGAAAGACGACGGAATTGTAGTGGTCATAGGTTCTTCAAAGCAATTTATAAAGACTGTTTGACCTACCATTCGAACAGGACGCACAGACATCAGGTGATCAGAGCGGTAACTATTTGACCAAGTGTCCCAGCGCGGATATTCTCCTTTCTCCAAAATGAACATCTCACCAGACATTTTCTGTTGATCATAACCTACCCATCTGCAGTATGAAGGACACTCATATATGGTCATATATACTTGACATCTTTAGGCAATGAATATAAAAGGAATTGTGAATAGAATTATGTCTGGGCAAAGATTAATCACGATTAATCGGATACAAAATAAAATAATTTTTTTTGCATTATATATATGTGTGTATTGTGTGTAATTATGTATATTTAACCACACACACACACATACATATATTCATTGAAGAATTTTTTATTTATATATCTTTTTTAATTTAAATTTTATGTAATATATAAAAATATAAATAAATATATATACACATGTAAATGTTTCTTAAATACATACATGAATATGTGTTTTATATATACATAATAATTATACACAGCACACATTCATATATTATGCCAAAAATCACTTTTATTTTGTATGCGATTAATCGTGATTAATCTTTGCACGTTATGATATACAAGGCCAATTTGAAAACTCTTATTTGTGTAATTGAAATACTCTTAAAAATAAAGATTACTCACGGCCCACACTCCACTCTGATGGATCCCACTCGGTTTAACCCCTCACAGATATTTTGACACTCTCCATTCAGCTCCATCATGCGACCTTGGAAATTCTCGTTCTCAAACAGATAAATCTGATCACACATATCGAATCAATACAACCAAAACATAAAACAGGTGTATTTTATATATTTCCATTGTTATGGAAGCTTGCTAAAGCATATGTTTTAGATATTAAATGAGCATGAGCATGATTAAGGCAAGAGCATCATGCGATAGGATTGACTTACTCTGTGTGAGCTCATTCCAGTGGCAAAACGACTCCCCATGCTTCCCTGTAGAGCAGTGTGAGACATGGCTAAAGCTGTCAGGACAAAGATAATAAAATCTTGTTTGTTACAGTCAGCTATGCCTCAAAAATGTTATTCAGAATTGAGCTATAGAGAAGTAAACACTGATGATACTCTTATAGGTAAATTGTTCGCCAATTGTCTATTTTAGTATCTGTTTATTCACGCAATCAAGGTTAACCCCCACTTATTTAAAGGGTAGGTGCAACATATACTTTAATCATCTCTAGAAAGCCCTTTCCAACTTAATCTTTCAAAACCGCACCAAAATAGTCAGGAACAGAGGTAGGGATGCCAAAATCCGAACGTACTTCGGATGGGTTATATATACATATATATATATATATATATATATATATAGCTGTACCTCTGGGGCAGAACGAGAGACAAGGCTATTGGATAAAAATGCTGGCTGTTTGGAGTGCAGGCTTATCTGTGTGACCCAGCTGACTATGCTCATTGCTTTGTTCCAGGCCACGGCTGGATGTCTGATGTCTACCTCCATCAGCAGAAAGAGCACGGCCCGTATCTTTTCAACTCTTTCCCAGTCTCTCATTCACTTTCTGTAGCACAGCCAGTAATGTGCTGACTTAGTAGATTGGCCGCAGCCCTCTCCATTGAGAGCAAAAGGGAGACTCGTTGTTTGGTGCAGTTTCAGCTTTCGTTGTATGAAGATTCAGCATTTTTCTGTCTGAATACGAATCACAAAAACTGGGGTCTTAACTTGGAGTGAAGTTTTTTGTACCCTATAATGACAAATGCAAAGAAAACATAAATAGTGCTTAACCCACACAGTGCCAAACATTTGACTATAGTACTGTGCAAAAGTTTTGGGCCACCACCTACAGACTTGTTGTTTTAGAAGTTTTAATGTCCATCCATATTTATTTTTCAATCTATTTTATTAAGATACAAACAGAAAATACAGGAAAAAAATTTAAATTAAATTTTCCGGACTAAATGTCTTCTTTTTCAGTGTGACCTTTCTTGGCACTTAACACATCTTGAGTGTTTTTTGAGCAGAATGAAGTAAAAAAGACAAATTTCTTTAAAATGAGAAATTAGGATTTAGTTTCATTTAAGAGATCCTGCAATTATTGCTCAAGTGGAAGGGGAGTTTACCCTAAAAACTTCACATCAGTTTACATTTTTATACAGTTTTTAATACTACATACAACTTTCCTGTATCTTCTGGATGAATTCTATTAAAGAGACTGAGAAATAATTACATATATAACATTGCAAAAACAACTAATTTAATTCTGGCATGGTGGCCTAAGACTTTTGCACATTACTGTATTGTATATTGAAACAACATGTATCTTTAAGGAAAAATGCAGTCAAACCTCCATGCAGCTATGCTTAATTAAACTTGTTCATTTATTTACAATTCACACTTCATTTCACCATGGTCCTCAGTGCTGCACCAGATCCTTAGCGCCGGCACATGCTTTGCATAAAGTCAAAGAAGTGGGCAGGACATGCATGTTGAATAGATTTGCTTGTACGGGCCTATGCATGTGTATGCATATGTGTTGGACAGCATGTGTGTGCGGGTATGTAAAGGCAGGCGAAAGCGGGTACCTTAAACAATCTGTGGCTGTCACAGCGTTGAGATAAGAGAGTAAGGATGACTCTTTGTGTAGCTAAAAAAAAATGAATTTATGATTATTTCGTTTCTTGAATATTTAGGGTTATATTTTAGTTCTAGTCATATTCTTACATCTTTGCTTGAATGGTGTCAGATTTAGGCAGCATGTTTGTGTCTCTGCAAGCATGCGTCGGTCACTAGTCATATGTAAAGGTATGCATGAAATCATTGTACCTGGCATGCACCCCAGTGGCAGATGCCAGTAGGCACAATGCCTCCCTGGCTACGGCAGATGGCATTGTGAGCAGGGTAAAGCCAAAGGCTCAGTCCAAAACAATGAGACCTGGGGCAAACTGCTGACTCCTGCCCGCCCTGCGGCCAGTTTTCCCATCCTGTCATGCAACATATAAATAGAGCCCCTAGTTGGAGGTCTGGGGACCGTTGTGTGGAGCCCCTGAGCACTTACAGCTGTTTTTTGCATAGGTCAGGTAAGCCCTTCATGTAAGCCTGTTCATTTTAGTCAGCTGGGAGGAACAACACAGCAGCACACAAACACCATTAAAGACCAAAACATAGCATAGCAAGCAAGCATATTTAGCATATGTAGCATGCATCTTTAAAAATATACTATAGCATATTTTGTAGAGTAACATGTGTTTAAAAAGTGCTTTGCATAACAACTGCGATTGCATTCTGTAACTACATTAAGAGATTTTAACATACAAAAGGTTCTGGGCTAAAGCTGATAAAGCATCTAATCTAATCTGTGTATCTGTGTAGATTTGCATGTTTTCAATGTGCAAAGTTTTTATATCGAATTCATCTTTTCACCCATAAATCATTTTGTCAACCATAAGTCTTTTATACTTAAATGAATTAGAAGTATCATTGTTATGTTTGGACGAGATCCTGTAAATCAGCTGATAAACTCAGTGATTTATTTTCTTTGGTTATGATACCGCAGCACCAATGACATTTGGCAACTACTGTTCCCTGTTTCTCTGCCTCAGGCTTTTCATACAATTCTCATAAATGAAATTCTTGTGTTCTTCAGGTTTATCGGCATTAAAATATCTTCTAGGATGGCTCTGCCTAATCCCATGCCAATGGGGCCATGGAAGGCAAGTAAATGCTTGATGATTGTAACAACGGTAATCAAAACATCTTGACACGAACGACAAGATCTCAAATAAACATCTCAATGTTTCTGGTGTAGCTCACAGTTTACGATCAAGAGAATTTTCAAGGCAAGCGCATGGAGTTCACCTCCGCCTGTCAGAACATCATGGAATGTGGCATGGACAATATCCGATCTCTAAAGGTGGAGTGTGGCGCGTAAGTCACAGACACACTATGTAGGCTATAAATCAGTGATTATATTATCGCAGGTACATGGTGTCCAAAGTCATTATTTTGTCAAAAGTATTTTTTTTAATAATTTTATTTCGTACATATTTCCATGTATTACAAGATGTTAAAGGCTATATTTTTAAGTACATTTACAAGTATAGCCAGTTCTGTATGCACACATATACTAAGGTGATGTGTGATGTTCTGCAATGCTCTCCAACTGTGTGTATGTTTTGAACAGCTGGGTGGGCTTTGAACACTCCAGCTTCTGCGGTCAGCAGTTCATTTTGGAAAGAGGAGACTACCCTCGCTGGGAATCTTGGAGTGGCAGCAATGCCTACCACATCGAGAGGCTAATATCCTTCCGACCAGTCTGCTCTGCTGTGAGTATGAGATAATGCCAGCTGATCCACGGGCTTTGACATTTCGAAAATGTCTGCATAGAAATCCTGTTAACTATCAAAAATAAATACAATCTGAATGTCATGCAGAATCACAAGGAGTCAAAGATTATCGTTTTTCAACGGGAAAACTTTATCGGACACCAGTGGGAGATGACTGATGACTACCCCTCCCTCCAGGCCATGGGCTGGCCCAACAATGAGATCGGATCGATGCAGGTGCAAAGTGGGGCCTGAGTACCATACTTCTCTCTCTTTTGTCACTTACATTACATACAAGCTATAGTTTTTATCAGTAGCCTATGTGTGTTCCCTGGGAATTAATCCCACCCTTAGGAAAATTAAACATGGTTTTACTACAGTTTAAAGCATGGTTACCACAAAATAGCCATAGTTTTGAAAACCATCGTTTAAAAAACCATAGTTAAACCATGGTTACTGTATTAAAATCATAATTTTACCATTAGTAATCAATACACACACAAAAATATGGTTACTACACTTTTACCACAATAAACATGGTTAATTTTCATGCGTTTGTCATGTGTCCTCTCACTATCTGTAGCTGGGTTTGTTACCAGTACCCCGGCTACCGTGGTTACCAGTACATCATGGAGTGTGACCACCATGGCGGCGAGTACAAACACTACAGGGAATGGGGCTCCCACGCTCAGACCTTCCAAGTTCAGTCTCTCCGCCGAGTTCAGCAGTGAGGGCGGGCCGCCCGCCTTCCTTCCTCCCTCCCCCAATTCCTCCTCCTCCTCTTCTTCCACCTCTTCCTCACCTCCACCCCTTCATTCTGATACCGTCATGCTCAGCTAGACCTGAACGTCTGGTGAATTCAGCAAACGTTTACAGTGCTTTCTTCATGCCATCGATTGAAAGAAAAGCGTGTCAGGAAGAACTCAGACGGGTGGCGGAGTGAGGTGACTCAAGCTTTGCTCCTCATCGCTGTCATGATGCAGTCTGTGCAAAAGACATCAATAAAGGGTACAAGCATGATAACAACCCATTGTGAGTGTGCTTATTATGCAGTGGGACATTTCACAAGACTTTTTTAAGATGTGAAGTAAATATTTGGTGTCCCCATGAAGTTCTAGTTCAAAATACTCCATAGATAATTTATTATAGCATGTTGAAATTGCCACTATGAGCATAAATTTTGCCGTTTTTGGGTGTGTCCTTTAAAATGCAAATGAGCTGATCTCTGCACTAAATGGCAGTGCTGTGGTTGGATAGTGCAGATTAAGAAGTGGTATTATTATAATAAGATCCTCTTCTAACATCACACAAGGACAGCCAAATTTCAATTAGCTATTTTTCACATGCTTGCAGAGAATGGTTTACCAAAACAAAGTTACTGTTATTTTTTACATTTTCTAGGTTGATAGACGCACTGGGGACCCAATTATAGCACTTAAACATGGAAAAAGTCGGATTTTCATGATATGTCCCCTTTAAAGTTGTTTAACAACAGGCAAACGTGTTGTCATTAAATAATATTTTATTTACTGATCTGTAAACACATTGTTAACTAGGCCATATATATTTTTAACAGTTAGTGCTGTAAAATTACAGTACATTTATATATGAGATCTCTTTAAAACAGTGTGAAAAGAATCTGAATAAAATCTTTTTTCTTTACTGCTGAAAAAAAGACAATAGAAACCATCATTGAAATTCTGTTGCATTTAATTGTAAAAGATAAAAGTAGTATTTTTGCTAGATTAAAATCTGTACTGTTTTATAGCAGGGTTTCGTTTAAAAGGAGCACCAACAATAACAGCAGTATAATGATTTGTTATGAAAAATATATTTATGTTCGCATACATTTAAGTTATTTAGTTAGGTTAATGTATATATTAATATATTAATACAGTATGCACACTTTTTTGTGCTATAGTATACAGTTCACCAATTTAGCCTAACTATGCCATCTAGCGTTTTTAATAAGTAAGTGCAAAGACTATTAGAAAACAAACAGACTCTTACTATGAATGGGAAAAGTGCAATGCAGAGTACGACCGCTCTGGACCGCTCCAGGAAGTCCTTTGCGTACACGCAGTACATAGGAGAGGGAACCTAAAACAACTTTACCTTAAAAACAAAATACAGTTCTAATCAATTTTAATATTTATGAAAAAATATAATGTTTTATTGTGATCTTAGACTGCGGTAAAAATACCAGTCTTTCAAAGACATGACTTGGTCTTGTATGACTGAGCTAACTGCCCGGAGGCGGCGCAAATTTGCCCGCCGAGTGCGATGACTTTCTTTAAGGGAGACCGGAAGAAGTTGCAGACAGTTATGTAAACAAACACACGTTGACAGAAGGAAGTAGAGGACTAAACACGCATTCAATCGAGATGTCTGTATTGTTAGCCGTGCTGGCAGGTGTCATCGCTGCATACATACTGATTTATTACAGTCTGTGTAAAGGAGCCAGATTTAAGAGCAACGCAACGCTAAAGGGAAGGACGGCAATTGTTACAGGTTTGATGTTTTTGATTTACAATATGATTTATATACGTATAAAGAATGTAAAACATACCTGATTTACGATATGTAAACAAACGTAAACACATGTAAACATGTATGGTTAATAAAGCGACATCAATGTATGAATGCAGGGAGTAACACAGGTATTGGTAAAGCAACAGCTTTGGATTTGGCCAGAAGAGGAGCGAGGGTGATTCTGGCCTGTCGCAACAAACAAAAAGCTGAAGCGGCTGTGT
The DNA here is from genome assembly GCF_027580225.2 of Misgurnus anguillicaudatus. Lineage (NCBI taxonomy): Eukaryota > Metazoa > Chordata > Actinopteri > Cypriniformes > Cobitidae > Misgurnus > Misgurnus anguillicaudatus. Next base: position 23,779,892 of record NC_073360.2, on the reverse strand, counting down.
ATGACATACGAAGGGTAAACTCATTGACCCCAACTTTATTTCAGGTATCATTGATATGGGTTTCTAAGTTAGATGTTTTATCTCCCACAGGAAAGTGGAAACTCGGAGGTGCTGTACATGCATTTGGACTTGGCCAGTTTGAAATCTGTTCGCAGTTTTGCGGAGACTTTCCTTAAAAGTGAACCACGACTAGACTTGCTTATCAACAATGCAGGTAACACTCTTCAAACCCAATATATAAATTGTCTCATATATATTCATCCTTATTCCACCCTATTTGTATGAGTTTTTCTTCAGTTTAAACTTAATTTTTTTAAATTAAAAATTCTGTCATGTTATCTTCTTAAAGGGGTCATAGCGTGAAAATCTAACTTTTCCCTTGTTTTAGTTCTTAATTGGGTCACCAGTGCTTCCTCAAAACCTAGAAAAAGCACAAACCAGTAACTTTGTTTTGGTACCCACATTGGTGGTGCTTGAGAAGAATCCCCCTCAAGATGTTGAGTGCTGCAGAAAAGCGCTATATATTTATTGTTATATACTATTATTACTATTGACTTTTATTTCTAGGTCTCATTGTATGCGGCAAAACAGAGGATGGTTTTGGCATGGCATTTGGCGTCAATCACCTGGGTCACTTTTTGCTCACCCTGTTGCTGTTAGATCGTCTGAAGGAGGCGGAGCACAGCCGTGTAGTCAACGTGTCTGCCTTGCTTCATCATCTGGGGTCTCTGGATTTCAACCTTCTCAACACACAGAAGGATCTGGTCACCGGCCAGTCGTTCTGGCACGCGTTCAGAGCTTACTGTCACAGCAAACTGTGTAATGTGCTCTTTACGCGAGAGCTCGCAAACCGCTTGGAGGGGACCAGCGTCACATGCTATTGCCTGCATCCGGGTGTGACACTCCTCAGTTATTGTTTGGGACGTTAAATCCTGAAGGTCATTGAAGCCCTAAGGGGATAGTTAACTCAAAATTGAACAATTCTGTCATTTTCTTATCCTCATGTTGTTACAAACTCGAATAGTTTGAAAGAGATGCATAACTTTATAAAGGTGTCAGTTTGAGGTAAGGTAAAGTCTTTTGAAGCCATACGTTAGTTGTATGGACTACTATAATGATACTTCAATGGTTAGGTTAGTATCTTATTAGAAGTTAAAAAAATTATAATTGACCATGTGCTTTTAAAATTACAGTCAATAGATGATGTCAAAAAATTTTTTGGGGGGGTGAACTATTTTTTCTTAAACATTATTTTTCCTAACTACAGTAAATTTGGGTTTTTATAGGATGCCATATGCAGTTTTCACCAATGTTTTTCTCTTCATTGTCTCATCAGGTGTGATCGCTACTGAGATTGGCCGGTATATGAGGCTGTGGCAAAGGCTGCTTGTCCTGCCCCTGTCAAAGCTGTTTTTCCTTGACGCTGAGGGTGGGGCGCAGACCACCCTTTACTGTGCTTTGCAAGAGGGCCTTGAGCCTCTGAGCGGACGCTTCTTCTCCTCCTGTGCGTTGCAGAGTGTTAGTGCTCTGGGGCGGGACGATGCCCTGGCAAGGAAGTTGTGGGAAGTCAGCGAGAGGCTGTGTGGCCTGTCGTGAGCGCGATCTTCCAGGTTTGTGCGACAGTAGAACTCTAAACCACAACTGTCAGCTGTTCATCTTAGTTAATTGGGTACATTTCTGGCCTCTGGGTAAATAAAGTGTAGCTGAATTGGATGGTTTTTATAATTCCAATATAATGCTATATGCAATAATATCGTTTATAATGGACACAAGCAACAAAATATGCTTGGAGAACCTAAGCTTTCATGTCTCTATGATATCTCATATTAATTGACATAAACTAACTAAATAACTTGTAAATTAAATTAAAATGAGTAGGGCTGGAGTTGGCATTTATATTCACTTTGGATAATTATTTTTGTATAATAGTTTTATATGTTATGTTTGTCATCAACTTTCTGTTTTACTCTTTTACATATAAAAGATGTCATTTATCGTCACACTTAAATAGTCTTATTCCTTCTAGTGTTTTATTATGACATTGCTGAGGATCCTGCACTTGTGCATTATGCTATTATGCCATCGGTTTCTTATGACCTGGACACTGACTTTACTGACAATAATGTCATGAATTTGTCCCAGCCTCTTAGCTTTGCCACGGCACTGAAGTATCCTTTTGGGACACTGGGTGGCAGTAGCGCGCCACACTCGGCAGTTCAACTCTGAGCGACCTGAAGAGTCTACCGAGACCTCTGTCAAGATAAAAATCATGCGAATAAAGTAGGCTAGATTACACTGAGAATTGCAAAAGTAATTTCATGTAATATTAGAGTTTTCCACTGAATGAAAGTGGGCGCCAGGGGCTACGGCCATTTATTGTGACGGCACAACCAAAATGAGTGGTTGTTATGTAGACCCTTACTTACCCATATTTATACTTCCTTGATGGCCCTGCACTAGTACGCAATAGTATATGTGCAAATATGTTTCTTTGACTGTTAAGTCAGTGTTAGTGTATTCTGTCTATATGGACTATAGTGCATAAGGTTACAAGCAGGTGTGCTCTGTATTCGCTTCTTGATGCCTCCAGATATCACAGATCTGTTCACTACAGTCGTATCGTAGATTCCACCTTTATACAGTGCAGTTGAGACATTGTGGAATATTGGATATGTTTGTTATTGACTATTTTGAATATGTTTATAAGCCAGCCAGAAGGTTTGGACTGGACACATCTCAGCCTCGTGTCTTGGTTGTAATGCACAGCAAGTCTGTAAGTACACAGTCTCGTTCGATTTGTTTTGTAGAAGCAAAACACATTGATGAGTGACGGCAGGTGTTTACTTTGGACGCACTCCCGAGCTCTTTGGCACAGTACTTAACTACTGGATTAGTGCATCAATTAGCAATCACTGCATGGGAGGAGCCTGATTGATCGAGACTGCTTCTGCTAGCCTGGGCGTAGGGCATGCTGGGGCACGTGAGTGTGAGCAGCTGTGTGTGTGTGTGACTGCACAACGGCCGGCTGCATGAGAATCAGTTCAAACTGCATGATAGCAGAATACATGTCCCTTGTTGACTTTGCGAGGCTAACATATCTTTTGTGTTGGCCATTGATGAGTACTATTTTATCAGTGTTTTAAGAGTATGCATACTAGAAGTCATACGGTTGATTTCCATGAGGAGTGTGAGTAATGAACTTTTAACATTGCTCTGATTGCTTAGGATGCACCATTGGGGTGTAACTATCTGTTTGACCATACTGTCTTTCACGTCACAGCTCAGGATAATTAATATTAAGGGGTTTGGAATTAAATCAGCAAATGGGCATTATTAAGATGCAATTTTCTGGGGGGATTGTCACATGATATTTATGGCTGACGTGGTTGGTTGACAACACATTTCTAAAGTTAAAATGTCTCATTCATGTAGCTCAGTTGGTAGAGCATTGCAATGGTTGTGGGTTTGATTCCAAGGTTACAGAAATAGGGGAGAGCAGGGGTGAAAGTACAGTTTTTCAGAAAAATGTAATTTTTAAAGCTAATGTTTTAGACAGAGATATATTTTTTTGCTGTGGTCAATAACTCACAAGTGTGGTCTATCAATACCAGGTAAAATTTTGAACAAATGTAAAACGACTTCAGTATAATTTCACTTTGAACATAAGTAGCGCATTGTTACTTTTGACCCTGTCAGCTGGGACGAAAGTAACACACTGGTGGGTCAAAATTAACACAACAGAACATGATCGATTTTTGTGTTACACTTGTTTTTAGTAAATATACATGGCTATGACCTTATTAATATGTAAATGCAAAAATTATGCAATTACCAGTACATTTTTATTTTAACTCTTTCACCGCCAGCGTTTTTAAAAAAAGTTGCCAGCCAGCGCCAGCGTTTTTCATGATTTTCACAAAAGTTTAATGATTTCCAGAAAATGTTCTTCTTCAAATATATAAACATACTATATACCAAATGAAAGAACAGACCCTCTGCTTTAAAAAACAAAAAACGTTTCATCCTACCTTCAGTAGTTCTTTTGTAATCAGCTTTTGAATATGGGTAGGTTTCTGCAAAAACACCACATTTTGAGCAAAAAGCAGAGATAATTCCATTTTTGTGACGGACTTTTCATAGAGATCCCATTCAGAGCGATCTTTAAAACAGACACGGACATGCAGCAGCTTGCCCATAGGGCAATACTTCCGGTTTTAAAAAGTTGCGGAAGGGCGCACCTAGTGGATAATAGCGATATTGCGGAAAGACGGAAATACTCGTCATTGGCGGGGAAGCGTTTTCTCTTGATTGACGAGATTTCTCGTCAATGGCGGGAAAAGAGTTAAATTTCACTTTTTTCAAATGTTTCAATAGCAACCTGACAGTACAAACTTAATAAATTCAAAATATTTTTTTTTAACAGTATGTACACTATGAAAATGAAATTAAATCAAATTAGGATAATATAAATTTTCAACTTAATGCAACAGTATAAGAAGCCGGACAAAAGTAACTTTTGTCCCGACAGGAACTCCTGACAATAAAACCGGATTTACTTTTATGTAAGTGAAACTTCAGGATGTCTTGCAGCACTAAATAACCTGTAGATTGATCAGTATTGTAACACATGAAACCAGAAACACAACGCGTTATAAGAAAAAAATGAACCGCTTTAGGAATTTACTTATCACGGTTAAAAACAGCTTTCTGGACCTATACGCGCAAAACGGTGATGAAATAATGCAATATTTGTCAGCTCTGTCAAGGGTTGCGTGCTAAAGATGCTGTCATAGTTTGGAATGCAAATGTAGTCAGGGTTCAGAGAAAATCACTTTGTTACTTTCGCCCCGGTTCTCCCCTACTTAAAAATGTTTACTTTGAATGCACTTAGATTTACAAAGTGATTTAAAGTTTTAGTAACAATTCCCTAAATGAGCAGTCGTTTAAAAAAAGTGTTGCCTGGTTTTCTGTGCAGCGGGTAGCAGGTGGTCAGGGGAGCAGGGATCTACGATCTGCATCTGAGGCGAGAGTGAAAGTCAAAGTGATGCTGGATCTCACTTTAGAGTAGCACGTGAGGTGTGAAATGAGAGGAGGGGCGGATGACAACATTCTAGAGAGCCATTCAAAATACAGCCTCCTTGTGTCACAGGCAAAGCCTTCCTGTTTTTCCTTTTCACCCTCCCTGTACGGAAATACCATCTGAAGGCGGTAAATAGAAGCATCCTTTGGGTCATGTTATTTCCACAGGTGCAATTAACACCCCCATCTGCTAATCTGTGATTAACGATGTTTACAAATATGCTGCACATGCCGGAGAGTGTCAGAATAGCAGCTCACACCTTCCGGTTGGTTCTTTCCTCCCTCATCACTCTTCCACCCCGCTATTGTGTTTTTGGGGTTGTAATTGCAGTTTGTGGTGGGAGATGACAGAAGGGTCCAGTGGTCGTGTGCATCGGCATATGACAAAAAAGGGGCTGGGATAAGAGCATATAGCATAAAATATTGCATATAAAGTGAATTGCATATTAGATATCTGATTATCTATGATAAGATTTGAATCTTTGATAAGATTGTAAACAACAGTGTTTCTGTAATCTACCAAAAACTTTCATTAGCGGTGCAAAAGTTGTGGGTTTGATTTCCTGCGAACATCACTTTGGATGAAATTTTCTGCCGAATACTTTAACCCCTTCAAATTTCAGTGTACCATGGGAGGGACACTGCATTATTTGACAGAAAACCTCATCAAATACAACAACTCAAAAACAAAAAGCTAAACATGTTGCATATCTTTGGAAAGCTGAAATTCCTGTGATTCGTATGATGTAACCATTTTAAGATACAATGAACACAGCAGGTACAATTTGTGTCCTTTTTAGGCATTTTTTAAGCCATTTTCAGCTATTTTAAATACTGGTCTTTTCAATGTAATGTTATTTATGCTTGATTTGAGAAAAAAAGAGCCTTAAACCTATCTGTTGCTTTACACTCGTATCACAGTTTACAGGGGGGGGTTAAAGCTATTTCCTGCATTCTTACTTATTAACATTGTTTAAGAAAGAGATGGATTCCTCATGCTAAACCTCAAAAAAGCAGTTGGACGCATGACAGAGTATTTCTGTGCCGAAAGTTTTTCGAACATGTAAGATATGTAACAATCTTGCTATATTTCGTTCATGTGCAATTTCAGTGCAGGAAGTACAGTGGAAGTCCTTATATGGGCACTTTAACCGTTTTGTGTTTGCTTCTATTAAAATGCAAATGAGCTGATCTCTGCACTAAATGGCAGTGCCGTGGTTGGATAGTGCAGATTAAGGGGTGGTATTATCCCCTTCTGACATCACAAGGGGAGCCAAACCTATTGCAGAGAATGGTTTACCAAAACTAAGGTACTGAGTTGGTCTTTTTTTGATAGAAGCACTGGGGAACCAATTATAGCACTTAAACATGGATTTTTTTAAATATGTCCCATTTAACACTGGATTTAATTGAAATGGGTCGGTCCCAACCTGGTCGTAAGTCGCAGGCGGTAAGTAAAACTGCATCAGATGTCTGTGTTTCGTTGGCAATCGGCGTGTAAGCGCATGTACTGTAATGTAAACGTCACAAACATGTAGTGAATCATAAGTTATCCAGAGATAGTGGGATGATGTTTTGTGTTTGTTGATCTGTTTTAATAAATATGATAAAACGAAAGACTTTTTGGATATATGCAGGATGTAATACTACTCGATTAGGTACTCAAGATTAACATGAAATTAACAGTGTGTATTATGTGAGCTTTAGCACTTATTTTTTGTCCCTTGCATGTGCACACATTTACCCATAGAAATGCAAATCTAATGCTTTTTGCACAGGACTGTTTTGTGCATTTTGTAGAAATTAATTAACTTGACACGTCAAATTTCTGATTGGAATAAGATTTAAAGATGGGGTAACAAAAATAATCTAAACGCATATTGTGTCCATGCACATCAAGTGGTTTTGCCACCTACACTAAGCCTAAACACTGGTTTCATTTTGCTATTGCTGACTTTATAAAAGCGATAAGCTTTTCATGAGAGATGATGCGTTACTGCGATTTTACAATGCGAAACGAAGTACCTAAAATCCGCTTATTATAACGCTTTAGTATTAGCTTGCCCTTTTGGTTTATGTTCTGTAGAGGCTGTGGAAAGATGCAGGGATGCGTGGGGTCAATACCTGTCATATAACGTTGAAAACTTTCCAAGTGATGCGCTGGTTTTAAGTACCCCGTTGATCTTTGACTGCGCCTGGAGACGGCAGCGCATTAAAACACAGACAAGCAAGTTATCGCTGGATTCATAAAAGCTTCATAAACATACATTCATTTACACCATTTAGGTAAATGAGCCCATTTTCCCGTTTTAGCAATTTGCTGTAATCTAATGAAGAAATGTAGCTTGCTGTGCGCTGCTCTGAAAGCATGCTGCTGTGTACGCCAGCCTTCTAAACGCTATCAATTAAACCGATGCAACAATGCTCCGCAATTGTTTTACTAATTGCCAATTAGCTACCTTGGAATAATGCACCTTTTTTGCTCGATTTCAGAGATTTACAGTGCGATTACTCATTTTCAAATGAGTACAAGATTGTTGCATAAAAACATTAGCTGTTTCCCAAAGGTGGAATTTGATATCTTGTGCCGTTATCAACACGGGGGACGAAACTGCATGCAGAATCAATACTACTACTGTATGTTTGCCTGCATTTATGTTTGTCTGAAGGAGGAAAGTCACTGTTCATCATAATCATAATCAATCATAATCACACATGACTGAAGCATTTATGAGCAATATTGACTCTCATTGTAATCTGTCATACGTCTGAGAATACGTAATGTATTGCCAAACAGCAGGCCGTTTAATAATTAGCCAGGAGGTCTTAAAATTTAATGGGGGCTTTGGTTAAATATGGGGAAAGAAATACTCTTCTGTATTATAATCACTAAGTCAAATCGTGACAGATATTCATTACTAAGCATCTTTAGTATCTTATAAATCACAACTAGAGCAACAGTCATGCTCTCTGTTTTTCACATGTTTAAGAATGCAGATGTCAGCCTTTAAATTGCAGCATCTCGAAAAGCTTTGTATTGTTACATAGTTACATTTTCTTTTCAAATGCCTGGTCAATTGCGGATCGGCCGGATATTCGCAGGTGATGAAAGAATTTCAATTACACTGAGACAACTTTGGTCGAAGAACGTGCACACGTAAAGTTGGTTTGTGGGTAAACAAGCAGGAATTTATTGACTGTTCAAGGCTTTCTTTTTGTTTGAAATCCACAGAAAATTGATAGAGAAATTCACAGTAAGCGTCATTATTGATCGGATACTAATTGTACTCCTTGTTGGCAAGCTGAAGAAAAACATGCTCCTCTTGCTGGCCAGACGGATCAGATGCACCTATCAGTGCACTAGATTCAAATAAGCAAACTTTGTATTTTACCCCATTTAAGCTCTTTCGAAAAAAGGAGTGTTTTAAGACAACTTAAGAGGGTCCTTTTTGATTGTATGCAAGTGGGTTTAAATGAACAAATATCATGCCGACTCGTACGCCAGGGGATTGGGGCTTTGACAACGGTGCTTTCGAGCCATTTTCTCAGGGGGGCTTAATCTGTTAATTAATGAGCACGGTGAACTAACTCCTCTTGGCTCAGGCGATGGCAGAAACATGCCAAAGCAACAAACACAAACAGATGTGCGAGGCAATGGGACGGAAAGCGAGATCGGCATCCCCTTCTCCGAGATGTGTGCGGCAAGTCGCGCGTGCTTCCGTGCCTCTCCGTGTCGTATTTTTAATTTCCCGTTAATGGTTTCTAATTGCTGCAGCTGCTGTGGTCTCAGTCTCTGGGTCAGTGTGCCTTGGCGCTGTTGCGAGGGTCTTTTATTTAGGGGTCCGAATGTGAATCGGGGGGACTGCTTTTAATCGCTAGCAATTTATCTAATAAGGTGGAAGATCCTTAACCACATGCGGCCGAGGTTTGTGGCACGGACTCCGAGCTGCGCGGGGAGCGTGCTCCCTGTTCTGAATCAAGAGTAGAGCTCAGGTAGGGTTTTAATTACGGTTCCCTACTTCCCTAGGCTCTTCAGATGCAAACCAGCGAGCCACTCGCAGCTGGGGCTCTCCTGTCCTCCAAACCCCCTACCTGATGCTATTGAACCTGAGAGGTGCTCTCATGCAGACAAGCGCAACATTGTTGTTTTACTACTCAATGACGATCAGGTGAGATGTACTGATTGGATCTGGGGGGCTCATTGATCTCTGCTCAACTGTGCATGTGGGCTTCCATCGCGCTCTTTGTGGTTTTTGGAGGGGGGGTTGATTGACCGTGTACGCAACAGCGGTACAAACGCAGATGCTTATATAGACATCAGTTTCGACAATGCAAGACTACGATCAACAAGTGTGGTGGGGAGGGAGGGCTGTGGTCCTGCTACCCACTTGACGAGCTTCTGTGGTGCAGGCAGCAGACGGGACAGAGTTATCAATATAATTGATCGGCTGTATTGATCAGGATGGGCAGTGGGGCCAGGGGAAGGAAAGGCCCGTTGGATCTCATCGGAGCAATTGTTTAGGGTCACTGACAAATTCAATTGCCTATCAGGGAGCGATCATGGAAACAAACGGCTGCTGTCGATGCAAAGGCCGGACCCTGTGGTAGCTGTCACTCAGCATTACTCCTGGTTTGGGAAAGCGCGAGGGGTTGTTTGCGCACATACATATGTCAGTAAGGTTAGTGGGCCACGGGAGGGCAAACTCTTGCCCCGACTGCCCACTTTGTCCTGTGTGTGGCCAGCAACTCTAAAACTTTATTCGTAAGCCAAATCAAAAGGGATTTACTCTGAACGGCCTCCAAAAAACACATGTGCCCTATTGTGACATTTGCAGAGTATGTGAGCGTTGGCTGGCACTGGTGACTGTAGTGTCAGATACTTCATTCGAGTTTCATGTTGGTGTATTTTAAAACTTTTATTAGAGTATTTGTTGAGTTTTAGTTGACTGTTAGCGTAAGGGTAAGGGTTACAATAGGTTGACGTGTACTTCTGTGTACTTATAGTCAGTCAGTACAATGTTTGTTATGGCATTATGACAATAACATATTAGTAGATATTTTGCACAGTCTACTAATGACAGTTCTTGTCTAAAGGGGGCATCAAAAGTGATACCTTATTTATACACTACGTGAAAAGCACGTCAGTTTCTGTATGGTCGTGTGACCTGCTGTTAAGGGCACCTGCTTTCTCTTCTCAGGGTGATAGACAAAACTCCTTGCAAGGTCCTAAATAGAAAGAGTGGCTTAGGGCTTTTCGTTAGCTAATTACGGAAAACAGGAGCTCCCTCCTCCTCCTCTCCACAGTAAGGTTTTTTGAAGGGGGGCGTTTTTGATAAGGTTTGCACTCTTGTCAACAAGCTCGTATTTAATTAGTGTTGATTGTTGTTAGCGTGTTCAATAGTTATTAAGTAGAGCTGGGAGGGGCCGTCACTAGATTGCATGCCCGGAGCTGTGACATCTTGTGCTGTTTCACACTCTGTCATGACATGGCGCAGAAAACGTGGAGGATGAGAACAAAATGGTTGTTTCCAAGAATCAGGAAACACGTAGATAAAAAGAATTTGCTTTTTATTGACAGGCCGAAAAGAGCTATATTTTCTTTATATTTATATTTATGCATATGGCAGACACCTTTATCGAAGTGTTTTACAGTTTATTGAAGTTATACATTTGATCAATATGCATGTCCTCAGGGATTCGAACATATGACCTTTTTGCTGATCGCACAATTGAATTTACCAATTGAGCTAAAGGAACACTGTATTTATAATTAACATAATAAACTTTAAATACTTCACACAAGTTCAATGTGCAGCATCAAGCCACTCTCAGAGCAATTGCAAGTCCTTGGAAGTCCATTTTTTACAGACTAACGAGAATGTTGACAGTAGCGCTCCAGTACTGGAAGTCTTGCTTATGGACTCTGTAGGTTTCTGCCTTTCTGCACACAACACATTACGTCTCGGTCCTGCTCGCGACCAGACGAGTACGCCTCTGCTTTCATTTAGAAATGTTGCACAAACCCGCAGACATGCGGATGAGGTTTGGCAGAAAATTATTTCTATATGTATGCATATTTCACTATATACACGACAGAGATGGACTAAAATATATCATTTTCTGTCTTTGTGCACCAGGAATTGTCTTGAGGTTCATTCTAAACTTCTGCTGTGGGGTGCATTTCCCGCTGTTCAGCTGAGCATATACCCTCATTCGAAGTCGGCGCGAGAAGCTCTGCCTATTAAAATGTAAATTCTCTCTCGGTGCAGCAGGCCCAGACTGTGGAACTCAGCGGGTGAAGAGGGTGTGTGTGTGTGTGTGTGTGTGTGTGTGTGTGTGTGTGTGGCGAGCTTATTTTCCAGCTTGGTCTGCTCTCTGGATGGGCAGGATTTGACAGTACAAAAATAGATGTGTTCGTTTTCTGTTGATGAATGCATAAACACCATTCACATGCTTTTCCATTAAAACAAAATGAAAATTAACTACCGTTCACCGTATAGCTATGCCACCGCTTTGATAACTTAAAAAAAATAAGCAGAAAAATATTCTGTATGTCACTGCCTTGAATATCTAAAGGGTTTTGTTTTGATACACATTTACATAATTACAAACAAACAGAATAATTTTGTAGTATAAATACATATTTATTTATTCATTCACTGTTATTCAATGTAAAAAAGCAATCGCTCAGGCATTTAGGGCAGTATTGTTAATGATCAGCTTTTTAAGCTAATATGCACCAGTTAGGCACACAAATGTAAACTCATATGCAGTCTTTAGGTACAAAAGTGTACCGCCCCAGTGTCACATTTAGTACCTTTCTTCTGAATTTTATTTGAAATAGCATAAGCACTGTGTGTCTTATTGAAGCTGATATTTGGTTAATATTTAAGTCCATAGAGAATAGACTTAAAGAACATACTTTTAAATAAATAAAAATAATAATCAATCTTTTGTGTAATATAAAACGCATTACAATCATATGTAGTTCTGCCAGTACCATTGACCACCATTTGTTTCTCCACTAGGTGGAGCTGTGATCTTTTGGTAGAGGACCACTATATGTGATGTGTGAGTGTGTGTGCGTGTGTGAAAGAGTGGACAGAAAGAGTTTTTTCTTTTTATATACCTGGTAGGCAGTGTGCAATTGCAGAGGCATACTTCCGTGACCCATTGGGTAATTAGAAATAATAGAGCGTACTGTGAAAGACCCAACATTCAGAATTAATCGATTACTCTTGTAGTATTAATGTATGACTGTGATTTGTAGTGTGTCCAAACCGAGAGTCACATGCGTTGCATTGGAGACCACACTGCGAAAGCCCCTATTTCAAAACAGAAGAAATAAAGTTACACATGCCAACGAATGCTAATATTGGGAACCAACTAGGTTTTAATTTGTAATACAGCATTCAATCTTTCACCTGACATGGCCTCCAAAGATGTTTGTAACAAAGTGAAATTGTACTGTTGGTAAATACATTTATGGCGTGGACATGTTAACACTGTCTCAAATTGTAGTCGATAGGGTTGTGGTTTCTTAATTTGTTCCTCTGCAAGTCATACTGCACCCGAATGCATATAGTAGTGTTGATGTTTGGATGATGCATTCGATCACATGACACAATATGACTTGATGACCTCACTTGTTGAAGTGAGCAATTCCCTGCAAACCGACATCACACACTGTGACAATACATATTAGATTAAGTACTTATTGACCGTTAAAACGGTACGTTCTATATACAGTAGTATAAATATGGGTAGCGTACATGAAATTCGTACGTACTGGTACAACCACCATGTTGATGCATAATGTGACATGTCGTCATAACAACAATTGAGATGTACTTCTATTCTGTTAAATAAGTGCAATTTAACTATTAAGAACAGCTGTTTTCCTTACGTTTTTAAATTTTAATATAGCCATGTTACTGCTATCTGTCATTTTTAGTATGACAACACCTCTTCTTCGTTGGGTGACTCCTCTCCTGGGGTAGTAAAGTGTCCATTGAATGCATACTTCAACATCTTGTACTTTTCGCATACTGTTTTTTACTACCCAGTCAAGGTTTCGTGATAGTCACGTAATTTTTTGATTCTTTTTTCGTGATATCACGAATTCCGTGTTTTTCGTAATCGTATAATGAATTCCTGTTTTCGTGTGATTATCACGTATTGGTTACTCAACTTCTTTTTCATATTTTTAAATCATTGTCACTTCGGTTTAGGGTTAGATTTGATGTTTGCATTAGAATGTTACTTTGTGTATTGGTTTATACTATTTTTTCTGATTTTTTTTATATGTCGCCTGGCATTAGGGTTAGAGTTGGGTTTGGTTAAGGATGTCATTGTATGTAAATCTAACCCTAAACCGAAGCGACAATAGTAAGAAAATGGGACAAAACAGTTGAGTAACCAATATGTGATAATCACACGAAAACAGGAATTCGTTATACGATCACGAAAAAATTCGGAAATTTGTGATAATATCACGAACAAATAATAAAAAAATTAAGTGACTATATAACGAAATTTCGTGAGACTGGGCTGGTTTTTTAATGCTATGAAATCGGACACACTACTCGCCTTGCTTACTGCTTTTCACCTGCTATGTAGTTTAGAAGTAGCCGATTTCGTTTACAGTGATTGTGTTCACAGAATTGCTCAATAGATCTCACAGAAACTTGTGTTATAGTCACGAACACTGTAGTCCATGGGGTTTTTTGTCGTGCCTTGAGCACGAATGTCTTTTTCGTGTCACTTGCACGAATTTCTAGAAATAGTTTTTTGTGTCAGTGGCACGACTTTCTTTTTCGTGTCATTTTATGTATTGTTTTCTCTTTTTTTCCTATTTTTAGATCATTGTTGCTTGGGGTTAGGGTTAGATTTGGGGTTTGGGCTAGGATTTTATGTTTTGGTTTCTACGTGTTTTTTTCTGGTTGTAAAACTATTCTCGCATGGAGTTGGGGTAGAGTTGGGGTTTGGATGTCTAAAAATATAACAGAAAGTGATTCTAACCCCAACCCCAAGCGACAATGGTAAGAAAATAGGAAAAAACTATGAGAAAACAATACATAAAATGACACAGAAAACAAAAAGACTTGCCACGTACGTGAAAAAATATTTATAGAAATTTGTGCGAGTGGCACGAAAAAGACATTCGTGCTTAGGGCATGAAAAAAGCTGAATTTCGTGCCATGGACACAAATAAATTAATCACATTTTTCGTGACTATAACACGACTTTCCGTGAGATCAGTTTGGATTTGTTTTTGATTGGACGGCACTGTTTGGTTTGTGCTCCAGTAAAAATAGGTGTTATTGCATACCAAATGGACACCAATGCAGTTCACCAAAACGAATGTTTCGATGTCTTATATTTTCCATGAGTCCTTGTTAAAGAGCGACAGGAATAACGCATAAGCTCATTTTAGATGCATTGCTGTCAATTGTCTCACAATAATTGCCATTGATTTAGCAGTTAGAATCTGATTTAGTCAAGGTTCTGTCAGTAATGTTCTTCAGGCTTTAGGTGCTGGAGCCTTTTCTTAGACATTGATAGTAATTAATCCGAGAAGATCTAGATAACGGGAGATTGTAGCCGCCTTATCGGCTGACTTTGCAAACTGAATATGCACCAAATGACCACATATACCTAAAAAACAAATAAGAGTTGTCACAGAATAGTTTAAAGCATTTTATAAATCTCTTTATTAGTGAAAATTACAATGTGCTAAAAATGTTTGTTTCTCTGCATAAAAGTTTATCCTTAAAATGATCTGTTTTGGATAAACTTTAGAGAGAGATAGACATAAGAGAGATTCATCCATTCACAGACCATCTAGAACAACCTGCAAAAACCATTTTCAGGCAGACTGAAGTGGAAAAAAAGAAATTGTTCGGCCATTTATTTGCGATAAAGTGTAGAGTGCGGTCCAATGGTGAACACGTCATAATTTCAAAAAGCCTGATCTTTTATGTAATTAGAGGTCATTTTAAGGAATAGCACTGTAGCCTGTTTTGAACAAGGCACCGTTCAACCTCAATTGTTGAAGACTGAACATCCAAAACTGAAAAAGTGAGGCCGAATGATTTTTTTTCAGGCCTTTTGAACCCAGACTTCAAACATTATTGTTTGCGGCTTTTGCTGAATGGAAGGCGGCAAATTCGGTGGTTATTGCTGATTGAAAAGGCACAAGCACCTCATAAAAGCAGTGAAGTACCCTAGAAAAAAGCGATATAAAATATTCCCCTGTCTGTCTCGTCAGAATACTGTCAGACGTTTGCTGTTGACGGCATCACCGTAACTCGACGACTTCATGTCCAGAAAACAGAAAAGATGTGACTTTATTGGGATATGATTTAATGAGGTAACTGATTTTTCTATACATACCTGACTGGCCTTGAGTCCTCATGGGGCTCTGTGGATGTTTCCAGAGCTCGTAATATTGTCAGTTTGTAACAGGCCATGTTCATAAGGTCATTTTAAATGGGTTATTGATTCAGTTTTTCCTGTTTACTATGTGGTGGCCATGAGAACTAATTATGTTGGATGTGTAAAGGTGTCTGTACACATAAGTGTAAGTATGTAATCACTCTGTTTAATTACTGATCTTTTAAACATCAGTGACTTGGATGTACAGTAGGAATGTGAACTGTGCCACATGTTATGTTTACTGTATAAATGTTTACTTGGCAGACGCTTTTCTATATATTACACTCACCTAAAGGATTATTAGAAACACTTTGTAATACTGTGTTTAACCCCCTTTCACCTTCAGAACTGCATTCTACGTGGCATTGATTCAACATTCTTTAGAAATGTTGGCCAATATTGATAGGATAGCATCTTGCAGTTGATGGAGATTTGTGGGATGCACATCCAGGGCACGAAGCTCCCGTTCCACCACATCCCAAAGATGCTCTATTGGGTTGAGATCTGGTGACTGTGTGGGCCATTTTAGTACAGTGAACTCATTGTCATGTTCAAGAAACCAATTTGAAATGATTCGAGCTTTGTGACATGGTGCATTATCCTGCTGAAAGTAGCCATCAGAGGATGGGTACATGGTGGTCATAAAGGGATGGACATGGTCAGAAACCATGCTCAGGTAGGCCGTGGCATTTAAATGATGCCCAATTGGCACTAAAAGGCCTGAAGTGTGCCAAGAAAACAGAAATCGAGACTCATCAGACCAGGCAACATTTTTCCAGTCTTCAACTGTCCATTTTTGGTGAGCTTGTGCAAATTATAGCTACTTTTTCAATTTGTAGTGGAGATGAGTGGTACCCGGTGGGGTCTTCTGCTGTTGTAGCCCATCCGCCTCAATGTTGTGCGTGTTGTGGCTTCACAAATGCTTTGCTGCATACCTCGGATGTAACAAGTGGCTATTTTAGTCAAAGTTGCTCTTCTATCAGCTTGAGTCAGTCGGCCCATTCTCCTCTGACCTCTAGCATCAACAAGGCATTTTTGCCCACAGGACTGCCGCATACTGGATGTTTTTCCCTTTTCACACCATTCTTTGTAAACCCTAGAAATGGTTGTGTGTGAAAATCCCAGTAACTGAGCAGATTGTGAAATACTCAGACCCGCCTGTCTGGCATTAACAACCATGCCACGCTCAAAATTGCTTAAATCACCTTTCTTTCCCATTCTGACATTCAGTTTGGAGTTCAGGAGATTGTCTTGACCAGGACCACACCCCTAAATGCATTGAAGCAACTGCCATGTGACTGGTTGATTAGATAATTGCATTAATGAGAAATTGAACAGGTGTTCCTAATAATCCTTTAAGTGAGTGTATATCAGTACTGTATGTGTGCTCATTGGGGATCAAACCCACTACCTTTTGCACTGCTTATGCAATGCTTACCATATAATCTACAGGAACACAAAATGTTTCTTTGCATTTTAACACCTTTTATTTATTTGTCAAGTTGGAAAGTGTATGCCCAGACAGATAATGCATACTTTAGCTCGACGGCGCACAATGAGCCGCAATATACGAGTAACAAAACATCATCGTTTACCCCAAAACATTCACTATTATTATCTTATTTTCTCTGTGAGCCATTACGCTTGTTTGGCGTGCGTTATTTTCGAGAGAGAGTTTAAAATCAGTGTGAGGTGAATTTCAGAATGTGCTTCCTGATAATGACCTAAGATTTCTCCAGTCCTGTTTTTCAGACGCTTCACGCAGAGCTCGAGGCCCTCCGCTTCTCGAAATACAAAACAAACACCCTCACGCGCACGTAGAAAAAGACGAGACTCCGGCGGGCTCGGCGCAGCTAAACGCATTGTGATTTATTGTGCTTTAATTTGGATGGCGTCTATTGTTTGTGGCTTGCGGAGGGTTGCCTGCTGACAGTAATTTCAGCGGTTTGTGTGGATTCTGCTCGAGCTAATAGCACTCTCTTTTACTCAGTGTTTGGCCCCGGTACGACAGAAGGAAACAGGAAATAAACAGCAGTTCCTATTTACCCTGCCAATTTCACTTGACGGCGCGCTGCGTATTGAAATGAACTGGGCAGCCTTCTAGTGTTACGGAAAGTATGGAGCCGGCAGTGGCAGAGATAGATTGTAGCAGGCAATTACGGCGGTCCGGCCTCTGATTAGAGCGTTGCCTGCTAGCCACTCAGCCTCACGGCCGCCTCTTATCATGATGAGGCCGGTATTGGTCCGGACATTGTTTGATTGCTTTCAGACACATTTACTAAATCCAACGCTCGCAACGTTTCCTGTTTCTTCATGCGCCGCTGTGCTCGCAAACTGCTTGGAATGTTAAACTTTCACCCTGTCGCTTTTCACGATCTGCTTCTTTTCTCCCTGGATGGCAGAAAAGAGATCTTCTCTTCCAGATCGCTTGCATTTTTGTGTCTGATTTATTTTCTGCTCTATTCTGCGTAGGAGAGGGGTTTAAATTGTCAGACTGTATATACACTTTGAACAGTGCCTTGCTACAAGAAATGACAAATGGTGACCAAACTGCAAACAGGGTAATAAAAGAGATTCACCAACTCTTTTTGTATCCTTACATCTCTCTCTCTCTCTCTTCTCTTACTAGACTCTGAGCAATCAGTCAGTTAGTTATATGCTGTGAAATAACAGACTGCCTTTGGCCAGCTGCTGTCTGTTTGCTGTAGGTTCTGTCTCATCTACATCATGTGTGCAAATGATGCAAAGCTTTCGATGCAAAGCTCATTTGAACGTGACCTCTCCAAATGGGTTTAACGCAGTGTGCTTTCACGTTATTGCGGCGATAGTTGCAGCGAAACGTTCGCTTTCTCATTGCCTAAGGGGTAACTAGTTGCTGGCTGCTTAAGTGTTTTGCATGCAGCGAGTTCTGGTTGAAAACTGTGCTAGATAGATTAAGGGAAAATGGCTTTGAAATGGGAAGTTTTAGCCTTTATGTA
This sequence comes from Misgurnus anguillicaudatus, assembly GCF_027580225.2. NCBI lineage: Eukaryota > Metazoa > Chordata > Actinopteri > Cypriniformes > Cobitidae > Misgurnus > Misgurnus anguillicaudatus. The sequence continues at coordinate 23,761,398 of NC_073360.2, read as the reverse complement.
TTTTATTTATTTTAGATTTCATTAGTGGTGGGTGATATAGAAAATTTATGATGATTTTTGCAGGATATAAAATTAGGAAAAATCGTGAATATAACATTGATTTTAATGCACATTTTATTTGCTCATTAAGCTGCCTAAAGACTGTGTCATTAGGATGGAGACGTGTCTTTGGTAGCAAAAATGGCCCCAAAGTCATTTACGAATAACTTCCTGAATCGGTTTTGTCTGATTCAATTTGTCTGTTTAAATGAATCGATTTAAAATAGACTCCACTACATGTTTGCGTTTTCAGTAAAGGAATTACTAAATATGTGAAGATGTGTAGGTATTGCTGTTCACATTTTTTTTTAAATGAAAAACTCATGCAAAATCCTCTAAGTGTGCCTGACCTGTTTTCTTGTAAATAATTTTTTTCATCAGTTTCAGTATTTAGGTTCAGTAGTCTCACTGTGGCAATGAAAATGTTATTAGTCATTAAAGGCGGGTGCGTTATTTTTGAAAAACACTTTGGAAAAGGGAGTCGGGCTGACTACCAAAACACACTTTTAGCCAATCAGAAGTAAGGGCCATGTCTACTAACCGACATTGTTGCCTGGGTTGCGTATATGGTGGGGGGGGTCTATCAAAAGAAGGTCCAGATTCTATAGACCCCTTCAAAGTTTGTAAACATTGAATGACTATCGGGTGCGCGCGCAGCATGGGGTCAAACTGTTCATACCATCCAGGCTTTATAATGTAATCTAACAGGGCTGAAAAATGATGACTTACCTCAAATGAAGTGAGCACTACAAACACAAGCCTCTTTGATATTTGTATTGTTCCAGTCTGCACGTTAATTGCTTGCAGCTGCAGATGTTGTATTTTTTTTTGTTTTTGAGATTCTGCATGAATCGCAAAAACTTAACGGAAGACCTGTTGCGATTTTCACAGCCCACAACGTAAGTAGGCATTTTTGACGATACCGAATAATACGCAACTCTATCTGCTGTAATGAATTTTCTGACCCTGACATGCGCAGTGAAAACTACCTGTGACGTGAATCGTGAAGGGGTCTATTGGGGTATGGGTGTGTTTGTTAAGGTGATTTCAAATGTCAACATTGGCTTTCAGAGATCATGCACCTCGCCTTTAATTGAAATGCCTTTTCAAATGTTACTTAAGTCATTTAATTGGAATTTAACACATTTGACTGTCTTTCGTTTTAAAACCCTCTAAGTGCATGCAAAAATCTTCTATGCACTTAGAGGACTTTGCTGAAAAATTCATGTAGTGTGCGTTTAATGGATTCTGCTAACAAACCATTTCTAAATGGCCCGAGGCCGGGATTAAGCAGATTTGAAGCAAAAGTTATTCATTAATTATTTATTGGTTCCTGAATTAAACATTTTTTTTGGTGGAAAACTGTTTTGAAAACAAGCCTCAATTATTTTAGCTTGTTTTTATTATATTGCCATTCTTGACATAAATACATATACTTAACACATGACACTTTCTATTTCACCTTAAGTTTACAAACATAATGACATTATACAACATTATGTTGCTTTATAATACATGTCTTATAATACTACATAATAGCTTATAGCCGTTTAAGAGAAGTCCTAGCATTGGTTACTTAAAACCGAAAAAGACCACTTAAAATTATTATTACATTATAAATAGGCTACATATAGCGTTGTGTCATATGGAGGCAATAATACAAAGGTGTTTATAACCAGATAATAAGTTTTCACTATTTTAAAACAATACCTGTTGAGAGAAAAGAAAGAGTTAGTTTAGGTATTGAAGATACAATGTCTCCCGCTGTGGCAGACTCCTCACAGTATGGTTTAGATAAAACTAGGATAAGTCACTGGCCGGTGCATATTTTTGGAGGTCGGCGCCCCGAATCCCTTACAAGAAGCAGAGTCCCGCCCCCGACTAGTGGGCTTAAAGGGGACATATCATAAAAATCTGACTTTGCCATATTCAAGTGCTATAATTGGGTCACCAGTGCTTCTATCAACCTAGAAAATGTGAAAAAGATCAACCCAGTAACTTAGTTTTGGTAAACCATTCTCTGCAAGCATGTGAAAAAATAGGTAATTGAAATTTGTCTCCCCTTGTGATGTCAGAATGGAATAATACTGCCCCTTAATGTGCACTATCCAACCACAGCACAGCCAGTTAGTGCAGAGACCAACTCATTTGCATTTAAAAGGAAATACCCAAAAATGGCACATTTTTGCTCACACAGACAAAGTGGCAATTTTAACATGCTACAATAAATCATCTATATGGTATTTTGAGCTAGAACTTCATAAACATATTCTGGGGACACCCAAAGATTTATTTGACATCTTAAAAAAGTCTTGTGAAATGTCCCATTTAACACTACAAATTGATAACCACTGAGCGTCATCAAAAACCGGTGGAGTAAGGGAGTAACTCCATTTCAGCATCTATGGCTACATTCATGGCCAAAACCAGTTACTAATCATGGTAACTATTAAGGGGGTCGCACACAGGACGCGCAGTTCTAAAAAACTCGAACACATTGCTTTCTATGAGTAAAAGCACACCGGCGCCGACAGGTGGCGCCTGTCCACGCCGTCCAGCTACGACTCAGGAAGTTGCTCAAATCCCTGTCGCACTCACATAGTTTTACATTAAATAACACCATTTTTGTCCCAAATCATTAACCATTAACATTGGCTGGTAACGTATATTTTGCATTTTGAAGTAGACGCTATCTGACGAAGCTCGCGCTATTTATGTGCACTTCCGGTTTACGATACCTCCGAGTTGTCCTAGATGCGACGCTAAGCTGCCCGGCCGGTGTGCGACCCCCTTTAGAGTTTATCAACACTCTAAAGCGGCACCCATGATGGGTAAATATTGGACAGAACACACCACTAGGTTACAATTGACCCAATGTGGGGTTGTTTTAGTCTAAACTGCTGGGTTACCAATGGTTGCATAACAACAACCCAGCACTGTGTGAATTGTTTTACCCAGCATTGGGTAATTTTAACCCAGCATTTGTTTTGTCCAATATTCACCCAGCATGGTTTAAAAATAACCCAGCCACCAAGGCATTGCATTAAATGGATTAGGAATGCCCCTACAATGCAATATAAACACATACTTCATAATAAATGTAACCACATATTTTTATTTTTAGCTATATCACTTCGCTGTAATGTTAGATTGAATTTTTTAAGAGAGATTATTATAAGAGACGTCATGGCTGTACCCATGAAGCTGCTTGTTCTGAAGTTGGCCCACCATCATCCTTACTGAGAAACTGTTAAACGCATGAACTCCCCGCGACAAACATTGCTCAAAGCCTACTGTCCACTCCTGCTGAAAAAGCAGTACGGTCAGGCTGATTTTAAACCCAGCCATGCCACAGAGTGCTGCTCCATTAACTACACTACCCATCTGCACCCTGCAGAAACAGTTGGGTATGACTGAGAAATAAAAACAGCTCACATTTACATTCACAAACCTCCCCGATAGGGTTGTGTCATAGGCCTTGTGCTCTGAATGCTCAAACACACAGTGGTAATATGCTTTCTCTTTATTTACACACGTGAACACGTGATCCTGCATGTTTCCAGACGATACAGCCAAGCTTTGCATTGGATATGGAGAAAAAGGAGCAAAAGATTTAAATTTCTTATCATATTGTACATGTATGTTATTATTGCCTAAATGCTTTTTTAAAGTAACACCACTGACTCCAGACCCCAGTCGCAGTCCCTCCAAAAGAAGAAAAGTCACCGTTAATAAACAGACCATGCAACACCAGCATATCGTCGGCACGGGTGGAGAAAGCTGCACGTGCTGATCCCAGCTGCGTATTCACCGCCACCCAAATTAATCCCAAGCAATTTTTTCTGCACCACTTGTGCTCCTGATAAAAAAAGCTACCATATTCAAATAACCAGGTCCCTGATGGCATTAAGTTCTTACAGTATTGGCCTATGGACTATACGGCATATACGGAGTAAAAAAATAACGACACGTCCCCAAAATGGCCTGTTGCACGTTTCTTGTTTCAATTTCAAGCATCTTCGAAAAGTGCTTGTAAAACTTCCTTTTAATAATCTTATTAACTCTAATTCATAAAGAATTATTTAAAAGCCATTGCAGTTCATTAGCTCTAGGTTTTCAGGTACAAAACAAGCTTTTAATAGTGAAAAGTATTTGAAAGAGGTCATAAGGGCCAGCAGTTACAGAGTGAATGGAGATATTAACAGTCAAGTAAATGAAATTAAACAGGTTAGCATACAGACTTGTTTCATTGCCGTCACAAGGTGAGAGTGTTGGCGCGGTATTGAAGGCAATCTTTTGTCTCATTGGCTGAGAGCAGAATGGTCAAGGCAAGGTGTCTCCTAATAATGAATATCACAGCTGCTTTAGATATAATGATGGGCACTTGGATGGGAAGCTGCAATGTGCAGTGCTCAGACAGAATAAGTATAAAGGCCACTTGAGTATAAAAACCCACCGTCCTATTATAGCCAATGTGCTGAAGGAAATAGTGTAATGATGACTGTCTTCCCATTTCAAAGATATAAAAGTCACCAATGAATAACACGACCACAAAAATAAATTTCTATCTGATGTGTTTTTTAATGCTTTTGTTGGACAGAATGGACCTTTTAAACAGGCAACCCAAGACAAAGCAGGACATGGGTTGTTTTCTAAATTCTATCAAATCTTTCAATGAGGTTTTCCTTGATCTCATTAGAAGAACTTCACAAAAGATCCAAAGCAAGCAACTTTTGAGTTTACCTGTACTGAATTCTCCCATTCTTTTTTGGTGGCATTCACAGCATAGGCTTTAACTAATGACTTGCCTTGAACTCTGCTTTTGTTTAATGTTTGTTTAGTAAACAGCGATTCAGATGAGCCCAAATGAAATTTGTCTTTCAAAAAGTGTTGCAGTTATATGTGGAGGCCATGAATCACCATCGCCCTAAAGCTTACAAGATAGGATACCAAAGATAGAGAGAATGAACCTCAAGGATGAACCGCATCACCCGTTCAGTCCAACGTTGGTTTTTGATGTTTGTCCAACGTTAATTTATGACACCAACCTGACGTAAAAGCTTGATGTCAGTCCAATGTTAATTCATGACGTCAACCTGAATTAACCAAGGTTATATATATCCAAGGTTAGTTTATGACGTCAAGCTGTTACATCAGGTCAGTCCAACGTTAATTTATGACGTCAACTTGATGTAACAGTTTGACGTTAGTCCAATGGTAATTTATGACGTCAACCTGATGTAACAGTTTGACGTTAGTCGAATGGTAATTTATGACGTCAACCTGACGTAAAAGCTTGACGTCAGTCCAACGTTTGTTTATGACGTCAACCTGATGTAACAGTTTGACGTCAGTCCAACGTTAATTCATGACGTCAACCTGACGTAACAGCTTGACTATAGTCCGAAGTTAATTTATGACGTCAGTCCGACATTAATTTATGACGTCAACCTAATGTAACAGTTTGACGTTAGTCCAATGTTAATTTATGACGTCAATTTGACGTAACAGCTTAACGTCAGTCCAACGTTAATTTATGACGTCAACCTGAATTAACAGCTTGAAGTCAGTCCGACATAACAGCTTGACGTCAGTCCAATGTTAATTTATGACGTCAACCTGAATTAACAGCTTGAAGTCAGTCCGACATAACAGCTTGACGTTAGTCCAATGTTAATTTATGACGTCAATTTGATGTAACAGCTTGACGTCAGTCCGACGTTAATTTATGACGTCAACCTAATGTAACAGTTTGACGTTAGTCCAATGTTAATTTATGACGTCAATTTGACGTAACAGCTTAACGTCAGTCCAACGTTAATTTATGACGTCAACCTGAATTAACAGCTTGAAGTCAGTCCAACGTTAATGTATGACGTCAACATGACGTAACAGCTTGACGTCAGTCCAACGTTAATGTATGACGTCAACATGACGTAACAGCTTGACGTCAGTCCGATGTTAATTTATGACGTCAACCTGACGTAACAGTTTGACGTCAGTCCAACGTTAGTCTATGACGTCAACCTGATGTAACAGTTTGACGTCAGTCCGAAGTTAATTTATGACGTCAACCTGATGTAACAGTTTGACGTTAGTCCAACGGTAATTTTTGATGTCAACCTGACGTAAAAGCTTGACGTCAGTCCGACATTTTTAATTTATAACGTCAACATGACGTAACAGCTTGACGTCAGTCCAACGTTAGTTTATGACGTCAACCTGACGTAACAGCTTGACGTCAGTTTATGACGTCAATTTATGACGTCAACTTAATGTAACAGTTTGACGTTAGTCCAATGTTAATTTATGACGTCAATTTGACGTAACAGCTTAACGTCGGTCCAACGTTAATTTATGACGTCAACCTGAATTAACAGCTTGAAGTCAGTCCGACATAACAGCTTGACGTCAGTCCAATGTTAATTTATGACGTCAACCTGACGTAACAGCTTGACGTCAGTCTGATTTTTATTTATGACGTCAACCCAATGTAACATGTTGACGCCAGTCCGATGTTGGTTTTCGAAGTCAACCTGACGTAAAAGTCTGACGTCAGGTCTCTAACAGCTTGGTCTCTATCTTAAGGATCCTTGCATCACAGGTGATGTCTGTCTTAAGCATGTTCATTATAGGGTTGTAAAGAAACCGGCAAGGCTTCGATGAGCAGCCACCTCAATATGAATTCAGAGAGGGTGAGATGAAACTTTCGGCCAGGCCTTGAAATGTATGGGTTAGAGGCAACACTGATAGCCCACTTGAGGGAAAATGAGCCAGCTCTTTTAAGGGAAAATAGTGATAGCACATCGATTGGGTCTGGAATGGTCTCTTGTGATTATTCAGATTGGCGTAACACATTCTGAAGCAGCGTTTTGGTCATTTCAACAGCACCTAATCATATAGCCTGTGTTTCACCCCATGTCGTTTCTATCTCAACTGGCTTTCAGAAGCCAAACACTCAAAAAAAGGTTACGCAGAATATTTTAACCATGGCAAGGCATTTTCTGTCTCATTCCCAGCACTGGACATTTTTATGTTCTCCAAAGTACAAATCTGTATGGAACGTATGCATATGGATGGTCACTCAAAAAAATGAAATGTTGGGTTTAATTAAAAATATTATGTCAACAGGTTCCACACAATTTGTTTAGGTAATCCCAACAAACAATTATTTGAGTTAATTTTACAAAAGAAGTTTAAGTAAACTTAACAAACCTTAGTAGAGTCAACAAATAAAAATTGAGTTAACTGTACATATTTTTTTATTAATGATGACATAAAATTTGAATAATGCCATTTTATAAACTCTTACCCTCTTAATTAGAATTTAAGTCCACTTCTTTATTTTATTACAGTTTATCAAACATATCACAAACATACTTGAAATGCAATGTAACATTCCAAACCGTTTGTTTGCTTGTTTGTTTGCTTGTTTTGTTCTTGACTCATATTTGGCCACTTATTACTCACGTACCTATCTAATGGTGCTACACTTCTGCAAGAGGGTGCAAGAACAACAATTACCCATAATACACTGCAAAATCCTCAGCGAGTGAGATGCAAGTCTGTATTGGGTTTTATCTGTTACTTTTATGCAACAATGTTATGCTGGCTGAACATATCATTTTTAAGAAAAGCTGATAAGTTACACTTTTTTGTTGAATGAACTAGATTAAATTAAGTTCACTTTGTTAAATAGATTTTATAAGTTATCACAACATGAAAGAATTAAGTAAAATTGGCAAATGTGAAAGTTCATTTTTTTAAGTGTATGCTACTTTTACTATTTTTTAAAACATTCATAATGCAGCAAATCATTTAGAGTTGTATAAATAATTTAATTTAATCAGTTAATTATATGTATATACCATTAATTAAAGAATTCATAGCATAAGCAGCCTAAATCAGGATTTTTAAACTGGGGTAACTGCAAGGGGTTCGGGATTTGATGAAAAAATCTAAGTTAAATCATAAAATGTTAATAAATAATTTAAAAATAAAAAATCTAAATAAAAACTTAGTAACAAAAAATATATTTGTTAATCTTCATGCCATGTGACCATTACACAAACAATAGGCCTATATCAGAAAATGGAGAACTTGTGCAAAATGGACAGATGAAGTCTAATTACAGATAATGATAACAACCCAGTAAATAACTACTGATAAAAAATTTTAAATGGATAAAAAATGTATTTTTATAATATTATTTATACTATTACTTAAAATTGTATGGGGTATATTATATATTATTTATTATAAGCGTGTTCGGGTGACAAAAATAAATAGTACACTTTTAAAAAATGCGGGGACAAAAAAAGCACAATCCCAGTCATTGAGTCAAATTAATCAAGAAAATTTTAATATTTTGACCAGCATATTGGGTTGAAACAACCCAGGTTAAATTTCAACCAAAAGAGTTGGGTTCATCCCCTTTTTACTTAATTCTGGGTTGAAATAACCCAGCATTTTTTAAAATTGTATTATTCTTGATTTAACACTTCATTTTTTGGATATTATTTAGTCATCTTAAAAATTAAACAACTTTTAACATTTATTTTAAAATATATCAAACATTACAAATGCCACGTAACGCCAAATCAATACGTTACATTTCGTGAGCAAGATTCTTTTAACGGCGTATGTTTTTATAGCCTATTTCTGCTGATAATACAAGCAGTACCAGATAACAGTGCCAAGAGGGTCAGCAGAATTAAGCAGCATTGGCAGCATTGGCTCTAGAAATCTGCATGAGAAAGCCTGCTGCGGATGCCGGCTTTGACAGAGAAGCCCACCTGAATGACATTTACAAATTACCCCGCTGAAAGTGCTCTGTCCCCTGACCCCTGCTCCTGTGTTCTGCACCCTGTGAGATTTGCTGCATTTTGTCATATAATTATGGTAACTCCCCTGAAAATACTGCCTCCCCACCACCTCACACACACGCGCGCACACAAAGCTGTAGTGAATTGTAATGCGTGATGCGATGCTGTCCGCACTGCCAGTCCTCTTGACAAGCTCGAGGGATTCAAAACCACAGCGGGGCAGAAAATAAGTGCAGAGAGAGAAAGTGGGAGAGTTGAAAAGATGGGCTGTGTGTAGGTGGGGATGAATCAGAGAGCAATAGGAGTAGGACCTTATTTGATCTGTATGAAACTAAAATATGTGTCCTGTTTTGTATTGTTAAATTGTTACCCTGATTCCTACCTCTTACAAAAAAGTATAATTTTATTGCTATATTTATTTATTGTTTTGTGGCTATTAAAGAACAGGGTAACAATGTTGTATTTGTTAACATTAATGTGTTAGCTAACATGAACTGAACAAAACGTCCACAGCATTTACTAATTTTAGATCTTCATGTTAATTTCAGCATTGAAAGATATTCAGAGATTGAAAGGAAATAGGGTCATTATTATAAATGAATAGTCAATAATAATAATAATATGACAATAATTTCAAGAATGTATATTAAAAAAAGCATATGGGTTAAGTATTTATTGCCTTTAAGGCTCTGTGCGGTTCCTATATCACATTCCAGGGATGAATTGTTGTTTCAACAGTCACAGAATCTGCCTGCCAATCGCGTTGGCTTTGCTTGCTTGTCATTCTTAGTTCTTTCTCACACGTCGCTTTTCTCTTGTTCGTCCCTTATATGTGTGTATGAGTCTGTGTGTCATTTTATTTTGGCGGCGTGTGTGCGTCTTGAATGTGTCCAAGAAAGAAATGAAAAGGATAATCTAATTGAACGACTTTAAAGGGCCTTGACTGTTTCATGTAGTCCTTTGGAACGGACGTAATTTGAACGCCGTTACCCGCCCAAGTACGTCTGCAGTGAAGGTCAGCTGTCTGCCAACGGGAACATGCAGAAAATGTAAAATGCATCTTTCTCTCTTTACCCTTCCTTGTCCCGTGGAGATAAGACTCACATAGACGAGTAAACATTTTGAGCCATGCAAGTAAACATTGCATTCCTCCTTGCTATGGAAAATCTTTCATTATTTTGGAAGAATCCACAAAATCATATATTTTATTCATCTGACAACGTGAGCTGACAAGTAATATACCTGATGGTTATTTTCAATTAGCTGTAATATTTACAGATGACTGGACCTTAGTGTAGCACAGAAATGTTTAATCAAACTTGATTGTGTGGCCTAGAGGCACATTTATACTACCAAAAAATAAAATTATCCGTTATCTGCATAGTTACACTTTTGTTTCAGATCTGACTGTCTTATTTATTAAACACATGTTTATTAAAAAAAATTTCATGCAGCATTTTTCCACATTCAGCCCCTGCTCTTTTTGTAAATACAAAGTCTTATGAACTTAATATTTTATGTTTCAAAGAAGCAAGTAATTTTGGTGGATGAGGGTACGAAAACGATGATAGACGTTTCATTTTGGATAAACTATTTCTTTAAGACACTCCAAAAAATATGGGTGCCTAAGACAAATATTGATTTTTACTCTACACTTTCATTAGCCCTCAGTAGCTAGTTCATCATGTGCATTAGTTACACTGATGGCTGACCTGTTTGGCCACTGTCAGTCTGTAGCTCGCTTGTGACTCCATTCTGTTGGTAGATTGGTTTCGTTTTTCTGTCTGCTTGTTGAGGGCCCGGAAAAGTGATGAGAATGCATAGGTGTGTGGCCCCCTGCCTTTAATATGCAGGGCGAGCCATTGGTGCTTATGTGTGCAATGCATCACTGTACCACAGTGGCCCTTTAAGTTCATTGAGTGCCACTTTGAATAAGACCCCTGCATTCACACAGTAAGCAAGATCTGCCTGAAAGATGGAGGCGTTTAAAGTGCTGAAAACTGTGATGGAGTAATACTATAGATTCTGTATTAAATCCCAGTCAAGTTCAGTTTGGGTGGAGGTGCTGACTGCTACTATATGCGATATACTGTTGAGAAAGCTACTTTGTAAAATAAATTATGAGTATTTATTTGTGCATTTGGCAGACATTGTATCCAAAGCGACTTACATTTTTTATCACAGTAGTAGGTGTGTTCCCTGGGTTCGAACCCATGACCTTTTGCGCTACTAACGCAATGCTTTACCAACTGAGCTATACAGGAACATCTCTGGGTATATTTAAATTACGAGTATACATCATAGTAAGGAAAGATACCATCAAGCGCAATGCAAGGAAATATGCGCAAAGATGCATTTGAGGTGAATTGTGCGTGTTTTTTTCGCTGCAATTGGGCAACCCACTTCACGTCATTCGCATCGCCCAGCGTGAGTTTCTTTTTGTGGGCCCTATTTTAACGATCTTAGTGGTCTAAAGCACACAGTCTAAACAGGTGTGTCTGATTCTACTTTTGCTAATTTGACGATGAAAAAAAATGGTTTGTGCGCCAAGTGCATGGTCAAAGAAGTTGTTCCTATTCTTGTAATGAGTAATGTGTGTGTTTTGGGCGTAACTTGCAATAAACCAATGAGAGTCTTATCTCTCACCCCCATTTAAAAGCCAGTTGCGCTGGCGCTATGTCTAATCCCTATTTAGATAACGGAGTTTGTAAACTGAAAAACTAAGCGGAGGAAGACGACCCACAGTGTAAGATTAAATTGTTATTTTTTGGATTAAAGCAACACTATGTAGTTTTTTTACCTTTAAATAATGTCTCTAAAATTATTTCAGTGATAGAACAACTTTTAACTGGACAAATAGCACGGTTGCTACAACCTGAGCAGCCTCCTAGCTGCTACAAGCACACTCTGAAAGTGGCGGTGGAGGGTAGGAAACACAGCCCCACCCCTCCCCCTGCCTGCAGAAGAGTGTCTGATACCAGGCACTGTTGCGCTTTTCAACCACATGGGGGAGCTGTAAGTCATTTTTACATGGAAACTACATAGTGTTGCTTTAAAACCTTTAAAAGCCATTTTCTTTTAGTCCAAGAGACTCAATAATAATTGTTTACATTTGAATCCTTTAATGTTTTATATTATAAAAAGGGTTGTGTTCTGCTGCGCATCCATGGGTGTAATGAACAAATACATGTTGTCGTCCCGTATTAGGAACGCGCTTATTAAATAACAATATTGCGCCATTGACTTTTTTTGTTGTTCAATGGTGTAGTGCAGGGGTCTCCAGCCTTTTTATGGGCAAGGGCTACCACAATGGATAAAACAATCTGGAGGGCTACTGTTTGATATAGTCTACTTAAAACTTTTTTGTTTTACTTGTTTATTTTATTTAATTTGACTTGTTTATATGTTTTAGTATTGTTTAAAATTTTAACATACTTAAACTAAGCCAAGCTAATATAGAAAAATATGTAATGAATAAATATTACAGTTGAGACTATTAATAGAATGTGCCACATTGGTGACCCCTGGTGTAGTGTATCTTAGTTGCTTCAAAATAGCAATGTGCCAACAATGTGCCTGAACACACCTCGTTTTCAGACCAGGACACCCATGGGCGCAAAATTGGGTGCAACAATGTGGCGCTAAACATGAAAATGATCATTGCGGCAGGTTGAAATTGCAAAAAACACTTGCATCGCGCATTGCGCTGCATTCCGCCGGTTGTATGATAGAGCCCTGTATGGTATTTACTCCCGCAAATCATTGAATTCTCGTTTGGTTTGTCCCTCCAATATGAACAAATAGTTAAACTACCAAAAGTAGCTTACTAAATTGTAGTACTTAAGTGGCCAATATCTCTTCTAAATATATATTGTTACTCTTCAATGATTTACTTTATTATCACATAAGGTGATAATAAATGTGATGTAGCATTATTGCATTTCACTCATAGTTAAATTAGTACATGTTTATAGTAGTAATACTAAGTGTTTTTAGTTAATAAGTTGCTATTTTAGTACAGTGTTGAGGGAAAAATAGGTTAAAGTCAACTCAGATTTTCCCATTAATTTTAAAAACATATTAATGGATAAAGTTGTCCTAAAGCATACTGTTGAATCATATTAGATCTTTTCATGAGCTACATGGCAAGTTTCCACTTCAACAGTGTCTTGTTCTTTCTAGCATCAGCATTTCTAAGTTTGATTTTCAAGGGCAAAAACTCCTAATCATCCCTACCCTGCTCTGAACAATATCTCTGATTCACAGCCCAAAACCACAGAAGAACAAGACCATTCGAGGAGCTCATGCGAACCTCCTTTTATCTCGTAGTCGTTTAATTTTTTTGACGATATTGTTTGAATGCTTTTCGTATTTCTCGCACGGGTTTATAAGTAGTTCTTTGATCTATTTCTGTCTTTTTTCTTGAGATGAAAAATACTTAAAGCTGCTTCGCCGACGAATTCCATTATTTGTTTTTACATCAAAAGTTTCATTAGTTATTCCATTAATCGAAGCTGCGTAAAAGGCTACAAAGAGTCATTGGGGAAGGAACAGTACGCTTTCGCTTACTTGGCCCTGCTCGGAGGAGAAGGGGAAGGTGTGCGGACAGACTAGTTAAAGCCCAGGAGGGGGAATGGAGGAAAAATCTAATATGAAAATGAAAATGTAAATGCGGGGGAAGCAGCGAGCGGTTTCTCCAGCTGGCCTAATCTTGCATCCGCGGGGCTCAGATAGCGATCGCTAACAGGAGGGCTCGCGCTGTGCTCCTTTGAAATGCAGAACGGCTCCGTGTGTAAATTGGAGCCACCGCGATGGTGCCATAAGATGACACGTCGAGCCGCGACCCTCTTGCCTGAACGGGGCCATATGCGGCAAAGGTAAATCTTGCACATCAGACAATTTCATTTTCAGCACAGAGGGGATGAGCAAGTCCAATGAATGGATCTTTTCAAATGATACTGCCCCCCTTAGAGGCATATCATCATTTATGATTGTATTCTAGTCAAGTAAACTCCCTCCGGTTAAAAAGAAAGACGTTAGTTAGTCTTTTCTCAGAACCACCTTGGCTGTCGTAGTTAACAACGGCATATATTGTATCAGCCTTATAGAGCCTGTCGCATTTCTGATCATGTTAAAAGTCTTCGTGTCTCCTTAAGTCTCCGGGTCCTAAACTTGTCCACGAACACACTCCGTAATCCATTTATCCAGTGTGCGTCGTGGCTTATGTGATGGGTTTTTGCATATGCCACTTTGTAACAGATCCCCTTTGAGCGACTCTATTTCACGGCTGCTCTTGCCATAACATGTGTAGCCTGTGAGCACTGCACTCATTGTATTTCACACTGGCTTACATACATCCGCACACATTGGCATGTCTTTTAGCAACAGCGGTGGAACTTGCTGATATTGAGCAGGCACTGCAGTTCATCCACACAGTTCCCTGCCCCCCGCTCTTCTCAGACAAATAAAATCGACAGCCTCAGCATTTCAGAATGCATTGATGAAGTCTCTGAGCATTTAGCTGCCGGTGGAGATTTCTAGTACCAGGGGCCTAAATTGTCAAATAGTAGTGTGATCTTTCAAATGACAATTTTGTTCTGACAAGGTACATAATAATTGCTTATGAACATTTTTTAAGTAAACAGAATATTTTTGCAATTATTTAAAATGCAAATTATATTTGTGAACCTGTCCAGTCCAGGCTAAAGTTTCATAATCTAATTATTATGTGATTTGGAGCATCAGTTTCATCATTGATTTCACACTGATTTCAAGGTTATATTTTCACAGAATTTGCACTCGCAGAAAAAAACGGTACAAGAAGGTACAAAATTTGTCGGTACCTTTTCAAAAAGTACCTAAAGGTGCATACAATTGTATGCAAAAGTTTGGGCACCCCTGACAATTTCCATGATTTTCATTTATAAATATTTGGGTGTTTGGATCAGCAATTTTATTTTTATCAATCAAATAACTGAATGACACACTAATATTTATATAAATTATATATATATATATATATATATATATATATATATATATTAGGGCTGTCAATAGATTAAAAAAATTAATCTAGATTAATCGCATGATTTCATGAGTTAACTCGCGATTAATCGCAAATTAATCGCACATTTTTATCTATTCTTAATTTACCCTAATTTAACACTTTTCAGGTTTTTAATATTCTAATCATATATACATATATAGATGCTTTATGCAAATGTATGTTAACAACAGCCTGTTTGCATTTTTAACAGAATCACCAGCCATTGTTTTGTATATGAATTTTCCTTTCAGAAGATTTTTCTTTCTCCATTTTTGTTTGCTGCTGCATCATTTGTGACCTGTGCTGGCAAGTTGAGTCAGAATTAGCAAATTTAAAAAAAATAGTTGTTCATATTTTGACATTCTCTATTAAAACATAGAACAATGCATGATTTGTTGAAATATAACAAAATATGACAGAACTACACCTGTTTGAAGTTGAACGTGTCAAATTACCACAAAAATTACCACAAAATTACCACATTCATACATTAAATTACCACATCAATACCTTAAAATCACTGGTAAAACTAATAGATTTAGCTCACACAAAGCAAAAACATCATCAATGTATGTTCAACTTTTTTTCCTTTTGTTTGATTGACATTGAGACAGATTGCTTAAAATCTAAGTGATCTAATATCATGTTACACATCAGATATTTTTACCCAACAGTTAACCAAACATTTACTTAAGACATAACAGATTATAGATCCTACCTGTGTGAACTCTTATCAAAACAGATATTTTTAAAACTGTAAGTTTGTGTAGATGTCTATATATCCGGGTCGCGCACTCACGCGTCTGTGTACACGCGCTTCAGATGTCAGGAAGTCAGGGTGAGGGGATCGCTTTTGAGTCTTGTCGCTCTTAATAACTCTTTAACAGTAATCAGGTACCGAACTTTATCTCTCTGAATGACTCTTTTAACATCACGCAACTTAAGTCCTGCAGTCTATTTTCTAAGTCATGCATAAAAGCGAAACAAAAATGAATTGAGACGCATCTTTGTATTAGATTAAGCATTAGGAGGACGGTAACGTTACACACCTCTCAGACATATAAATAAAGATCATTTCAGATGTCCAACGAGCATGTAGAGCATTGGATTTGCTAGACGATTTGCTTAATGTTCTTATTTCTATGAAAACCTTCGACTCATTTAGACAGGTTCACATTTGCCTGCGTCTCTGTTCATTCAACTATGGGCTGGACCAAGGGTCAAACAGAAATTGCGCATTGTGTTAATCGCCGTTAATAAAATTTGTTGCGTTAAAATGAATTTGCGTTAACGCGTTATTAACGCGTTAAATTTGACAGCCCTAATATATATATATATATATACACAGTATATATATATATTATAAATATATATTATAAATATATCTATATATAATATTATATATATATTTTTTCCCATATATATATATATATAGTTTAGATGCAAAACCCTCTAAGTGCGTAATGACCATTTTTTCAGGCGTTTACGTTTAGATTGATGAATTTCACTAGCTTGGCTAACACCAGACCAGTCTCATAGAGAATGAGACGTGGTCTGGGAACCATATGCTAATTTTCTCATATTTGAGGCGTGGTTTACGAATGCCCAGAGCCGTTTATTGGGCGCTACGAATGTCTATCAAATGCGTCTGTATGTAGCTCATAGCTAATCGTTTCAATTATACCAGATGACGTATGTAGAGCAATATCAATTCAAACGTAAACGACTTTTATCGGTACGTGTGCCCACAGCTGAAAGCTATGCAACTAAACCGGTAGCTGTATATTGTTATGAAAAGCAACACAACTTAGTGGCACTATGACAACCACAGTACAGGCATAAAGACAATATGATATTAATAAATACCACTTTTTTTATAAGTTTATTTTACTTTGTCGACGACGATGCCTAGCAGGATGGTCCTATAAAACTTTGTGGTTATCATGTCTTGCCATTTACAAACATCCTTCTTAGATATGAAGTTGTTTAACGCCAAAGTTGCTCTTTTTTAAATAATCTTGCGTTCAAAACTACTTAGAACACTATCTAAGGCTGCATTGAAAAGTAACTTTGCGTCTGCTGCCGTGTTATAACAAATAACAAAACTGCTTTGGTGTGTCGCATAGACGTCCTCATCGCCTTGCTTCCATTCTAGACTTGCAACGTTAATAAATTTGCGTGCAAGGCAGCATGGGGAAACCTAGGCTAGAATTTCACTTTAATGGGAATTAAAAAGTTTTTAGTCAGTAACTGAAATACCTTATTTTTCCAAATGTCACTTTAGGCATTTCATTGGTATTTAACCAATGTATGAAAAACCCTCTATTTCCTAAAAAATGAATAAAGGTAAAAGTCTTGGTCAACATGCTCATATATCTTTTAAACATCCTTTAACCGGGTAAAAAAAACGTGCACCTTGATGTATACGCATCGCAGTATTCAATTGTTCTTGTGTGCACTTTGCTGAAAGTCGTTCTGACGTTTAGTGGATTCTGCCAACTAATTGGTATTTTGCTATTATATACTAATTGCTATTATATACTAATTGGTATATAATACGTACCGAGAGCATTACATTGATTTTTGACAGAGGTGTGGTTTAGCGACCTATTCAAATATTCACTTGTGTGACAACTAGCCCAGTCTTCCCAAATGTTTATTTGACAGGGACAATACAACACTGTTAGACTTTTTATTGTATATATGCGGTAACTCACTAGCAACGTGTAACTGCCCCATTACAGTACCATAACTATACATGTTTTTTACAGTATGATGCCTTTACCGCAGTTCCATTTTACAGTATTATACCCTTACTGTTACCTAGTTTTAAAAAATATATTGCCTTGTAGGGAAATCAAACCTGGGTCGCTAGTGTCATAGGTCCGTAACACTACCACAGTGCCACAGAGTCACTTGATAAAAGTTACTCGCTACACTCCCCAAGTAGCCTCTTCTGTCACTCTCCCGACACTACGAGGAGCAAAATCTTGGCGTCACTAGTGTTTTAAAGTCTTAAGGTCAAATTCAAATCTGACGGTCAAGCATTTATCCATAATCCCTTTCTTGTTTCTATCTACAATTCTCAATAAATTGTTTACACTGCTGAAAAACAATTCACATTTAGAAATTTGCTTCACTGCTAAAAGCATAACAAATAAAATGTATTTCATTTCATAGATATATTTTATTTTTCCATTTTATATGCTTTTATAACAGTTTTATTCAACTACAGCAGTCTACCGCAAATTCAAAACATATAGTAAATCACTGTAAATTAAATGTTAATACCCATAATGCAATGCATATTACAGTAATGTACTGGAAAAAAAGATGGTATTTTACTGGGCATTTTGTGGTAAGTAACTGTAGAAATTACAGTTAAGTCTAACAGTGAAGATAAAACATGTATTAAATTCCACACAATCTGTGTCTCTGTGTTAATAATATATAAAAAACCCAAACAAACCGAAATATAGATGGTAAGAGGGTGAAATCTGTTCACAAGTTTTATTTTTTGCTACATGTAACAACATGTTCACACAATACATGTCATACTTTGGGTTTCGCCTTAACTCACTAGCGAAGTCCATTAGCACTTGACACATAAACTGCTAGGATGATTCCAACTGTGTCATCACATTTTGATAACAAGGCAGAGTCCAGCCCGTGTTAATGATGCTTTTCTCATTGGCCACTCCACCGTCACATTAATAAAACCCGTGCGGAGGAAAACAGCCATGGTGGTGTCCAGGCCGACCCCTCCTCTTCTTCCAGCCGCCGCGGTGCTGTGATGGAAAGTGACACTGTGATTGTGTGCGGGGCTCAGGCGCGCTGAGATGAGGGTGTCACTTCTGCCTAGTCTGATTGCCACTTTCGCGGTGCTACACGGAGGAGTTAAATTGAGGCAGAAAAGGTCAGAAGCCAGTGGTCATCTGCTCTCCTCTCTCCCAAATTACTTGTCCTCTTAGAGGGGAATGAAAACAGACAGGGCCGGCTTGGCTGCCAAGTGGAGATGATCCAAGAGCGGGCCAAAGGAATGCAAACTAGTAAAGGGGGGAGTTTGGGGGAGAGGTGCAAGCCGAGTGAACGGGAGAAATAGAATGGTAGGCGGAGAGAGAGAGAGAGAAAGAGAGAGGTGGGTGGCTGCACTGCGACGGAGCTGGAAAGGGCACCTGTGAAGGTCAGGCTGCACTGAGGTGTGGATGGTTGTGTGACTAGAGAGCGAAGTGAATCTGTCATAACCTGTTCTTGAAATAACTATGTAGAGCATTACGGTCATTGGGAGTTTTTTCAGCACCACGGACAGCAACTCTTGATCCCATGTGCTCGAGGTGTGCCCTAATGACTTTTCTGCGCACCCTTTCAAATACATTTCAGGTCTTGTAGGTTAGCTGGTTGTGCATGGTGTCTTTGACAACAGGGACATGGGTTTAATTTGCACATGTTACCTACATACTGCTGAAATGGATATTTGTAAGTTGTTTTGGATAAAGCTGTATAGCTTAATGGTAGAGCATTGCCTTAGCAGTGCAAAAGGTCATGGGTTTGAACCAAGGAGACACATACTGATTAATCTGGATAAAAATATCTGCCAAAGGCATAAAATGTAAATGTGAAAGTGTTGGTAACAATACAGTAAGATTCCATGCATTTACATTAATTAATGCGGTAGCTAACATGAACTTACAGTGGCCAAAAAAAAAAGAATTTCAGTATTTTTTGTTCTTTGTGAATTTTAGTTACTACCAATCAGAGGCAGACACTACTTAAAGCAACACTAAAGAGTTTTTTTTACCTTAAAATAACGTTTCCAAAAAAAGTTTCAGTCGTTCATCCACTCGAAACAGGGTGAACGGCACTTTCACATTCACTTTGCAGCCCTCTATCGGCCAAAACCGCGAGTGAAAACTACAAAAACTTGCTTTACGGCAGACCTACAATCCAATCAGAGCCAGCTTTGCTGCAGTAGGCTAAATTATTTACGACATTGGTAATGGACAATTTTGCTTCCAACCTGTAGGGGGAGCAAAGAGCAAAAACTCTTTAGTGTTGCTTTAAGTATTTTTACTTTCTACATAAAAGTACATATTTAAGTATTCATATTTTTTCAGTGTTTTTCTTTGGAAAACATGCATTGCGAAGCTTATTATCATAATTTTTACTCTACTACATTTCATAATTTCAAGTTTTTGGTTTATTTTTAATATGTAAGTACATTAAATATCTAGTATATTTTTTACTTTTACTTATGTAAAAAGTACCTTTACTCAAGAAAAGTAAAAGTACACAATTTTTATGTAATTGGGTATTAAATCAAATTTAAAATGCAATATGAAAGGAATACACAGTATGATTCTATGCTTTAGAATGTAGTGAACATTTTTAGTAAGTAAATTTTTTCCCAAGACAAACACTCTGATAAAGTACAAATGCTTGTAAAATGTACTTAAAATACTCAAGTAGTGTCCGCCTCTGCTATCAATAGTATTTGTCATTGTTTGCTTATTATTATCTGTGCATTAACGGGTATAATGTTGCAAATAGAACTTGGAATGACTAGACAGATGTTTATTCGCTACTAAAATGGCCAAATTTGTCCAATTTTTAATAATTTTAAGTCCTTGAAGCCCCCTTGGAAATCTGCTGAGGCCCCCCTGTTGGTCCCCTCAAACACTGTATAGACGGTTTCATCGGACGCACGTGCACTGACGCGATACACGTCTGGATCCGAACTTTACTTCCGGTTTCGTTTTTTTTTAATGGTCTGACTAGTTGCTAAAATGATCTCTTGAACAAATGGCTCATTGAAAATAACAAATGTTTTGGTTTATTACGTAATCTATGTGTTGTTTTTTTGCTTGTTATGTAAATAAACTAGGTTTAAAGAACTTTGTTGTTATTTATTCTTAGCCGAGTTTCGTGCAGACCACGACAGCCGCTTGTTTGTGTTGGTACTGCTGAAACCGTCTATAGAGGAATTGTTCAATGTTAAGTCATTAACTAGTGTAGTTAACAAATGAAGAGTTTCGTTGCAAAACGAGATAAATCCATTTTTTAACATTTTTGTCAAAACATGTTTATTATGTTATCATGTTGTTATTTTGTTTTTTGGTGCTACTTAGCTGTATTTTTTAAGTTGTGAAGGTTTAAATAAAAGCAAACCAACTGCAGTTGAATTGATATTAATTGGAATGCACAACCAAAAAACAAGATTTCTGAAAAATAAAAAAAGTTTTGCAACGAAACTCTTCAAATAGAACCTTATTGAAAAGTTTTACCGAAGCAAAATTTACAGAACTGTGCAAAAGGCCACCAAATTAGATTAGTTGTTTTTGCAATGTTATAGTGATCATATATAATTGTTTCTCAGTCTCTTTAATAAAATACATCAAGAAAATACAGGAAATGTGTGTATAGTATTAAAAACTGTATAAAAATGTAATCTGATGTGTCAAGTTTTTAGGGTACACTCCCCTTCACTTGAGCAATAGCAGGAAAATGCAGGATCTTTTGAAACCTAAATAAAATTAAACATAATTTCTAATTTTAAAGAAATTAGTCTTTTTACTTCATTCTGCTCAAAACGGCTCAAGATGTGTTTGGTGCCAAGAGAGGTCACACTAAACACAGACGAAGCCTAAAGAAGACATTTAGTCCTGAAATTTTAATGTTTTCTTTTTCCCCCTGTATTTTCTGTTTGTATCTCAATAAAATAGATTGAAATAGAAATATGTATGGACATTAAGTCTTTTGCACAGTACTGTATATATACAAATAATTTATACATAATTCCTATATGTATCAGCAAGCGTTCATGAGCTTTTTGTTGTATATTCTTGCATGTACAGGCCAGCTGTCTGTGAGGTTAGTCATCAGGACAGTGCACAATTAAACTTTCTCCCCCTTCTGTGATCTGACAGCCATTGCAACTCTGGCAATTAACCTGCTAATACACGACAGCCTCTCCACAGACGGCCCAGGGACCGGGGAAAGCCACTGGATTTGCAAAACAGGGCCAATTTTTCATAATGGACCAACACAGTGGATAAAGTAATATTCATATTTTTGTTTCCCAGAAAAGAGCTAAAATAGCCTCTGTTTTGAAGAGAAGCTGGAATATTTGATAAAACCGTGATGGCTGTTTGGTGTAGACAAACTCACTCGGCACACAATCACTTCCCACAAACCTTCAGCGGTTCTTGGTCGCTGAATTGTGATCAAGATAGCAGATAGGCCAGCCTGCCTCTGTGGTCTCTGTAGACCAGAGCGAATCTCCGGGAATCTCTCTGCGAAATAAAACACGGCTCAGAGTGAATTTGCTCGAAATCTCTAAGGACGAAGGAGGCTTCATCTTTTAGATCTTTGAATCGAAAACATTAAATTGTTTTCATGAGCAACTTATCAAATATGTGCATAACATACCCATAAGATACTCGCTATGCACCTTGCACTGGATTTGTGTACTGTGAATAGTAAAGGTTTAATTGCTGTCACTTTATGTTTCATAAGGCTGAACTGACTTTTCATTCTGACCTTGAATTCTTCGAATAGCAAATAAAAAAATGCCACAGACCTTGTGAATGTATGTTTATGTTGTGTATGTGGCAGGCGGATAGGCCAAGTAAAGGGGCAGGGCTGCATTCATCTGTGTTTGTGTGCGTTCCTGTGTGAGAATGCCCATCTTTGTGCACGAGTGTGTTTGTGTGGTCTCTAAAGCAACAAGATGGAGAATAAATATTTACCATCTGTGTTGCTCCCCCCTCCTCCGCAGATTCCAGCGTGTTTTATCGGCTCTGGAGTTCAGCCATGGGCTTTTTTAATTTTCTGCTTTTGTGTTTTTAGCCGAGATTGACAGGCCGCTTGCTCCCTGGAGCATTGTTCTATTAATCTGTTTAATATGCTACAGAAACACTTGAGCGCAGGAACAGGCAGTCTGGTAATGGAATCACAGCAGGTAAGACAGACTCGCCCATCCGATGGCGGCACGGGGCACCGTCCGCGTTACGCCGTGGCTCCGTGCAGGCGTGGCACCGTTCCGGGCATCGGAGGGGGTGTGCCACCCACCCCCCGCAGTGACCCTCTGCGGAGACAGACAGACGGACAGATGGCGGAACTGAGGGGGCCCTTTCCCGGAAAACGGCCACCTTCTGGGCTCTCTCCTGTTCTGAAAAGACCCCTTTTAATACTCTCTGTCCTTTTGCCTGTGTGCTCCAGGTCGAGGCATTTTTTTCTCTTCGTTCAGCAGTATCTAATGACCCACTTTTGGCAAGACGTTGGAATGGCATCAACTTCTTCGCAGGGCTGTTGAGTTGGTGGCAAAGCACTTCAATCAAGATTACTGCATATTAACCAAACTGCAAATTGGATTTGGGGTTTAGCTCATTTGCACGAGAGAAATTCCCAAACTTATCCACGGTGTTCGCAGTTGCATGCAGGTTGTTACGCATAAACTGTCTGTCTGGTATAGGAGGCAATTATTTGAAGGTTAAAGTAGTTTGTCAAAGCAAAACCTAACCAGCTGGGTTAGTCATCATAAGTCTATCAGATGCCGCGTATCGCAGCGAGCTTTGTATTGCCATGTCACATTATATAGTAACAATGAAACCCTGACACGTTATCAAGAGGCTCCTGATCTTTTCACTGCCAAGTAGAGATTAAAACCACTCATAGCACGCGTGGCCCCTGCGAGCCCGAGCGCCGTGATTGATACGGAGCCGATGAAATTAATTTAATACCGCTGTCTTTAACCCAGCTTCCAAATTTTAATCAGGTAATCAGAACTTGGATGCGTATCTAATCCCGCCGTCCGTCTATTTAAATGCGGCGGACTTTGTTTTTGAGCCCCGTCTCCGGGGAGCGGTCGGAAGCGGCGCTGTGTATTTTGACAGTATTTGTCAGTGCGCTCAGTTAATATGTCAGGTCGTATCTCCCCCCCAACTGAATGTGTATCAGTGGAATAAGGAGTGAGCCAAGACGAAATGAACCTCTAATGAAATGAGATCCCGGGAAGCCCGAGCAGTGTGAAGTGCGGGGCCCGAGATCAAAGAGAGCCACTGGTAATTAGAATACATGCTGAAGAGGAAGCCGGTGAGGAAAATCAGCATTTTGCTGGAAAATTACCTGTTGAGCTGTTAAATAAATTAGAAATGTCTGGGGAGTGATGGACCCCAGTTTCACTAAGCCAGACATTGGGAGCCGCTCTCATCTCCCTTAGGCGATACTCTATTCGCAAATATCTATTGCTCTCGCTGGATCTAATCTGAAGTTTTGTCATTTCTGCCTTCGGCTGAAGTTTTTATACTTCTCTACTTAGACTTGAACAGTGTGCTGCTAAGTTGCTCGCTAATGTTGATTAAAATAGTTTGTTGCACTTGGCATATGGGTAGTTAACGCATACGTTTCAGGAAAAGATTAGAAGAAAGATATATTCCCGTGACTGTTTTTTTAAATTATATTCTTTTGGCCATTTTTGGCTTTATTCAAAAGTAAGTGAGAAGAGGACAGGGAGGGGTATGGGATTCACAAATGACCACGAGCCAGGAATCGAATTCGGGTCGCTGAAAGTACGAAGCTCCACATGTCGGAGCACTGACCACTACACCATTGGCTCCGACTGCCTTGACTGTTTTTAACCAATTTATGTCATTGCTAGTTTGTTTTAAATGTAATGCTTTCTGATAACGCAGTTAAAAACAGGGTAAGGGAAGGGGTTAGGGTTAATAGAATAAGGGCCAATCTCATTTCTCTGTCTTACCCCTTCCCCTTTGCCCCTCGAAACCGAGTGAAGGGGAAGGGGTTCGTCAGATCGTTTGTCTAAAAAATGAGACACCACTCGAGTACCGTTTGCGTCACCTTCCCTTGCCGCTAACTGGCTGCTACGTAAACAGACAAGCGTTGACATAAACAAAGAAGATGCCGTAGTCTAAGGTTGTGGTATCGATTGCCTGAGCTGAGCTCAACAAATAGCACATAACTTAGCTGCTAGCTAGCGCCTTAACTAGCGATTCAAAACAAAAACATTACAATTAAAACCGCATGAACATTTTATTAGAAGTATCATAAAACATGAGTGTCATAATATAATCTCAATTAAACTGCAGAAAATAACGTTACTTTAATTTATGCGACTCCTTGACAGTTCGACGCTCAGCCATAAAACATCTCGATGCCGGCTCTCCTGAAAAATTCCTACGTTGATGTTTACCCTTCTCTTTCAAGTGTGGTCCTTATCACACTTCGTTTCAAGGGCTATGTATCCCTACCAATCGTCTCGCACAAGCCCTGAAAAGTGAAGCCAAAACGTCTCAATTGCCCCCAGTGACTGGTCCCAGTATAGGTCATAAACCCTGCCTCCCCATGTTATTCAATGGGACTTGAGACCAACTAAAAAAATGAATTACACTTCAATTATCTTTTTTCCGAAGCTGGTTTCTGTCATTTACTGTCGTTTTATCACGCTGATGTAAATTTAAATGTTTGTTTATAAAATAAGTTTATGTTTAGTTAGTTATTTAATGATATAAAAACGGTGGTGTCACGTCATGATTGACAGCTGTGATATCGTGTGATATGCGCATTCTTCGAGAGCGAGGGCGGGGTTTTGACTTCGCGCCTTCCCTTCCTGCTCACTACTGCGCATGACTGGTCCCGAAATCGCTATTGCGCAGACTCAAGACCGAGATGTCAGCGCCATATCGGGACACTGGCGGCTTCACTTTTCACAAATGGAAGTGAGCGAACAGGCGTCGTCCATCTTTTTTACAGTCTATGATCCCTACGCCTTGGCCCTAGCCCTTGATCAAACTGAGAATTGAGACGCCACTTCGCCTCACATGAATGCGCAAAACCGAGGGTAAGGTGTAAGACAGAGAAATGAGACGCACCCTTAGTTTGCCTGTAGTTACTTATATTAAGTTAAATGTCTGTTGGTACCAACACAATAAAATATTAGTAGATAATAAGCAGGCAGGCTACTAATACAAATTTTGTAGCTATTTGTCAACTGCCAGTCATTATAGTTAGTAAAATGTCTAAAGTGTTACTATACACTGTCAAAAATAAAGGTACAAAGCCGTCACTGGGGCAGTACTTTTTAAAAATGTCCTAATATGTACCATTTGGGTACAAATATGTATCTTTGAATTACTAATATGTACCTTTGAAGTACTAATATGCATTTTTTTGGGTACAAAGGTGTACCTTTTTGGAAGGGTACTGTCCCAGTGACAACTTTTGTACCTTTATTTCTGAGTGTTTATCTTGCGCTGTGACATGTTGGTAAATGCATATCAGATGGTAGATTATTGCTATAGGATGCATGGGAAAGATCATGGGTTTGAACACGGACTAATATGATGTATACCTTGAATGCAGTGTAAGTTGCTACGGATAAGTGTCTGTCAAATGCATGTAGCAAATAAAGATTTAATGTTTTATCTGAATAGAGATGAGGTCAAAAACGCATGCATCATAATAATAAAGAATCAGTAAAATGCTAAAATTGTTACTGACTATATTAGACCATACTGCAGGAAGGTCAACTTCTGAAATGTATTTCTACACAGACTATTATCTTAGATTGCACAATTGTTAATTTATACACCAGACTATATACTGCTTGCTTTCTTTTTAGTCGACAATGTTGCAGTATTGAAGGAAAATGGCTGCTAGCGTGAATTGACTTGTGTTTGCCTCCGGGGCTCTGTGCTGTCTGCTGTAGTGGGCCGGGCGACACGGTAAATGTCACTGATTGTCAAGCGTTCGTGCAATGGCTGCCCTTGCCAGAAAAAGTGCCGAGGTGGCAGATCCCGCCTTTGATTTAGACACTAAAGGCAGCCGAACAGCTAAAGCATTGAAGCATGAAGGTAAATTCTCATAATTCACCGCTGAAAGGTTAGCCAGTGGCTGACTCCTTCGTGGTGTGGGTAGCTAACAAATGTCACCTGATTGAAATAAGTACACCTGCCTATAGGGCTTTGGTGCCTTTACTTTGAAACTGATATTTATTTACAGCTTTTTTCTTTTTTGGGGGGATTACATTTAGACTGAAGCCAGAGAGATGCTTACTGAACGAACCAGACTCCTTTTTCTTCTCTGCACACAAGCTAAGGGGGTTTTGTTGTTGGCCATGCAAATAGATTGCTTTGGTCATTTTGAAATACTTTTGTGAAACTTGTATTTTGCCAATTTTGTGAATCGACCACTTGATAGTTACAAAAGAATGTAGATGGGTTTATATCCCGGTTTATCCTCTTTTTTTTGTCTTAGACATTGCAACTTGCAATCAAGCGGCTTGACAAATGAAATAACCTTGTGGCATCAGGTTATTCATATTCAATAGGTAGTCATATCTTATTGGCTGAAAAAGCAAACAACGATAATTAGGCAGGAGCCACTTGCTCCTTACAGCTCACTCTTGTTTAGGTTTTGCACAGGCTTCTGTTTGAATTTATAATAGTCATTGTGTGATCTGATTTTTTTTTACAGAATTTTTAAAGAATATTTTGTGTCACATATTAAAAATACTGCATAAATTTAACACAGCAGATATGACTTTTTCTTTGTTTACCTGATAATTATGGACCTTGAGTTTATTTGATCATTAACTCAATGTGTGAAATGTGTCATGAATTGAGATGCTTCTGTTTGATTCTGTAATTAGGAAGAAGACGACTGCTGTTACACACCTCTCATTATCAACTCATTTGTCAAGACAACATCTATTATTTATGTTTCGATTCTTATTTCCCCACACTGCATGGGGTCTTAAACCTTAGTTGATGTTGTTTAGTCTGGTCTAAGGCAAAACGTGTGTGCATGTGAGCCTGTAGTGGTTCGACTGGGGCTTTGGAGAGCCCAGCTGTCAGGTGGAAAATTTTGGAACTCTGTTTTGACATGGCTGTTGGTATGTGTACACCGATGTTTGGGCCAAGGCTTTATCAATCTCTACATGAAAAGAAAAGGCTTGGTGGAGGCTTTTCTCCCAACTATCAGACTTGCAAATCTGCCTCTGAAAACCCAGACCCCTAGGTGAGGTGACCTGGGGTGCTCCTCGCTCCTACATCCTGCGACCCGGAAATCGATCGAGCTCCGCCATATTGCAGCACAATGTATCTCAATTCTTTAATTGCACCACGAGGAGGTGAGGAACGACGAGTAGGAGGCTTTTTGAGGAGTCATGAGCGAGGATACACAAGTGTATCCTATGTGGAAGTGTTTTATCAACTAAACCTTACGCACGAAATCTCCTCCACCTTCACATTGTCACGTCTTTAAACACGCATAGATGTTGCTATTAATCATTAAATTATTGTAAATGTAGACTAATTTCAGAAAGTATATTTAATATTGATGTATAGACCACCGATCTATATCAGTGGTGGCCGGTGACTTCTTTTTTCGAGGGCGCTCGATGCGAAGTTCGTTACAACATATATATGTAGCCCGTCATGTGTGTGGTTCCTTATTTCAAAAAATGTGTTCTGCACATTGAGAGATCCTATATGCATCACGTGTTTGGTCAAAATAAGTGCCTGCTGCAGACGCGTCTAAAGGGTTTATGATAAAAGAGAGACGCTTGCGTTTGCCAGATACTCGCATAATCTCATGCGTAATCAGAGTTTACTGTTAAGGGAGTGTCTTGCGTGTATTTTGTAAACGTGAGCGGCTGTTTTATTATAAACGTTTTTTACGCATGTGCAGCCGGCACTTATTTTGACAAAACACGTGATGCACATGGTTCACATGACGCAACAAACACATATTTTGAAAACGCAAGCAACACACATGACACTCCAAACACTTATTTTGAATTTGCGCCCCTCAGATGAGCAGTCAGGAGCCGCCACTGATCTATACCACTGATTTACTGTACTGTATATAGAAACATATAATAATTTTAGAGCACTTTTAAGAATGTCTTTATTTTAATGTAGTAATGAACTCAAGTATGTATTTAACTTTATTTATTTTTTTGTTAAATATTTGGGTTTTTTAATGCACTTGATAATTTGATTATAATAGAGGATGCCATTTGACTTAATACTTTGTCTCCTCCGTCCTCGCGTCTTTCCTCGCTTGCATCCTATGAGGGTGGAGCTAAGACGCGATGAAAGAAAGCAAGGAAAGAAAATGAGGATGCACAAATAAGAACTGAGAAGCACCCCTGGGCTGGATGAAGGGAAATACTACGATAGCTTAATAACTGAGTGTTTGAAGAATTATATCAACATCTTAAACTGATGTGATGCATTTTTTTATTTTTGTCAAACTATGCAAAATTGCTATTACTATTATTACTATGATGAATGTCTAGTAGTGAAGTTTCCATTGCATATTATACACAACAATTATAGGGCCAATGCAATAGTTTGGTTTAAAATATAGAACCGTTTTTTCATAACGTTTTTGGACTTTTGGTAAAAATATGTTAATCTGAAGGATATCTATGAACTAGCGTGGTCAAAAACACAGATGAAATTAGCATTTTTCAAAGATAAAAGCATTCAAAACTTTCTTCCAATAACACGGATCAATGATTTTTATGACATCAGCCTGCACTTCAGCTTCTCATGAGATTACAAGCTGTGAGGTAAACTAAACGCTATTGCCTATTTTAAAGAGGAAGGAGCCACTCAATATGTCCCCCGTTCTAACTTCCTGTTTCAGTGAAATTTACATTAATGCAAAGCTGTGCATTTTACGACACCTCAGGGCAGTGGCGGATGCAGAACTTGACATATGGGTGGGCATGGATTAAGTCCGGGTGGGCCTGAATCTATGGGTGTCACTTTTGAATAAGAAACTATAACAAGTCTATAAAATTCGTCAAAACTTCAGAACACTAATTTAAACAGCATACACACACACCCGAACTGCACGTCACATTTTTGACATTATTGATACTTTAAATTGTAATGCAACGTGACATTTATTAAGCCTTTTTGGTAAAAAAAATATTGGGCTCTCATAGCCTACAAAAAAGAACCTGCACACAGTGACAGGAAATATAAATGAACCCAAAAAAACCTTATACTTTTTTAAATAACCTATTAAAGTGTTTTAATAAATACGGCTACTAAATGCTTAAAATGAAGCTTCTAACATCATATTCTCTTCATGCAAATCACTAAAAATATATTTTCGTTCTCACATATTTAAGTTAACTTACTAAATAAAGAAAGAAAAATGGAATTGCTAGAATAATGTTAGACTCTGGGGTTAAACGAAATGACAAATAAATAAACATTTAATATACTTTTTGATGAGCACAAGAGCAAGCCTACTCGTGAAGAGCGGAGCCGAGGAGCGCGCATATCAGACGTGAACGAAAGGAATAATGGATTTAATGCTTTCACTTTATTTCCTGACAGTTTCACTTGTTAGTGAGGATAGTAATGGCTAACAAGATTACGCCGAATTACATACACATAATTACCTAACTAAATCTGAGAGAATGCAAACACATTACAATATTTTTTCCTCCGCCCGACGGCCAAGGCGCATCATTTTTTTTAGCCCGACAGGAATTCGCCATAGCCGTAATGGACGTCGGGCAAGCGATTTTGCGAGGTTTGTTTTGTAGAAAGACTTTCTTTAAAGTGAATTTCGTTTTGTATAAATTGTATCTTAATATTAATCAATGTTTGATCAAACAATTGCCTCGATTTAATAAATAAGAAGCAAACCAAGAACGTCTGTGGTGTGGATTGAAGTGAACCCACTATATTTCCGCAGCCTACGTCTTTCTGCTTTAATGCATTTCTTAAATTAATGTCTCAATTACACAGTAGGCTTATAGGTTGTTATGATAGGCTATTTGTTGCTTAAAAGCAATAGGCTATATTGTATAAAGTGTAGCAATAAACGTGGCGTGACTTATAGTGCTGCTATATCGCTATATCAAACAACATCACTATGATCAGATGTTTTCTTTCTATTTTTACCCCGCTGTCATATTTGTTGTGTGTTTATGTTATTGAGAGAAAAGCGCGCAGCACATATTTATAACGTGTTGTTATTCAAAATACGTTTTCTACTTGCTTGCAAAAAAAGTTCTCAAAGTGATCATGGCTGAAAGCTGCTTGGGAATATTTCATTATAACGCAACATTCAACTGCTTTAATAGTTTTTAAATAGTTATCAGGCTTACTTATAATTTTACTGTTTTTAACATAACATGCAATAGATAAATTACACCACATAAAGTAGTATACATGTCTAACTATACAGAGTAGTATTTTTTACATTTCTGATTGGGCGGGCCAGCTGTCAATCTGGGCGGGCCCAGGCCCACCCACGCCCGCCCATAGCTCCGCGCCTGCCTCAGGGCTCTGGAAATACTAATAATATTGCACCTTTTCATATAATGTTTTCTTTATTAAACTTGTTTAGTCTCGTAGATATACTCTTATCTTTGTTTTGTAGTTTGTGTCTTAGATTTCTTCAGTATGTCAGAATACACAGTATTAGGGCTGCACGATTATACCGAAAATATAAATACATATTAATTTTGTAATTGTATTAATTATTGCTGATTAATAGATTTACATCGAAGTTTTGAAATGTTTTATTACTTTCTGTGAAGCAGCTGCATGATAAAATCAAAACATTCAAAACTAAATAATATAATGTAGATAACAAATAATTATAGGAGTTATGTTGTTGGTAAAAAATCCAAAACAATTTATAAATTTTAAAATCTCTGTTCACCACTGTATTTGGTGCCGAAACGCACAAAAATGAGCACAAATGGCCTGCTGTAATTAAGGCGTTTGGCAATTATGTAATTGTTTCACTCGCAATTGTAATCCTGATTAGTTTTTCGATTAATTGTGCATCTCTACACAGTATTTCTCTTTTCACGCCGTCACATACTCACAAACACGCACACTCAGGCAGCGTTGTGCACATGCAGAGCCAGTGAGGTGAGAGGTTCAATCCCTGATTGGTGGCATGCTCCACAGCCAGCCTCCATTGCCCCAGGCGAGGTAAATCCTGCTAGGCTGACAGAAAATTACAGCAGGGACCTGGAACAACCTGGGCTCCCTACAGACCTTAGTGTGCTAGGCGGATCTACCTCTGCAGCCAGGGTGAACCCACATGTACACACACACACACATACCGGCTGCATAAATGTGTGATACCCACAGCTTCATGCCTCATGGTATACAAATAAACAACGGCAGGCGAGAACAGTCTTCCACACCATGCAGTGAACCTACGTGCTCAAACATCTGTGATACTGAGAGCTCTCACTTTCATGAGGCAGCCAGTAAAATCTACACACTGTTTTGTGATATTTTTGATGTTTTTCCAAAATATAAATATTTACTCTCATGTCTTTTCAGGGCACATTTTAGATCCATTGATGCAAAGTGGTGCTGGATACTTTTTTAAGATTATTCGTATTATTGTCATCTGTTCCTTGCACAGAATTATTGTATGGCTTTAAAGGGATAGTTCACCCAAAAATGAAAGTAATGTCATTAATGACTCACTCTCATGTCGTTCCAAACCTGTACGACCTCCGTTCATCTTCTGAACACAGTTTAAGATGTTTTATATTTAGTCCAAGAGCTTGTTGACCCTTCATTGAGAATCTATGTCTACTGTCCATGTCCAGAAAGGTAATAAAAACATCATCAAAGTAGTCCGTGTGACTTCAGTGGGTCAGTTAGAATGTGTTGAAGCATCGAAAATACATTTGGTCCAAAAATAACAAAAATCACGTAACTGCACTAACGCAGATAACATATGACGTAGCTGATGTGTTATCTGGTGCGCCCCAGCTGTTTTTTTTTTGTGCGCCCGGGCTTCGTTTACAGTCTGAGGGAAACGCACGCTGTAAGTTTGAAAAAAAAAAAAACTTCCCAAACATGTCTGAGAATAACACGTCATCCGCGTCACTGCAGTCACGTGACTTTAGTCGTGTGCATGCGCTTAACAACAAACGCGGAAGAGAATGTTGAATACAGTCGTAATTTTTATTATTTTTGGACCAAAATGTATTTTTGATGCTTCAACACATTCTAACTGACCCACTGATGTCACATGGACTAGGGGAGAGCGGGGTAAGTTGTCACACGGGTAAGTTGTCACACTGTTCATAACTCCAACACTATAGAGGCTCTGTCTCAAAAATCAAATAGCCACTTTATGTGACTTCTTCTTCTATAGTCAACTTCCTGTTCACATGTGGTCAAGATCACTGTAATCTGAGGTTAGCACAATTTTCTTATTTTTCTGCTTAAAAAGTAAAAAAAAATCACTTTACATTTTATGCAATACAACTTTGTTAGGTGTGAATGTTTAAAATGATTATTTTGCACAAAATAGAGGAGACCGTAAAGTGTCTTTTGATACTTTAGCTAAAGTGATATGATGAGCTAAACTTGAGATTTAGACAACATTAGCACACAAGTAAGTATGGGGCAAGTTGTCTCAATGACTTTGGGGCAAGTCGTCACATCTGACAACTTGCCCCTGTACAAACAAACACATCGAACATGCTCAGAAAACATGATATAGAAAAGAATAAGCCTCAATCTAGCAAAAAGCTGTTTCAAAAGAAAGGGAAGCAGAAATCTGGACCTATGAAAAACAAGGCAGCTAAAAGAAGAAAAATCATGCAAGAGTCATCATCAGATGATGAAGAGTGCTTCTGCCTCGTCTGTGTAGAGCCATTTTCAAAGAGTCGTCAAAAGGAGACCTGGGTAAAATGTGTAAAATGCAACAATTGGGCCCATGATGCTTGCACCTCAGGCCAGGCAATTTATGTGTGTCAGAATTGTGATTCTGGAGATGAGTCCTATTAGTCATACAGGGCATCTGTTTTGTTCAGAGGTTAAACATGTTAAGTTAAGCAAGTTATCTGCAGCGTTCCATTCAGTTATCTGGTTTTATGTGAAAGCCATAGAACATTTGAACCAAAGTTCAAAGTAAAGTGGTCTTGCCACTTAATTGAAATGTGCATTAGTTGGATTGCAATAATTGTTTTTCCAGATTCTCCAGGCACGGATGTTTATATGTCCAGTTTGGTTTGAGTTTAAAAATTAAAATCAATATTCACAATTAAGTAGTTGTGTTCTTATTTTTAGATAATCTAGTGTGACAACTTACCCGCCCTAGTGTGACAACTTACCCTCCGATGGGGCAAATTGTCACAAGTGCACAGTCACTATTCAACAGTCTACAACTCTGTAATGAGATAAGATATAAAGATGTTATGAATACAACATATGTGCCCAAGACTTCCTTCTTTCATTTGGTATGAGATTTATACCATTTTGATGTATGGTGCTCAGTAAATGTTAGACAGTGTGAAAAGTGTGACAACATACCCCGCTCTCCCCTACTTTGATGATGTTTTTATTACCTTTCTGGACATGGACAGTATACCGTACATAGATTTTCAATGAAGGGTCAACAAGCTCTCGGACTAAATCTAAAACATCTTAAACTGTGTTCGGAAGATGAACGGAGGTCTTACAAATTTGGAATGACATGAGGTGACATTATTTTCATTTTTGGGTGAACTATCCCTTTAAGACTTGTAATATAACATATCATGTAGCATGTTAGATTTTTTTGGCTATATGGGCACATCTCAAACATTTTTATTTGTTGTGTTCAAATGCAAAATATTGTATAATAATATATTTTTTGAATTGTACTGTAAATAATAATGAATTTAGCCCTGACCTTGTTTTTACCCTAAAATCATCCCTAATCTCTGTTTTAACAATGACAGTTTAGTACACACATGTTCAGCCTCGCTCAAGCAGCTATCAAAAAAGACAACAGAAGAAAAAGACCCCAAGTCTTGTTAGCCTATTTGTTCCCACTTTTCGCTCTCACCGTTCCTCCCTCCCCCTCGTTTCCGCTGTCCTCTGTCCTGCACGCTAGGGACATTAATCCAGAAATCTGCATATGCGCTGCGCGCCTCGGGAGCCGGGGCTGTCCAGACACGCCGTCGTATGATTTCACATTGTTTTGAGCAAATTGCAGCTTCTGATGATGGGAATGTAATTCCCACCGAGCGGGTATGTGAAGGGGAGGAGGGGGAGAACCGTTGCCGAGGCAGCAGTCATCCCGTGGCACGGTGGTGCGTGTGCCTGCGTGGTGCCACTCATGCACACACTTCCTCACGCGCCCGCGTGCATCAGGGAGGGGGCGTCCAAATGCACCAAATTGCTTATACACATGTAAGCAAATATCCTCTCAAATTACTTTCTCTCTTCAGGCCTAAGCCCGCAATGAGGCTTGTTATTTAAGAAAGCAAAGGATGTGATTTTGTTTTTGCTCTAAATAGGCCTCTAATTTGAATTGCCTGCTGAATTACAGAAACAGGACACCAACCCCTCACGGGACCCGCGCCACCTCTTCTGCCAGTTTTTTTTGTCACGTTTAAATTTAGCTGATTTAAGGACAGATGTGGTGTGCAATCAGAGGCACCTTCAGTTTATTTCTGATGAAATTGGACTTTGCGCTAAGAGTGTTTGCATTTTGGGGTAAATTGCCACGTTTATTGGGGTCTTGAGTGCACCATCGTCTTCCATTTATACGGCAGGCGCGCGCACACATGGGACCGAGGGAAGCAGAGCCTGATTTGTTTAAACGGTGACTGTCTTTGGAAAATGATGTCTGTTTGAGTGTATAGACTCTGCGTGGCATGTAGGCAATCCATCCAGACAATTAGCAGAATGATTTAGACCACGGCAGCATGGAAAAAGCCACCAGCTGTGTGCATCATTCCAATCAGATGCAAAACACATTGGAGAAACAAGTTCGTCCCTCTTTATACACATCGCTGCTTGATATATTACTTTACTATCTGTGTCCCCGGACAACCATTTCATTCTAGGTAGATTAGTAACAACATACTGTATTACCATTCAAAGCATCGTTTTCAGTTGTTGCCTTTGCACTAATGTTATGGCTCATAATGATCCCCTTTGGTACATTTAGTGAAAGTGATACTGTAGTTAAACTACAATATTACTATTACAATATTATTATTATTATTATTCTTTTAAAGCAATCAGATTTTGCAAACACACATGCATTTTCAAAGTATTTTTTTGTAAAGTAAGTATACAGTAACTTAATATTTTATGCAGACGTATGGTAAGACTATAATATAAGGTGATCTTAGTTTTTTGTGTTTCCAGCGAAGAGTATGTTGTCTCCAAAATAATGGCTAAACCCAAAAGGCTATATAGCATCACATTAGGTTACTGTAGTAACCTTAAACAGGCTTATATAAGAGGAAAAATAGAAAATGGTAACCAGAAAGAAAGAGAGGGTGGGCGAAGTTGTCGGGCGGAGTGTGTGAGCTAGCCAGATGATAATGTGGCATGACACTTCTGAAATGAGACACTGGTTGCCATGGCAAAGAGGCAGGAGGGACAGTCTCTCAAGAGACCCAAATAAAACAAGCTGTAAATGATGTTTGATTAGAATTTAGATCATGTAATCGTTCGGGACAGGCCTTTTGTCAGCTGCTGTAAAGCCCAGGCTTTTGCAATTCTTCACAGAACGGCTTCTGCCACGGCACAAATACTCTCCAGCTCTTCCCATCTGTATCTCTTCCTCTTTTTCCATCTATTATACGCCTCTGTTTCTCATTATCTCACCTGTTTAACACATTGAAGTGATACACGTATATCTTCTCATGTTAGACAGCCACAGTCAGACGTAGAAAACAATGAATAATGAAATATATTTCAACGTACTCTAATGGAAAAAAAATGTGTAGAAGTAATTTTACGGCAATATTTTTTGTTGTTGTGTGGTGATGGTCTTATGCACAAATCCTTTATTTTTAATGTAACATAATATGAAGAGTTTGGATTCAAAACGCAATAAATCCATTTTGACTAATTTCGGTAAAAATGTGTTTTCTATAACAAGAAAGTGAAAAGATGAAAACCACTATTTTCTGTTATAAACTTTGACATAGCATCTTTAGGTTATAAAAACATAAAAAATTCAAATCCATAACTTGATTTTCAAAGATTTATTGTAAAAACTAATGATTTTTCCACAAAATGCAATAAATCCATGAAGTTTATTTTTTTCAAAATGCTATAAATATATTGAATCAGTATATAAATGTGCATTTATCTTTGCCATGTTATATTCATTTAGTTGACTAGTGGTACACACTGATTAAAAAAAAACATTAATGGCATTAACCAAATCCCTTACTTTGTCATAGTCATTGCTGCGGTTATACTTGGGACGTCGTCGTTTTTCACAGTGATCAGCTGTAAATTGTTTTGGTCCTGCTCGATTTTCGTTGACTTCAAGTAAAATTATGGAAATTTTTTCATAAGATCCCCTGGGATCAATGTGTTAGCATGACAGAAGCTTCATGCTGTCGGGAGAACAAGCAACCGGCTCCCGAGTGCCTCTCGCGTAAATTATTAGATGTTGATGGCTTACGTTTCTTTACCGTCACAGAAAACAACCACAGGTTTATCAATGCCATTAAAGTATTATTTTGTTTTTGTTTGTTTGTTGATCACGAAGTAAAAAAGTAGATGAGGAAAACTAGGTTTCCGTGTATTCAATGCGCCACCCACCATTGTTGTTTACAATGCGTGGAATGGTGCGCTGTGATTGGTTAAGCTGATTTATTGCATTCTGCAGACAAGGAGGAGTGGCGTTTATTGCGTTTTGTGAAAAAAGGAAGAAAAGATGACAGAATAACACGGCGGATATTGGATTTTGCGTAAAATTAAGAATTTACTTTTAAATACTGACCTGATATAATACTGAATTTGGCAGTAAACATTTTTTTAAAATGGCGTTTAACGCGTTTTGGAACCAAATGTAAAGCTTTGGTCAGTATACTCAGTCTTCAGATCTGGTTTGGTGACTGAATATAGACATTCAGTACTATACAGCTTCATTGTTTATGTTAAAGTCACTGCTTTCAATACCCGCTTACAGCAAAACTAAGCATCTGCGTGTTCTCCAAATGAGAAGGCTTAACATTCAAACTACATTCAAAATCCAATGAATCATTATTCATCCCCGATGCTATGCATGAAATAATTAAACTCTTACAGCAAGGTCACTCTGAATAGCGTACTATCATGTGCCAAACAAATTGTGCATAAAAACATGTTTTAGTTTCATAGAAACCCTGTAACCTAATACATGATGATGATATCAGTGATCAAAAGATCTCTTAAGGTGAATTCCTGTTGAAAAACTTCGATTAAGATCTAAAGAGTAATAACAAGGCACACCACTAAGCACCAATTAAACATCCAGGCTGCTGCATCAATTCAGCAAAAGATGATGTGTGAATATACATATCATGAAATCAGTCCAGGTCATGACCCTAAAGCCAAAAGTTTTATGCTTAGTGTTAGAATTGACACATTTAAAGTCTTTATAGATACTTTAGCCACAATACAATGACGAAATGTAAGATTATCATTAGATTCTCAAAAAGATGCTTACTAGAACTGCCTTCATAGATCCAGAGGAAAGGTCCTTGTGACACAATGATAGCTAAAATGTATAGTTTAAGGGAAAACACCACCATTTTTTATATTTTACTATGTTCTTACCACAACTTAGACAAATTAATACATACCAATCTTTTTTCAATGCGTGCATTTTTAATCTTTGTACAGCGCCTCGTAAATGTGTTAGCATTTAGCCTAGCATCATTCATTCCTATGGCTCCAAACAGAGATGCATTTAGAAGCCACCAAACACTTCCATGTTTTCCCTATTTAAAGACTCTTACATGAGTAGTTACACAAGTAGCCTAAGTATGGTGGCACAAAATAAAACTTTTTTTTGGAGCAATAGGAATGAATGGGGCTAGGCTAAATGCTAACACTTACAAGAAGCGCTGCACAAAGATTAAAAGTGCATGCATTGAAAAAAGATAGGTATGTATTTATTCATCTAAATTGAGATAAAACATAGTAAAACATTGAAAAACTGTGGTGTTTTCCTTTAAGTATCCAAAACTTTATGGGGCCATATCCTATATATAACAAAAATAGGATTCCATATCTGTAATTTTAAAGTAATTCTCAGAATGTATGTAACAAACAAAAATGGGACCCCGTCCATGAAATTTCTCCTCATGTCTTCTAAGGGGTTCAAACCCTCTAGCCCCACCCCACCGCCCCCAGCCCAGGAGTAATGAACTGCTTACCAAGCCTGAACTAATCAAGTCTGACTGCTCTCTGTCATTGTCAATTACACAGCAGCCTTCGCCAGAGAGAGCCTAACGGAGACTTAGCTACAAATTGAAAAGTAATGTGTGGAAAGGATGAGGTCGGATACAAACCCCCTGTGCTGGGCTGCCTTTTGTTCTGTACCGTGTTTAAAGGCTGTCCTCACATTTAAATGTTTTACACCCAGGACAGTTTTTTTGTTGAAAGTTTCCATTTTTGTAAACTTTGCTGAGTGTTATTGATTTGGGGTTTGGTTTGTCGAGGCTCTCGTGAAGGTACAGCGAGCCGATGTGTCCGCGACATGTTTACATTAGGTGTATGTACTTGAGCGACGAAGGATCTGTAGTGGACTCTTATGTGTAAATATATAAGCTCATGGAGAGCCGTGTTGGTCCCAGCTGTGTGTCTACCGTTCTCACTGTGTTTGGCTAATCAATGGCAGACATCATCAGTAATCACAGCAGTGTAGCTAAGTGACAATGCTTGCCAGGATAGACACGCACGCATACACACACTGATTTTTTTGTAGTTTTGATTAAAAAATATGTTACAATTCATTTTTATTGTTTATTTTTATTGATATTTAATCACCATGAAAATATACAGATTATGTGCACCATACATTGGCAGGAGTAAGTTGCTTTCTTAAAAATAAGTGAGGCTGGTCAGTTACATAAAAATAAAAATAAAAACCAGACAGATTAAACATAAAATGCAGCTAGATATACCATAAATATGCATGTGCTGAAGATTTTGGGAATATGTATATGGTATTCCAAACATCAAGAAACAAAGCATGCATGCCCATTTGCACATGTACAGTAGGATTAGCAGCATAATATTCAATTTTTATATACTAATTTCTTTGCAATATATAACTCAGGATTGTAGTGCTGAAAGAGTCCACACACACACACACACACACACACACACACACACACACACACACATTCTGGTTTCCATGTTTTGTGGGGACATTCCATAGACGTAATGCATTTTATACTGTACAAACTGTATATTCTATTCCCCTAACCTACCCCATTCCCTAACCCCAACCATCACACAAAACTTTCTGCTACTTCACATTTTCAAAAAACATCATTCTGTTTGATTTATAAGCATGTTTCCTCATGGCGACATCTAAATGTCCCCACAAGGTCACAAAAACACTGGTATTCCTATCTTTATGGGGACAATTGGTCCCCACAACGTGATAATTACCAGGTATACACACACACACACACACACACACACACACACACACACACACACACACACACACACACACACACACACACACACAGATGTTTCAATGTAGCATTAGATGTATAGCAGTTATATCTCCAGTGAGTGAGGCTATTGTGGACTCTTTTATCTTGTTTTATCCAATGGTGCTGTCACTCAATTCTATGTGTTCTGGGATTACAGAACAGGAGGTCATGATCACACACCTTGGCTAATAATACGAGCCGCTGGATTGTTTGCAGTGAAGCTCATTGCTTCATATTCATTTGCGGTGTGTGCGTGTATGTGTCCTTGGCATAAGTAAGAGAGATTTAATGCATATCTGGAATTTGCCCGTCCATGAAATCCAACAGTAGGGACAGATACCCGCTCTATTCATTACAAGCGCCCTGAGAATAAAGCACACCACCTTTCATCCGCTCCCAGCGATGTTATTTCAAGTAATTAACCTTAATTTGCCGAAAAGACGGAAATCTTTATTAGACCGTTACCACTTAACCAGACCCAGAGCCCACCGAAGTCTGTCTCCCTTTGCTCCAAATGGGGCCTCCATTTAATCAAAATTCATCCATCAGAATTCGATGTTGAATCATCTTTTAATTGGAAGTTACAATTCTGGTTAATAGCCTTATAATTCGGAGGCTACAGTAGTGGGACCATTGGGAGCCTCTGCTCTATTTTCAGAGGCTCCGCACCTTTGCATGGAGCCCAAGAGCTCATCCACATACAGTACCAGCCCACGGGGGCAGCAAAACCATCACTGACGGAGACTTTAAAAATTGGGTCAAACTGTCAAATCACGCCCACAACACAAGCGTCACACATACACTTGATTGGTTGCCTTTATGATGCTGTACCTGAACGTACCGAGTGGGGAAAATGTTTCGGTAGTCTTGTGCACTTTAGATATTGCTAGAACAATGTGTGTTGCGCGTGCGTGTATGCGTCAGAGTTAGAAGATTACTTAGCAGTTTGGGGATACATTTATCACATTTAATAGTATATTATTTTACTTAAATAACACTGAAATATACAATCATAGAGGATAAAAACTAAATTCTGTTCTAAAATGTTTAAGATTAAAAGATGACCTTATGAAACAGGCTTGTGAAGGAACAGTATTAGGTACTGACCTGGTACTGGCCACTTATATTCACATTATTGTTAACATCACTGTCTGAGTTAATAGCAGCGATAACGCTGCTTGTGCTGGTACCTGTTAGAACCGCAGAC
The DNA here is from genome assembly GCF_027580225.2 of Misgurnus anguillicaudatus. NCBI lineage: Eukaryota > Metazoa > Chordata > Actinopteri > Cypriniformes > Cobitidae > Misgurnus > Misgurnus anguillicaudatus. Next base: position 23,719,798 of record NC_073360.2, on the reverse strand, counting down.
GCAGGTTTGCTTATGTACAATGTTTACTTTATCCTGGTGAAGTTCTGACTCACACATTCTTGGTCACCCCCATTCAAATTAGAAATGAAAACTTCCTATAGACGGCTATTATTCACGTGATTTGTCGAGATGATAGATAAATCAGAAAATTTACTTAGTGACCCCTCCCTGTAGCGTGATGTCATTACTATTAATCACCCATTCACTGACGCTTTGACTCGGGGATGCACAGTACCGGCAACAGGTGAGAAGTGCCGGAACGCAAGACAAATTCAAGCAATGACCGTATTGTTTGAATAAGTACCATGTTGCTGCAGAAGATGTGCTTTACAGGAATATTTAAAAGATTTTAGTTAAATATGAAAATTAATATAGTGAAATATAGGAATATTGTTTTGGGTTCAGAATACTTGCAGTATAAGGCAAAACCCTAAACATTCCTACTATACTTTTTCTTTATTATTAAAGTCGCTAGGAAAATAAAATGAAAAACTGTAATTTGTTTTGGAATATTGTGGTGTATATATATATATATATATATTTTTACAAATGACTTATCTGTGAGCTTTATTATTTTTTTTAATTCATTTGCCCTCATAATCTTTAATAAAAATTGCAAATCTCCTCCCCTCCTTAGACGATTTCTCTTTACTTCTGGTCATATGGTATGGAAGGTGGGCAGGGTCCGGGAGAAGATCCCAGCGATTAGCAATTAGCAACATGACCCAACTTCAAACGATCCAATCAGATCTCAATGGACAAATTAAAATCCAGCCCTGCCTTATTTCATTTCAGAAGCCGGTTTCACTCGAATATACGTCACCATGGGGAAAATAAGGCAATCGCTACTTCCGTTTTATAGCGACTTTAAGATTAACACTTCAGAAATATAATACGATTTTACGACACAAATGGAAATATGAGAGATATGACCACAAATAAAAAATAACTGTTATTATATTTTCCATTCTACATTTACTTAAAGCAACACTATGTAGTTTCCATGTAAAAATGACTTACAGCTCCCCCATGTGGTTGAAAAGCGCAACAGTGCCTGGTATCAGACACTCTTCTGCAGGCAGGGGGAGGGGCGGGGCTGTGTGCTCTACCCTCCACCGCACTTTCAGAGTGTGCTTGTAGCAGCTAGGAGGCTGCTCAGGTTGCAACATCAGTACAATTTGTCCAGTTAAAAGTTGTTCTATCACTAAAATAATTTTAGAGACATTATTTAAAGGTAAAAAAACTACATAGTGTTGCTTTAAGCTATAACCTGCAGATTGCTTCAGGTCTTCCCTATGTCTGTCCAAAAATGGTCCCTAGCTGTCACTGGGGCAGTACCCTTTAAAGAGAACATTTCACAAGACACTTTTAAAATGTAAAATAAATATTTGGTGTCCCCCGAGTATGTATGTAAAGTTCCAGCTTAAAATACCATATAGATAATTTATTATAGCATGTTAGAATTGCCAAAGCACTGGGGACCCAATTATAGCATTTAAAAATGAAAAAAGTCACATTTTCATGATATGTCCCCTTTAAAATAGTAGCCTACACATTTGCTCCTAAATGCAAATCACCTCAGAGGTACATATTGGTACCAAGGAGTGCATATTAGTACTGCAAAGGTACCAAATATATACATGTACCAAATGGTACACATTAGGACCTTTCTAAAAGGTCTTGCACCAGCACATTTGTCTACAATGTAATTTCAAGCATAAACCTTTAGATTTAAATGTCTTTGAGAAAACACACATTCAGCCAAGTGTGTCCAAACTTTTGACTCCTATTATATACAAAGTTGTTGTCATGTCATGGTTTGAAGCATCGCTGCTGAGTTTACAGATTTTCAGTAAAAAAGGAAAACAGCAATAGATGTTTGCCTATGCCATCTTGTTTTTCCTATGTGCTACACGCCACACGATTCAGTCAAAGAAATGGCAGATGTAGGAGCCCAACAAAGGGGGTGAGGTCAAGACCAGGTTCAATGTCAGGAAGTCTTTGGCGAGGGTCCTCACTGTGGAGGGGTGAAGTGAAATCCAGGAGGCCAGCAGAAACATGATATGTCTGCAGACCAACAACATTCTCTCTTTGTTTGCCTCTATCTTTCTTCTTCTCTTGTTCCTTGTGTCTACCTGATTTAGTATCGATCGGTTGGGGTTCGGCCAGTCAGAATGTGGCGTTTCAGAGGCCAAATGTTCAAGGCTGGAACTAGCATTCTGTCCATACATGTTTTTACTCTCCGGCTTTTAATTACCTTATTGCACAGTATTTGAAGGCCGGTGAGCGAGGAGGCAACAGCCCAATTCAGCCTCCACATTGTTCTCGGCTGTGGTAGAATAGAGAGAGAGAGAGAGAGACCTGACAGGACTGTTTGCTTTCAATTTTTTAGCTTGTAATTATCATATAATAATATATATCAGTCATAGTATATTATAATATTATATAATTATAATTATAGCATATGTGATAATTGTACATGCATAAGTTGTTTTTGCCACAATGGCAAAAACTTTAAGGGGTCCTACAAGCAGTTTAATTTTTTTGTAAAATATAAGTGCTTCATCATTCTTTTTTATTTTGAAGTAAAATGTGCCTTAGAAATTTTTATGACAGGTTATGTATGATGCAGCAGCTCCCATGTTGCATGGATGTCTCAACAAAAGTGTTTGTAAGCAGATGTGTGGGTGTGGAAATGTATGACAGAGTGCTATATATATGTGTGTGCATTTGTGTGTAAGTGTGTTTTCTTGTGCATGCTCTCTCTCTCTCTCTGTGTGTGTGTGTGTGTGTGTGTAGAGAGCTATACTCGTCTGCTGTAGGGTAATCTTTTACACTAGGCAGAAGAAGGCAGTGGAGGGTGGAAATGAGCTTTTCAGTCTCACTCCCTCCCGTATTCCCCCCTCAGACTCGCTTTTGTACCCGGTGCCCTCTTTGCCTTCTACCTCCATTCTTTCCACTCTCTCACCTCCATTGTTTTGCTCCCTCTCTCCCTCCGCGTGCATTCGGGCCGCTATCTGTGACTGTGAAATCGGAGCACGTGGCGTCACCGTACGCCGCGGCGCTGTTTAAAGCAAATCGGCGCTTGATCATTTGCTTGCCTGCTTTTCCTCTCATCAGTCTCTGCTTTGCTAAAAAAGTTTTCTTTTTCATATTCAGCTCCCCTTTCTCCGGTGACCTAGGCTTGCCCTCTAGGGGCTCAGGCGAATCACTGCAGCGGCACAGACGCCCTCATCGAGAGCGTGCCGAGGCGTCGGCTCCAGGAGCGAGGTCACAATGGGCTGCCTCCGACTCCCCCCTCAGAAGCCTCATTCAGCTCTGCACATATTAGAATAGTTCACAGGGTGCCCCTGCTTTCCAGGTGATAATGAAAGGCGTTCCAAAGAATGCTTTCAACACGACGGTTCCTCTTCACTGCTCCTCGCAAAGTAGCACACATTGGGGTATGAATATACCTCAGTGTGAGCAGTGCTTCTTGTTGAAATTCAATTTCCCCGGTATATTTCTTTAAGTGGACCGAAGGTCTATCAGAAAACTATCAATGCTTTTACGTCTCTCTGTTCTGGAAATGTCACTGTGTTTGTGCACTCAAAATGAAGGACTATTCAATTATAAGAATGGGATCTAATGAGAGAAAAACACAATGATGAAATTCATCTTTTAGGTAGGAAAAGCATACAGAACCAATTGTACTTTTTAAAGTTTTTTTTTAATGCTCGGATCCCTTATATGTTGGGCTTCTTCATAACAATGGCCTCACATTCTGTACTGCTATAGTTAACATGAAGAATAAAGTATTTACACAGCAGGGTCCGAACATCTATAACGCTAGGTAAAATGCATTTTTATGTATTTTTTCAACTAAATGGTTTGAAAGAGATTTGATTGAATTAGCATTAACATTAAAACTTAACATTTTGGGGTATGCTTATTTACTTTATTTATAGTCTGCCCTCAAGACAATTTAGGGTTCAATTAGGTTAAAGGGATAGTTCACTTTAAAATCAAAATTTTGTCATCATTTAGTCATCGTCAAACCTGTATGAATTTCTTTTTTCTGATGAACACAAAAGAAGATAGTTTGAGAAATGATGGTAAACACACAGCAGTAAGTGACCATTGACTTCCATAGTAGGAATAAAAAAAATGATGGAATTAAATGGGTACCGTCAACTGTGTGCTTACCATCATTTATCAAAATGTTTTCTTCATCACAATACTTCTAAAATATTTTTTTCCTACTATGGAAGTCAATGATCACTATCTGCTGTGTGCTTACCATGATTTCTCAAAATAGCTTCTTTTGAGTTCATCAAAATAAAATAAATTCATACAGGTTTAGAACAACACGACGATGAGTAAATTATGACAGAATTTTCATTTTAAAGTGAACTATCCCTTCAAGGTTAGATGATTCATTTTATCCCAGCATGATTGTTTCAGAAAGCATCTTGTGTGCTCCAATAGAGGAACAAAACACTTTATGCACAAATTTGTTTATTTGATTAGTAACCTACTGTATAAACAGTGTAGAACCTTCACATTTATCCTAAATATATTGTATTGAATTGAAATATATATTATTTTATGCAATAAAATGTACTTTCAACATTAATTTCACTGTAAAAAGATTTGGTCGAAATTACAGTATTACTGGCAGCTGGATGCCAGTAACTTACTGTAAATTTAAATGTATGTTATTTACTGGAAATAGTTTGTTCAAAGTTAAATGAACATTAAACATGAACAAGTCTTTGTCTTACAGAATAAAAATATAAAATAACAGCCTCATGCAAAGCATTCTGGGAACCAAAAATCCTCATCAACATTTTTCTGTTGTTTTTCCTTCAGATTTTGTTTCCCAGAATGCTTTGCTTGAGGCTGTTATTTTATTTTTATTCTGTAATGATAAAGACTTGCTAATGTTTAATTTTCATTTAACTTTGAACAAACTGTTGCAGATAATTAACATAAATTTAAATCTACAGTAAGTTACTGGCAACCAGCTGCCAATCTTGCCATCTTGCGTTTGAACCGCACCGAATAGTTTTATTTTAAGTTCTAAAACATTTCTAAAACATCTCTACTTTCAGCATACAAGTAATTCCTGACAGCTGAAACCCATCTTTTACTTATGACACTGTGGGCTGCTTCTGTTCTCTGAGCAGCTTCATTTCTCTTTCTGTCTGCTGTCACCAGCACCTCTTCCATCTTTTCATTTGCTTCCATCAGTGGTTCTCTTGCTCTGTCCATCTCTCTCTCTGTCCATCCCCCCTGTACTCTGTCTCCGGTCTGAGAGCGCTGACATGGCTGGCAAAGACAAAGTGCAGACGTCCAGCTTAAAAAGTGACCGCCCTGTCCTGCAGCCGCACAGCTGGGGAGCTGCGAATCTATCATGGCCAACTGCAGCCTGCCAGCCAAACACGCATACAGGACTTTTTTTGTAGGAGGGAGAAAGAAATGAGAGGAAAAAGAGAGAGTTGCCAAATAGTGTTGGGCCTGATTTACAGTTAAGTGGCACATGTTTATTTCACCGCCGTTATTAACAGCCTACAGCATTCATGCTGTCTGCTTAAACTGCACGATGCGCCATAGCAGAACCATGCTGCAAATGTATTTGTTGATCACGACCTGTGATCATTTTTAAATTGATGACCATTATCAAAGAAAAACAATGTTGTGACCTAAAAGTCTACCTATTTTTAGGTAATTTGGTATTAAATCTTTTTTGAAAATATGCTCATTTTCCAGCTCACCTAGAGTTAAACATTTGATTGGAATGTTTTGGAATCCATTCAGCCGCTCCGGTTTTGGCGCTAACACTTTTAGCATAGCTTAGCACAATCTATTGAATCTGATTAGACCATTAGCATTGCGCTAAAAAAACCCAAAGACTTTCGATATTTTTCCTATTTTAAACTTGACTCTTTTGTAGTTACATCCTGTACTAAGTCCGACGGAAAATTAAAAGTTGCGATTTTCTAGGCAGATACGGCTAGGAACTATACTCTCATTCTGGCGTAATAATCAAGGACTTTGCTGCCGTAACATGGCTGCAGGAGGCGTAATGATATTATGCAGCAGTCGAAAATAGTCCCCTTTGTATCTTTCACTAGCAGGGGACTATTTATGGCTGCTGCGTACACTGTATAACAATTCCGTAGAAATAACAATGTTATTGCAGCTGGGTTGCCGGTAATTTACCGTAGATTTAAATTTGTTATTTACTGGCAAGAGTTTGTTCAGAGTTGAATGAATTTTGAATATTGACAGGTCTTTGTCTTTACAGAGTAACACTATATAGTAACAGTCTCGTGCAAAGCATTCTGGGAACCAGAAATCATCTTCAACCTTTTTCTGTTTTTTTGCTTCAGATTTTGTTTCCCAGAATGTTTTGCTTGATGCTGTTTTTTTTTGTTTTACTCCGTAAAGACAAAGACTTGTAAATGTTTAACGTTCATTTAACTTTGAACAAAATGTTGTCAGTAAAAACATAAATTTAAATCTACGGTCAGTTACCGGCGACCCAGCTGCAATTTCTATGGAATTTTTTTTACAGTGAATACACAATGTAACTACAGAAGGGTCAAGTTTTAAATAGGAAAAAATATCAAAACTCTTTGGTTATTTTTTAGGGTGATGCTAATGGTCTAATCAGATTCAATGAATTGTGCTAAGCTATGCTAAAAGTGGTAGCGCTAGCCCCTGGAGTTCAGCTGAATGGATTTCAAAACGGTTAAAATCAAATGTTTAACTCTAGAGGAGCTGGAAAATGAGCATATTTAAAAAAAGAAAGAAGAATGTCCCTTTAAAGCACAACATAAGCCTACTGTATTCTGTATTCTTCCTACCGTATTGCATTTACAATGCCAAGGTCATGGTTACGATTCCCAGGCATCAGAAATACTGTAATACTAAACATGAAATAATGCATTCTAAATTTTGAATGCAAGTTGTTTTGGAGAAAAAACATCTGCCAAATGCATAAATGTAAATGCATCACTTCTGCTCTGCTTCTTTCTCTAAACATCCAAGGTTAATTTTAACCCAACAGTTGGACTCCCAGTCTGTAAAAGTCCAGCGAAAGGGATTTTCGTGATTTACTGTTATCTTCATAAAATCATTCTACATAATGTAAAGAACATTCTCTGAAAAATATAACCTTGATCTTTAATATTGACCAATTAAGGCAATGTCAAAGATTAAAATCAATGATTAAAATAAAATTTTGAAGCTTGTAATCTCAAATTGTATATTATAAGACTCTACCCTGGATTTCTCAGGCAGGTTCACATATTTGTCCAAACAATGGGTTAAAAACCCAGCATTCAAAGGCTTGGCTGAATCTTTAGCAGATCTGGACAAGAAAGACCAGTTTTGAGGAGTGTTCATAAGCAAGGGGATCATAGGTGGGTGTGCGGGGTGTGCTAGAAAGAGGCCGTGGCCGCCTTGTGTCGGGGACAGAGGGGGGGCATTAATCATTATTGGCGCACACCTCCGTCTATGCCGCACCCTGACGGCTCTTCCACCCCTGACATAAATCATAATTCCTCCACAATAGATCCCCTCTCCAGCATGCTGCGGAAAAGTCTGCTACTCTTATTGATTTTCCCTTTTTCCCTCCTCTGCCTTCCCTATCAGCACCTGCACCCCCTCCTCCATGTCCACTGTCACCTCTGCCAAGTCATTAGGAAACATAACTGATATGATATTCATAGAATACTAAATAAACTTTACGAGGAGACGGCGTTGCATGTTCTGCCTCCCCGCACCCTCACCCAACATTTTGATGCATGGGAAGCAAGTGTGGAAAAACAAAACTAATGATATAAAAATTACAAAGCATGCTCTGTGCTATTACACCTCTATTGATTTGTTTTTGAGGTGCACCTAGGCTTATAAAAGTTGCTGGAGGAGATGAGAGAGAGAGAGAGAGAGAGAGAGAGAGAGAGAGAGAGAGAGAGAAAGAGAGAGAGAGAGAGAGAGAGAGAGAAAGAATATGCCAGAGAATATGCTTTGTTCACAGACCTGGGCCAGAATTACAGAAAGAGTCAGTCTCTGTTGTGAGTGATACCAGGATTGCCTGTGGTGCTTTGGCCTGTTGATTTATTAACTTTTACCTAGTGACCACTATGATTAACCTTACAATGCATTGCATAATTTTGACACTTTGTAAAGTATTCCCAAAATATTGGTATTTATAATAAATATAAAGAACACGTTTTTTCATCATTTGCCGCTTTATTGAGATATTACTGAAAACCAGAGTATGTGGAATAGAAACCACTATGGGTTCCACTATTTTTAATAGGTAAATGAAAAAAAGACATGTAACAGAATGAATAAATAAATAAGCTTAAAGCAAGAATCAACAAAACATTTAACAAATAAATACAATGTTTCATGCAGGTGCAATACCTGTGGATGACTCCAACAAAATACGTTCAGCTTTTATATCATTGCCACGTTCCTAAAAGCATCCCCCAATCCCTGTTTTGATTTCTCTGCAGGCCGGATCCATGTGGATGTTGCAAGCACTTGACATGGAAGCAATTCAGGCGGTGCGGGCCGAGGCCTGGCCGGGATTAAAGCTCGGGTGGAGGGATATTAATGTGAAGCGGAGGGGACAAGGGCGCTCTCGTCCAATTACTCCGTACCTAGTCGCCACCATCCGGTCGCAAAACAACAGAAGAGGAAAGGATTAATTGCCTTGGACTCTGCCCCCACTACAGGCCCAATTACGGAAACATATTGGTTCCCAGCGTTGCCACAGACACTGCTGTGCTGGGATATTGTGTGAAATTTCGAACCGTTTCCAGAGGTCAGGACAAGTGGACTGAGGCAGAGGCTGAGAAAAGAGGTTGTGTGTGCGCGTGCCTGTGTGTCGTCTCGGGTAGCAGGTTGTTGATGTGACCTGTTATGGGTGGGCATAGAACATTATGATGGGAAGTTAAACAAACATAATCTGAACTATTTTTGCCCCGAGAATTTTCGGGTGTTTGTGTTTCACCTCCCACCTTTACAATGGGTTAAATGGTGCACTGGAACAATCCTTCCTAAAATGCATTAAACTTTCGTTTACAAAGACATGAAACTCACCGAGTGGTCAGGGGTGTTCACTGATATGCTCACACAAAAATCGCTGCAAAATACACATTCCAACAGGTGTTTTATCGTAGTTTTTGCCAACTCCATTGACTTGTATTAGATGTGCTGTGAGGTACGGTATTACTCCGCGCCGGGAACTTTGTTTGTATTCTTGCAATTGGCAAAGGCGGATTAGTGCCACCAACTGGGCTGGAGTGTCTATTATTCAAGCTCTCAGCGGAAGAATGTACGGGTGTGAGGCATTTGGAAAAATAGGTCCACAAGTTAACAACGAATGCTAAAACACCTGTTGGAAAGCATCTTTGCAGCGATTTTTGTGTGAGCATATCAGTGAACACCCCTGACCACTTGGAGAGTTTCACGTCTTTGTAAACGAAAGCTTAATGCATTTTGGGAGGGATTTTTTCAGTGCACCATTGGACCCATTGTGGAGATGTGGGGTGGGGCACAAACACCCGAAAATTCTCAGGGCAGCCGCACATGTCGAAATTTCAGTCAAAACCGTTCTATTTCATCAAAACAATCTGAAAACAGAGCTTTAAGTGTAAAATACCAAACTTGTCATTTAATCTAATAACCCTTTCAAAGTCTCATTTGTGTTGCTATTGATCATACTTAGTGTTATAGTTTCAACAAACCCCAACCCTAAGGAGTGTGTACACCAAGGCTGGCCGGCCTATGTTTTCGACTGTTTCCAATGGAAGCCCCGCACTTTTCAAAGATGCCAGCAGCTGGCGGGTTTTGTCCGTGCTAAGCGCAAACGCTGGCCGTCTTTTTCCACACCCGGCGGAATGACTGATATCATAGCAACCCAAGCGCTGAAAGAAACCCTGGCAAACGCCCACAGTTGGCATCCGCCTGTCGTTTATAGCTACCCAGTCTCACGAGGTTTTGTGATATAACGTATCACGTAAGTTTTTGATTCTTTTTTTTTTTGTTATTATCATGAACTTCCGCGTTTATTCGTGATTGTGTAGCGAGTTCCTGTTTTTGTGTGGTTGTCGCGTGTTGGTTGCTCAGCTGCTTTTTCCTATTTTCAAACCATTGTCTTTTCGGTTTAGAGTAAGATTTGGTGTTTGCAATAGAATGTCACTTTATGTATTGGTTTATACATTTTTTTATATGTCGCCTGGCGTTAGGGTTAGATTTCGGTTTGGGTAGGGATGTCATTTTATGTAAATCTAACCCTAAACCGAAGCGACAATGGGAAATAGGACAAAACAGTTGAGTAACCAATACGTGATAATCACACTAAAACAGGAATTCGTTTTACTATCAAGAAAAAACGCGGAAATTCGTGATAATATCACAAAAAAATAATCAAAAATTTACGTGACTATATAACGAAATTTCGTGAGACTGGGCTGTTTAGAGCAACGTTTAAACCCTTTGGTGTATATGCCCCTAAGTGTATTATTTTTTTTCAGTTACATCATCTTCACACATTAAATCTACAGTTTAATTGTGCCCCCTACCTGTACCGCCACTTTTATCTTTCAATATATATATATTAATATTGTGGTATTATTAACAAATGACTTATCTGTGAGCTTCATTATTTTAAAAAAAATTGTGTGTGCTCATAATCTTTAATGAAAAATGCAAATCTCCTCCCCTCCTCAAAACGATCTCTCTTCACTTCCAGTCATAAGTATGGCAGGTGGGCGGGGTCCGGGAGAAGATTGCAGCGATTAGCAATTAGCAACACGACCCAACTTCAAATGATCCAATCAGATCTCAATGGACAAATTCAAATCCAGCCCTGCCTTATTTCATTTCAGAAGCTGTTTCATTTGGATATCACCACGGGGAAAATAAGGCAATCGCTACTTCCGTTTCATGCCGACTTTAATATGTACTGTAGTATGCGAAGATTTATGAAATGAAAGGTCTACTGCTACACAGAGATTTCTCAGTATACTTAGATGAACACTTTTCTATCCCCACAGACGCTGAGATGCTGGCAAATTCAAAAAGTGAATAAATTAAAAATACCCGAAAAATGTACCCCAGCGTTATCTCGTCAATTAAGAAAAAAAGCTTCCCTGCCTATGACGAGTTTTTCTGGCAACCCGCAATACTGCTATTGTCTTCCGCAACTTATAAAACCCGGAAGTATCACCCTAGGGCAAACAGCTGTATGTCCGTGTATGTTTTGACGATCGTTCTGAATCTGATCTCTATCTAAGTCCTTCACAAAAATGGAATTGTCTCAGCCTTTTGCTCAAAATTCTAGGATGAAGGTAGGATGATTTTTTTTGAAAGCAGAGGGGCTGTTCTTTCATTTGATATATTGTATTAGAAGAACATTTTCTGGGCATTAAACTTTTGTGAAAATCTGAAAAATTCTGGCGCTGGCTGGCACCTTAAAAAGAAATGCTGGCGGGGAAAGAGTTAATATGAAAAAATCATAAAGCCTCAGGGATCAGCTCATTCAGTAAGTAAATATATATATATTTTTAAAATCTTTGTTTAACCATTTTTATTTGGTAGCCATGCGTACAACTATTCATTTAGTATATTTCGTTCCACTCCTAATATATCGATACATTTACTCTAAATAGTGCCAATCTTAAGTGCCTTCACCTTTTCTTTAATCTGTATTGATGGGAGAGGAAGACATTTCTCATCTTCAATAAATCGAATTAAATGAAGCCATTATACTATTTCCTAATCATGTTGTACTTGATCTGATAATAAACACTGTTGCCCAACAAATAGAGGCCGCGTTGAACCCAGTGGTATCAGTTCACCTAAAGCCAAAGTATGGCAGACTCTGGTGACCTCCTTAAATCTTACTTCCATGACGTGACAGTGATTCATTCCTGGCCTTATCATACATGCTGCTTCAGCAAATATGCTCAAGTATGAAAACACAATACACACAATACGCTTTAAATAATGTATTGATGAAAACATCATGGAAGCAATATGACAAATTGATATGCATGGCAAATTCGTGCAAAGGCAGAACATTTGCACCAGCCTTAAAATACAATAAGTGCAACAAGTCCAAAGATAAATAACACATATATTTTTTCATAGCAAGCAAATTAGACAGCTATATTTAGCTATTATAAAAACATGTTAAAAGCTAAGTCTGTATGATAAGCTTGACTTACTCATACTCATTACTGCTTGTGCCACTGAAGACATTGAATTGTGTGTCCCTTTATTTTTTATTTTAGTGGTCCAAGCAAACCATCAGTGAGCAGATTAAGTGTTAATATTGTTTGCCAACAAGGAACGCTATTTGCACTACTGTCTGCAATAAAATATCATTTTGCATTGACCTGAGCAGGCAGCCACGGTATGGCAGCCGCCACCCCCTGCCATACCCAATTGACGCCCCTGGTTGAACGCACTTCACTTGGCATGTTGACTGATGCAGAGTCCATGAATCCTGAATTAAATTGGATCTTGATTAATCTGAAATGTCCTTTCCTGTTTCAGAGCAATACGAATCTAATGAAACCCAAGCACTGCTCAAATAAAGCCATACATCCCACCCAGAACCACTGGATGGGTGATGGGTGAGAAAAAAATTACTGCAGCGTGAGAAAGTCGTAGCAGGGAATGAGAAAGACCAGGAGATGAAGGAGAAAACGCATAGCCCGGGCTGTGCTGCATTAGGCCTGTCCTTTAGTGTGCGTAGGAAAATATTGCAGGGATGAGATCCCTGTGTCGCCTCCGTGCCTTCAGCTCATTGCGCACACGGGTCAAGCCCAGAGTAAATCAGCCTGTGCTCCCCAGGCCCAATTTCCCCCGAGAGCTCCATCCTAGGCCCACTCAATTCAAGTAGGCTGTCCGACTTTCAAAAAGAAAATCAAGGAGACTCCGCCGCTGTGGACAGCCTTCCTCTCAGCAGAGTATAATGGAATTTACTGAACTTTTCTGTTTATCTGTCGCAGGAAATGCACATTGTATTTTCTCTCTCTCTCGCTTTTATAGAACACAAGCCAATTGAGTTGCAACGTGCCCCACACCTTAACGCGCGGAGGAGAGTGAAAACGTTATCATTGTGGCTTGGGGAATTGATGTTTGCGCACCTGCAGAGCTATGAGGTGTGCGGATGATGGCTGCCGTTCAGGCACGCTTCCAGCGTTGCGCCGCCGCGGTGACTAAGCACCCTCCTCTCGCTCTCTCGCCCTCCTCCATGCATACCCTAATGTGAATAATGTTTCTCCTCAAACTCCTCTGTTATAAATGGAGTGCCACTCCGCACAATGGCAAAGTCAGGGCTCGTATTGATTAACTCTCGTCATCGACTCCCACTTCCATGATTTATGATTGTCTGTTATTTTTGCATTAGCAATCAAATTCATCTTGTCTTTTTTTACTAGGGTCTGGCTGAGCAAACAGTAAACATTTTTAGCTTGCATGGCAATGCTCGCAGTGCTGGTCCATTAAACATGCTGCTTTCAAAGACTGCTCCCGAAGGGCCCTCAAGGGCCATTCAAGGGCCAAAATAGTACAAAAAGTACATTTGGTGAGCTCTTTTTTTCTGTGTTTAATACTGAACAAATATTGCTAGTGTATTATGGTGCCTTTATTTGAATTACAAAAGCATATACAACACTTCTTAAATGATAATGAAATGGAAAGTAATTCTCTTGTTTGTTATTGTAGCGCTCTAAAGCATTGTTTGGTGTGTATGGTTTAATCCTTTTGAGATTTATTGTTCTCTTTTTACATGATTTCCTCTGGGTTATGCTATTCATTTTATGTAGAATTACATATATTATTAGCCTAGTATTTTTCCGAAATTATAGGCCATCCTCTCAAAAAGGCATGCTAATATCAATTCATTCATTCATTCATTCATTCAGTTTCAGTGCAAATTTTTTGTTTAATGGTCAGCTTCCACTGAAAACAGCTGTTTTGTTTAATAAATGGTTGATATGTTAGTTCCTGCCTGATCTCATGAGAAGTCATACATATTTTACGAGTTGGGTAATTCATATCAATTCATACGAAGTTAATCGTGCAAAATCGTAAGTTCTAATGAAAAACAACAACAACGAAACCGAACCCCTAACCCCGGCCCTAACCCGAACCCCGAAAGGGGTGGAGAACACAAAACAAGAGTTATTGAAATTGTATTATTATTATTATTATTTTAACCCCCCACCCACTCTTTTGCCTAAACCCAAAAAACACAAAACAAGAGTGATTGAAATTATATTTTTAACCCCTTACCCACCCTGTGCCTAAACCCAAAATCTTGTGACCACAATGTGTTTATTAAACTTTTTAACCCTTACCCTAACCCTTTTCAAAACCCAACTCCTGGAACCCTAACATAACCCATTTATTCCCTAAACCCAACCCCAAGTCTTATGTTACTGAAACCCAAATAAAATTAATTACATCCCTTCTTTATTTTAATGTATACTTTCTTTTTTCAAAACCCAATGTACGACAGTTAAATAAAAGAACGCCTCCTTAATTTTTGGACTTTGTTTTTATTATTTTACTCTTCCTGTATAGTGTTTGTTGTTTTTATTAGAATTAAGTGTTATGGAGACTTTTTACTATGAGTAAGGTTTAATTTTATATTTGGTTGTACATTTTCTTTTTCCTAAACATAATATTTTAAAGTGTACCTGTCCCTGAGCCAGCCTACGAGGCGTTCAGTTCCCCTAACAACATCACAGGGGTCAAAGCAAATCGCAACAAAACTTACGAATGTGGTCGTATGGATTAGTACGAATTGGCCGGCTTGTGAAGTATGTACGAATTCTTGTGATTTATCGTTGCTGCGTTCACATGCAATTCTTAGGTTTTACACAAAAATAACGTGCAGTACTGGTAGCCTGTATGCATTTTTTATGCTTTAAGTGGTAAGACCACATTTTACACCTACAAACTACATGCTGGATCAGTTGCAAATTTGCATGATATCTGTAAAAAACGAAGAAAATGGTATTGAAACTGAAATATGGTTATTTCTTTAAAGAAGACAAAAATTACACTCCTAGAGACGCCTGTAGCCCAGATATATATAGTTTGTCTGTCTATTCGTGATTCAGGCTTTTAAAATAAAATAGGAGATGACTGCAAGGCTACGATCAGAGATCAGTTTAAACACAGTGTCCACTGCTGTCAATTTGGAAGACTGCCTATTTCCCTCCAAACCAGATCTGGAAAATGTCAAGGTACACAGTGATAAGTAATAGTAACCTCTTTTCTTCTGTGCGTTTTTCCTTCTAGACACCCAGCTCTTTAGCCTGTGGCTTGAAGCGATAATAACAGCTGTGAGTGAGGGGTGTCCGGGTGAAGGAGGGTCCCTCCTTGTAATGGGCGAGGGCTGTCTGATCCCGTGGACCCTCGGTTCCAGCTTCATTGAGATTCCATTAGGAACGCGAGAGTGTGCTGCCCCCCCGGTTCGGCTGACACTTCCGTGGGATCACGACAAATTGGCTCTGTCATAGTGGACAATTTTGAGATGAGAAGTAAATTAAACATGTAATCACACAAGGAGGCTCTTTGTGAAGTTCTGGGCCCTGCGCAGCCATCAGGGCAATCCATGTCTCGCTTTCTGTCTTCATTGCCTTCAGACTGTTTGTAGGAACCAATGTCAGAAACAGAAGCAGATGGAGTGCTGCACTTGAACCCCAGTAATGGCTTTGAATTGCGTTCAAAACTCTTTGCTGACGTTTGATTTCTTGATATAGACTCTCTAACTTACGATTGAGCAGGTGCAACAGGACAATATCAGATGTTGGACCGTGCTTACGATGTATCCGGTATTGTACTTGGCTTTTGTGCTTTAGTTCTTTCGTGATTCAAGGCCAGATCCTGTAATCAATGGCTTTACCTCGCTGGAGTGCCAGCAGCACAGCGCTGAGCGTGTTTGCGGTGAGTGGAGGAAGCAGCAGGAAATGTTGTGGGCCGCTGAAAAATTAAGTCCCGTCGGTGTAATTCAGCAGCGCGCTGATAGCATCAGGCTTCAGTTGGCTGTATCAGGCAGGTATTACCACCCACCGACTGTAATCACTAATGAAGCCGGCAGTGAGTTTATAACGCGCTAAATGATGCAGTCCACTCCAGATAAACACATCCTAAATAAACGATTTGGGTGGTAATTGCACTCTGCCAGGGCCCAGTTAATAGAGTCAACTCGGCTGATGAGAGGGTTAACTTCTCCTCCGAAGGAGTCTCTCGCTGGCTCATTGCACTCTCATTTCTAAGGAGATCTTGGCATTCCCCTGGTTATCAGTGTACTTAAAAAGAAAACCTAATTAGACCAAAAAAGGCCCCTTTTTTCTTTTTCTCTAATTAGGTCCTTAACATAATTAGCAGGTAATGTTAATAACCCTCTTTTAAACTCTATTAAAAGGCTGTTTGAGAGTAAGTGGTTGAGGAGGATGTCCTGCGTAGAGCCACGGGTCCCTCGGTGGGTGGAAGCAGGAGACCGGAGAAGCATGCTGGGACTTTAGTTCATCAGTGTTGGAGTGCCACTGCATTATAGCTCGGGCCCCACGGGGGCCTCCTCATCATCAGACTCGGGGCCCAGTGCATTAATATGCACCCCCACCCCTTCCTTTTCAACGCCGGGTCTTCATCCGGGCTGTCTACGAAACGGAATGAAAGTCGGCGATTGAGCTACGTTAACAAGATAGTCGCTGATGAAGTATGGGAAGAATTCGAATCCACCAGGGGGCATTGTGTCTTCAGTAACAGACAGAATTGGGACCACTGTTGTTAATGCCACTCCAGTGAAATATTTATATGGGTTTTGGGAAGTGCTCTGGGTTCCAGTGAGTGGTCTGTTGGCTTCGACGAGGAGGAGGAGGATGAGGAAGAACCTGCCGTCGACCAGAAGAGCCCAGTCCTCGTCTTTAATTAAGTATCTGAAACATCAATTTAAATGTAAATATCGGTGGTGCAGCTCCACTCATGCGTAAATTAGAGCGTTGGCCCGGCACATTGCTCTCTCTCTCTCCCAAGTCCCCGCTCACTTACTCTGACATCTGCTCACATCTGCTGGGCCCCGGGCTTTCCCCAACACACACACATACACACAATTAAAATTGGACTCATTCTTGTGTAAGTATAAGCAGTTTGTATTCACAAATATTGTATATATTGTATTCTTCCCTGCTTAAACCAACATATACAGTATGTGATGTGATGTGATGTCATAGCATATTGTGATTTCTATTGGAAGTTTCGTTTTTTTGTGCATATTCTGCAGATTTATAGATTTTTCAGTATGTAAAAAAATCTGTTATAGTATATACGGCATCAAGCACACAGAAGTCAAGTGACATCCGTATTTAGCCTCATACGTATACGCGGCCTCAGAGAGACTTCACTACCTGACTGCCATTATTATTCTGATGACACTAGTGGTTCACCATGGAGCTGTCTCATAACCTGTCCCAGTGAGTAAGTATGTGCTCTGTGTCATTTTATAGTGTACTTCATTACCAGTGTAGTCAAAGCATAGTATGTCTTTTTATCTGACTGTTGGGTGTTATTGTCTGAGCAGCTATAAGTTTTATTTTCTGACTGATGAATGGTCCTGTTTTCTGTCTGGGATGTGCACACGGTCCTATTTCTGAAGCTGCCGTTCTCTGACGTGCATCTACTGTTCGCTGTGTGTAGCTCCTTTATGGCGTGTAGTCATGTTTCTGGCTGCTACGGTGGTAAATATTTTGTTAACTTTGCTGTAGTGCATGGGATTTTGGCTGGGCAAATGCCCTGCTCATGTTTTGGTGTAGGAATATTGAGAAACAAGATAAAAGGTTTGTCCTCCTGGCTTGTCTACGCAGGTTGCCAGATCCTCTTAGAACCTGTGCCATGACTTTTTGGCTCAAGCGTGAAGGCTGTGGATTCAAACAGAGAGAAAGAGAAACATATCACCTCCAAACACAGTAAAGTACTTGATTTATGGTGTAAATCCAGCGGATCCAGCGGAAAGACATATGTTCTTACTCGTGACAATAGTAAAGTATCCTTAAAGGTGCAATGTGTAACTTTTTGAATGATCTCTTGACAGAAATGCAACATGATATGCATAACCATATTATCAGGGGTGTATAAAGACCTTACATAATTAACTGTTATGTTTTTATTACCTTAGAACAAGTTGTTTTTATCTACATACACAGAGGGTCCCCTTACATGGAGGTCGCCATTTTGTACTGCCACGTTTCTACAGAAGCCCTTAACGGACAAACTTTTTTACTAAGTTGTCTCCAATGATGATATGTTTGTCCTGTGGTGGCTGCCGTAGCTTTTCTATGCATTTCAAATGGTGAGCAGTGGACTGAGCCGTTGGTTGCAATTTGCAACATCACCACTATGCCACTAAAATTTACACACTGCACCTTTAAACCTAATTTATACCTTTTCATCTGAGGCAAACCTAAACAAACATGTTCCGTAACATTTGTTCAATTAATTATCAATGCTCTCAGACTAAGCAAGTTTTCCAAGAATTTCGGCTATGTATGGACTGGAGAAATGTCACCAAACACCCAATTAAAAACATAATTGGCATCCCTTTAAAGCCACAATATGTGAGATTTTTGTAATATAATATCCAAAAATCACTTGCACAGTTTGATATATTTAATGCAGTTATGTAATTAGATTATCTAAAAAGTTCCCAAGGATTTGTAAATCCGTTTTAAATAATGGCTTGTCCCCTTTAGTGACTTAATATCCGCACTATCCTCAGTTTCCGGTTGTAGAAACTCTGGCAACATGAGTGGACAAATGTGGAAGTGGTTATACAGCATCTAGCATCTTAAAGGTCCCGTTCTTTCTGTGTTTTTAAAGCTTTGATTGTGTTAACAGTGCGCAATATAACATGTGTTCATGTGTTACGTGTAAAAAATGCATTATTTTTCACACAATTTACTTTTCTGTATAGTGCTGCTTTCATTGTCCTCAAAACAGGCTGATGTCTTCCTTGTCCTTTAAAGTCCCTTCTTCTTGAATACGTATCGAGTTCTGATTGTGTAGTCTGTTTAGTGTGTTGTGATTCGATAGCAGCTTAGCTTGCCGTTAGCTTAGCTTGCCGTTAGCTTAGCTGGCGACTGACGTATTCCTGTGGGCGAAGTTTAGTCAAAAACTGTTCTAGTGACGTCATTAAAGCAGGAAGTGGAGGACTGTAGTCCACACCGGCCGTTCACTGTAGGAAGGTGAATTCTGTTATAGAAAATATATCGCCTGGCAGTGAACTTTGAGTTTTATCATTTGACAGGTATTATTTATGCTATTATAGCAACAGTACACACTAACTAGGGTTTAAAAAATGGATCAGAAAGAACGTGACCTTTAAGTTTCACCTTTGTTATTGTGTAATAGGGACCTCTAGTGGTGAAAATCTACATATAGTGGCTTTAACCTTTATTCTCCTGGACCATTTCTGCTTTTCTTAGACAGCTTTCTGATGCTTTATCAGTGGCACGGCCGGCCCGCCTCTCCCTGTCTGTTAGGCCATTAGGACACAGCTCATAAAGACCAGGCAGGAGAGGATGTAATGATTTAATGGGGCTACAGGGGACATGCGGCTGTCCTTACGACCCCCCGAGGACCCCCCCTCGCCCTGCCCGTGTCCCTGCGTCCTAATAGCGTAACACCGGAGGCTGTTCCACCTCTAAGTTTCCCCTAACCTGCGGCTGAGCTGATTAAACGGCTAATATTCAATCGTCTGAGAGGAGCCTGCAGTGGAGAAAAATGGAAACTTTGATTTAAAGTGGGGAGGGGGTTCATAATGATATCTTTTGTGCTCCTTCTCTCGATCGCCATAATCTCCGTCATCTCATTAACTGGTGACACTCTTGTAATGACTTAAGAAAATCTTTACAGAGCTCACGGAGGCTTGACATTAAGTCAGTGCCACGCTGCACTATATTGAATGGGTCTGTGTATGACACTGAGCTGCTAGTCTGGTCTAGAGTTAAGGGTATTAGAATGACACGTACACTCTGAGGAACAATGAGGCGCTGTCTCTCAAAGTGGAGATGTCATATCATCTGCAGCTCTCTCATAATGTTGCGCTAATTCTGTGACTGAGGTTCAACAGCTTCTCCGGCCTTTTCATTATTATGCTTTGCTACCACCTGACAGGAGATGACAAAAGAAATGGCGTACGCTGGCGATCGACTGCTTCCACAGGCTGCCAAAACTGAAAATGCCCGCTTTGGCGTCGTAATGTCCTCCGTGGCCTTGTAATGAGAGGATAAGGAGGCCGGAACCGGGATAAAACAAGCAAAAAAGACATGTAGTCAATTTGCAACTCCATTCTAATGTAATAATTTGAGAAAATCCGTCCTAGCTGGGAAATTGGCATTGGCGGGCGCAGGGTGAGTTGGTGGAGAGAGGTTTCCGATGTTGGGTGTGCCAGCCTTATATTGGTGCCCATTGGCAGAAGAAGATGCTCAATGTGGACCACCCTGGCATTGTGAGCAATTCCCCTGTGTACTCGGCAGACTGAGCTCTTTGCATTCTGGCATGGCTCCCTGCACTCATTCTTAGTCAACAGGATTAGGTCTGCTTATTGCTGGCTCTCCGGGATCACCTATACTCTGCATTGTACACGCACAATGTTAGCTCACCAGTTTGGCCCGCGACACGAATGTCATTTTCATTTTTTCTCTAAGTCAGTGTGCTGATGAGGCTGGAATTTTGATAGACTGAATTCATCCCTGCATGAAATGACATTAGGGTTGAGTACATTTGCCATGCCATTTAAAGCATAAACAGAAACAACTAAATATTCTCCTTTGGTGCTGATAAAAACCCCATTTTAATTACATGGTTATTATGTGCTGCTAGCCAAACACAATTTTTTTTATTACTCTTAGAGTGTCAGCTTTAAGTTTTGATTGGTATTTTTAAAGATCCCATGAAATCGCAAGCATGAATTTCTTGTGACTTAGAGTATTTAATGCTGAAACAATACATTTTGGATTACATTTAGGGATAGATTAAAAGTGGCAGATCGCGAATTTCCGTGGGATGGTCGCGGAATTTTTTGCTGGTTTTTCCGTGGCGTTCTCACAGATCTCCGCATTTTTCAGCCACGGACTTTCTTTTCCGTGGCATTCTCGCGGATTGGTTCAACTGTTTTGTCCTGTTTTCTTACCGTTGTCGCTTCGGTTTAGGGTTAGATTTACATAAAATGACATCCCTACCCAAACCCAACTCTAACCCTAATGTCAGGCGACAATTGTTTAAAGTTTAGAAAATATAAAAGAATAAATCAGAAAAAATAGTATAAACCAGTACTTAAAGTGAAATACTAACGCAAACACCAAATCTAACCCTAAATCGAAGCGACAATGGTTTGAAAATAGGAAAAAGCAGTTGAGTAACCAATCCGTGAGAATGCCACGAAAAAATGCAGAGATCAGTGAGAATGCCACAGAAAAACAAGCAAAAAATTCCGTGACTATCTCACGGAACTTTGTGAGATCATGTTGGGCAGATAGGTTTTAGTTATGTCATAACCACAAACTATGATTTGCTAGTTGATTGTAAGTGGTATTGGGGAGTGTGTGTTTAGGGGCGAGACTTTTATAGAGACAAAATTCAGTGCAGGATGATAGTTTTGATAGTTTAGGCATTTATAGTAGGAGGACATTAACGTATAAATGGCGTCAAATATTGACTAACAGCCACCAAACGTTTCCCTTGATTTTATCAGGGGTTTTATAGATGGTTTCAGCAGTAACAACGTAAACAAGCGGCTTTTCGTGGAAAACACGCAACTTCTGGTAAACTCCGCTAAGAATAAATAACAACAAAGTCCTTTTAGAGTAGTTTATTTATATAACAAGCAAAATAAACTACACATAGATTACATAGGAAACCAAAACATTTGTTATTTTCGATGAGGTAATTGTTCAAAAGTTTAGTTTAGCAACTAGTCAGACCATTAAACAAACAGAAACCGGAAGTAAAGTTCCAACCAGACGCGTAATCGCGTCGCCGCATGTGCGTCCGATGAAACCGTCTATAAGGTCTTAAAATAGAAGCCATCAGCTGAACATAAAATGTTATTTTCTGTTAGAAGTAGGGGTGAGCGGGGCACAAAGTAACGCGGGGTTAATTGTAATACGGCTACTTTATACAGGGCCGAGCAATCTGTGCTTTTGGTCATCTTCTCTTACTGTCAGAAGATGATCTTCTATGAATTAGTGAAAAGTTTTGATGTGTTTTGGTTAAGATATTGATTAAAGAGTGTTTTGGAGGCATAAAAGTAAATTTCTTCATATTATGTTTTTTTTTTTATTTCTGAGTTGGGTGTGTAAGTCACCACCACTCTCTTGTTACCTAAAACATAACAACACCATTTTGAAACATGTCAGGAACTCCTATATGATAGCTGGGATTAAAAACATTTTTTTACACAGCGGGGTTAGTTACACAGCGTTACAATTAAGCCTCAGGTATACAATGATAATGAAATGAAAACAAGTAAATACTAATAATCAAAATGATAACTGTTAAAACAATATCAGGGGAACTAACCCACAATTATGATGAATTTTTTTGTCTAAATTGTGCAGCCTTTAAAAAAATCTATTTATGCATTGATATATAATACAAGGATGGTTAGATGAAGGATCATGGATGAATCTGTAGATATCTATCTATTGACATATATATATATATATATATATATATATATATATATATATATATATATATATATATATATATATATATATATATATATATATATATATAAACAATATTCACCTTTAGTATATTGATGAATATCAGTCATGAGATATTTTACGTCATTCCAGTTGCCTGCCGCCATCTTGAGTACCTACCGAGTACCAGTAGGCTACTGACAAGCATTGGCTAGCTTGCTACGATTTACGGATTTCTTATCTTTTACTGTCTATGATTCTTACGGATACGGGAAATTGCTACGAAAGACAACAATTAGCAACTTGACTGTCATGAAAAGAAACGCTACTTAAAAAATATCTTGGTTAGGGTGTGATGCCTACTCGATCCCTGATGCCTTCTTCCAGCCGCTGTGCACTGCTACCGAACCACCACTATTTTTAGAACACTAAGGCGGCACGACACAACATTAAACTTTGCTCGAAGTATTCCCTGGATCTCTACACATGAATGCGAGCATTGAGAACATTGTTTGTGTACACAGTTTACTAAAAAGAAAGGTTTTGAACAACTGACTTTGGCTGTTATGGTGTACGCTCGCCATCTTTGCCAGATATAAATAATCGATTTCCGAATGCGAATGAATGAATCTCATATGACGCTCAACTAGGAGGTCAATATTGTTTTATATTTGCGACAAAACAACGAATTATCCATGCATTTATATGGAAGTATGCTTTAGGAGCTATCCATCTTTACTCCTCGGCTGATATTCATGAATAGGCAGAATTTCATTGAATTCTTTGTGTTTAAACATCATTTTCTAGCAGGTTTTAAAACAAACGATCTGTTTGTTACAATTAACCCCACCTATGGGGTAAGTTGTAACATTTGCACTCCTGTCACTTTCCGTGTAATTGTACGGTAACGGTTGGTTCCACAAACAAACTTTAAGTGTTCATTTGTAGCAGAGATGTGTGCGTTGATTTTGTAAAATGCATATTGACAAACCCAATCGTCGTGTTTAAATTCCACCTCCAAATTCTGTGTTGTTTCAGCACATGGTTGGGGGGTCAAATATGGACATTTTCTACAGTACGTTAATTTAAACCAATAGTTGACTTTTTCCATATTTTATTCAACCATGAGTACAATCCAGCATTTCTTACAGCGAGTGTACCATGAAAGTAAGTTTTGTAGAGCACTTCACAATTACTATATAATTTTGAACAGCTAGACTTTAAATAACACCATTATAAGAGCAATAAAATGTGTTAATACTGCCTCTCTTTGCTGCACTGTGTGTATGCTGGAGGTAATAGGTGATTTTTTTTTTTTTGCAGGGAAATCACTCTCATGGAAATTGACAGCCCTGGGAAGTTGCAGAGCAGGACTAACCTTTGTTTTGGTGAGCACTACACCTTTCCTCTCATTGCATATGGACTAAATTGTATTGAATAGCATTTGTGTCACATTTAAAATGTTAACAGTACAGAATGTCATTTGTGAAATCGGGGCATTTGCTCCTGAAAATTAATTCGGTTTACCCCCAGATCTAGGCTGCTGTCTTCAGGCCAGTATTATGCTACCCTTTTGACAAAGAGTAATATTTAATGAATAAGACTATTAATAACGGCAGGGTCTCGAGGGGATATGTCTCAGTCGCGGACTAGATTGCATATATGGAAGGGGGCATTGTTAAGGTTTGGATTGTTTAATGCATCCTACGAGGGGAGGATGTGCTGTATTTTGAGCGGGCGCCACAGTGCAGTCTTCCAGCACTGTATATTTATATTCTCTCATAAAAATACTTCTGTATTGTTGCTTTCAGTGTTTTTTAAATCACTGTGTTATGGCAGGTGCTCTGCACAACGTAATACCATTTTTGTCTTATAGGTATGTGTTTGTGTGTTTGAAAGACGGAGAGAGAAAGAAATGATGAGAGCCTGTGTATTGTACACCCAAGTCTTTTATTATGTCCACGAGCACATGTCTGCCTGCGCGCATTTCCATGTGTTCGTTCATCTGTGTCTGGATGACGATAATAATGATCACGTGACTCAACTTAATGTCCCATGAAAATAGCAGAGAGCAGTTTAATTATAGACTACAGGAGAAATGAAGCCAGTGAACTTGTTTTTTCTCCTCATCTATATATTTGACAGAATTTCTCACTTTTAAAAATCTAATAGGATGTTTAGCACAGACAAGGAAAATACAGACTGGTTTTGTGTCACGCCAGTGTCATGCGCTAAACAAATTTTAGGGTGCCGTATTCCTATAAGTAGGTACAAATATCATCTTTTCACTGTTGCATGCAGATGTCCCTCTCTTTCTCTCGATGGGGTAGACATCATTTCTCCCTTCTAATTTTCTGCTCCGCAATTGATTTTGATGACATCTGATTGTAAGTGGTGACAGCGTTGAGCGATATTAAGGCATCCGTGCCATAAGGCGAAATACTCTCATTTGGCGATCACATGAATTGAAAACACTATCTGCTGTCTAGACGTGCATGAAAATATACAATGTGAAACCGAGGCTCGCTTTTTATTTTTAGCCTGGCTTGAGTCACAGCATCTTGTTTAGTCACGGTAGCGGTCGCTGACCTCCGTGCGTCCTTCACACAAAAGTGAAGAGCACCTTATAATTGCAGCGGGCGGCAGCTTAAAACTGCCAAATCATAAAAGCCAGAAGAGATCCAGTGAATTACGAGGAAATATGGCCTTCCTTTACAGCAAGGGCTGTGAATGAAGCCATTAAATTATGAGCAGTTTTTATGATGGGCCATTGAAAGGGGAATGCTTGTATATTGATGGTTCACAGGCTGTATCCCTCTTTCCCTTGTGCTGGGGAAGAGCTGACTAGAGGCCCCTGTGTAACTATTTTTCATGCATTTAATATATTAATTATCCGGTAAATGTTCCCCAGGCAGTGCTTGGGATACTGGAGACTGACAGCTTTTCGATGAAGCTCCCCCACCAGCCCATCATGCAGCAGTGTATTACGTGGGAAAGGTCGGCTTGGGGTTAATGTAACTTTTTATTTGCTGATTTTTCATAGGCTGGGAGGGAAGTGAGGAGCAAGGCTAGTTTGGAAAAATGAGAGAGAATGAGTAAGAGAGTAAAAGAAATGCTCCAGGACGACTGTGGCCGAGGATATCAGCCAGGAGAGCTGTTCTTCTTTTGTACTATACTGTTGTGTTTTGACTTTTTCTTCTTCAGGAAAGGAGCCCAGCAATAGCAAATTATGGGAAATCTGTCCAGAAAATGTCCGATTTTTGTATTTTACCCCAAATTCAAATTAAAGAAATATATACGAAGAGTTTTGTTGCAAAACGAGATAACTCTGAGAAAACTCTGTTTTTTGGTTGTGCATATCAATTCAACTGAAGTTGGTTGGTTTTGATTTAAACCTTCATAACTTAAAAAATACAGCTAAGTAGCACCATAAAACTAAATAATAACATGATAACATAATAATAAACATGTTTTGACAAAAAATTAAAAAATGGAGTTATCTCATTTTGCAACGAAACTCTTCATATTTAGATCCAGAAATAATGAGGCACATGCACATTTTGTGTTATTTTAGCTGTTTACCTAAATGTATTCTAGTTACAGATATATAATAATTACTGGCTTAATGAACAAACTCTTAGCTTTATTTACAGGGTATTCACATTCAAACTGGATGAAGAATTTAGGAATTACAGCTGTTTAATATGTAGCTCCCCCTTTTTAAAGGGGCCAAAAGTGATAGTTGATTTAAAAGCTGTTTTATAGACATGAATTGTCTATTTGTTTGCTATTGGTTGTGCTAAAAAGTCAGACACGCTCTAAAAGCTTTATTTAGAGAGATAAAACTAATATCAACCTGAGAATATGAATAAAAATGATGGAGAAGGCTACAGTAGGAACATCTCATGATATCAGCAGACAACATCTTCATAAAAAGTGTGATTGCATTTCCATACATGGCTTAATAAAGCGCTCGGCCGCTGGTGTTTTTTGGTGATGTAAAGAACCCAGAAGCGTCCTGATTCATTTTTTACTTCTCTGGATGTTGTGAAGGAGTTTATCTTTATCATGGGGAGGATAATGCGATCATCCACCACTGTTATCTTATATGGGCGTCCAGGATGTTTTTGTTGCTGAGCTTACAAGTGTGTTATTTTTTAGTCAGAATGTACCAAATTGTTGCTATCTCTTTGAAGGATTTGTTGTGTTTTTGAAACCTACCCATGGTCTGTATCACTTGTATAAAGATGTCCCTGAACCACATGATTTGGGTTTACAGCCACAGCTTTCAAATGCAAATGCCACACACACTTAGAATCACATTCTTTATTTATGAGGAAATTATTTAACAGATGGACAATTCGTGTCCGTAGAGCAGCTTTTCAGTCACCTGCCCATTACTTTTGGCCCCATGAAATATTTCTATTTTTGGTACCATTAAGGTTTATGACAACCATTCTCATTACCATTAGGAAGAAACCTCATTCTAATTACCATAATGTGAAAAAAGATCATATATTTTGTTGCATGTGACAGTACAATGTTTGGCCGAGGCACAACTTGGCAAAAAAATATTGAGAAAATCTCCTTTAAAGTTGTCCAAATGAAGTCCTTAGCAAAACATATTATTAATGATAAATACATTTTTGATATACAGGTGTACATTTTTACATATACATGTATTAACGGTAGAAAGTTTACAAAATAATTGAAGTTGAAGTTATTTACAACATCATTCGCAGTGATGCAGAGGCAAACCAGCCTCTCACTGCCACCTATAGAGCAGGAGGGTAAATGGCGCATCCTGTACTTTATATCCTTTCTGTGAAACCGAATCCGCTTTTTCACTCATTCCCTATTTTCTATTTAGCGCATGACAATTGAGTCCACTATATGGGGAAGCAGTGAATGAAAATTAGTGAGCGATTTTGGACACTGACATAAAAAATATGCATCAGAGAGCTGTCGCAGAGATTCGTCATAAATCCTTACACCTGTGTGGCTTTATGGATTGTACTGTGAAACAGTAAAGTTTACTTTCTTACTGTTTGTCACATTTTTCATGTTTATTGTATAAGTTGATAATTAAGAAAACAAAACGACTGCTGGTCATATTTCTTAACGATTATGTTTATTTATTAAATTATATTTAAAAAAAATGTATCACATTTATTTTTAAGTTGTTTATTTTTAAAAAGTAGAAAATAGCTGACAACAAGAGCTAACAAGTGTATATAAACGTAAATTTGTGGGGTTTACTGTCAGTATCCTTCAGCTGATTCTAGCTAGGCGTTCATCTCCCGTTATATCATAGGAAATAGTAAGTGAGTGAATGTACATTGAATGTACCAAAGACATTATATATGTAGATGCCTCATGACATGCTGGAACGTAATCCAGTGTCGCCGCCATATTGGTTGGGTCTCCTCACTCTACGCTAGCACCAGAATCAATCGAAGTCAACGGAGGGCGAGCAACTATGCCCATATTTTGTGCTGCTTATGGTTGCAATAACTAGGGCAGTATTGATACCAGATTGCATGGGATTACCTTTCACAAATATGATTGAACAATAATTTTGGCTATTTTACCATTTATAATATTATGTCATCGTAACGTTTTACGTTGTACTTACGTTCATTGTATGTTTATTGTACTAACTACGACTGTTGTAGTTGGGGATACACCTTACTCAGGAGAAATAAATGGGGGGGGGGGTTGATTTGGGACCCATCCAAGATGGCGGCCGCACTGATATGTCAGCTCCAATAAGCTGCGATAGTATTAAAAACTGTATAAAACTGTAAAGTGATGTGTCAAGTTTTTAGGGTAAACTCCACTTCCACTTGAGCGATAGCAGGAAACTGCAGGATCTCTTAAACATAAATAAAATTAAATCCTTATTTGTAATTTTAAAGAAATTAGTCTTTTTACTTCATTCTGCCCAAAAACGCTCAAGATGTGCCCAAATTGGTCACATTAAACACAGACGATATCCTGTATTTTCTGTTTGTATCTTAATAAAATGGATTGAAAAATAAATATGGATGGACGTGAAAAATGCTAAAACCAAAAGTCTGGTGGTGGTGGCCTAAGACTTTTGCACAGTAGTGTGCTTTACCCTCCTGCTCTATAGGTGGCACTAAGAAGGGTTTGACAACCGCTACCAAACACCACAAGAAGATCGCGGTCATGTTAGAAGATGCTCGTCCTGGTAATAATGTTGTAAATAACATTAAATTTTGTGCAAAAAGCAATTGATTGGCTTTACAAGACAACATGTCATGAGTCATGGAGATTACTTATGCATGCGTAAATCTGGTTTTTGAACTCTCAAAGTGGCGGAAATCGTTGACTTGCATTATATGAATTACAGAGCACTGGGGTTTCTGCAAAAAATCTTTTTTTATTGTTTACCCAAATATTTTTAGGTGAATTTTCCTTTAATTTATGCTAATTTAAATAAAAAACACAAAACAATATAACAGTGATCTTTTAAAACTGTAAAGTATTCTGTATTACAATAACAAGTATCTAGTGAATACTAAAAAAGCCAAAGATCTGTAATGAGAAGTTGGAGGCAAAATGTGCTTAAATGTTAGAAGAAACCAATGGTCCTAAAATAGGCGTTATTTCGTTTGTTGTTGTTTTGCTTTTGGGATAAAATGCGTTAATGAAATTTACTAATGCTTTTTTATAGGTTGGCTTTAAGTGTACAAGTGTTGAAAGCTGAGAGTTTTCGTTTTGTTTGAGAACACTGTGAAAATCCCCTAAACCACCCCAAGTGATGCAGCATGTAATGTAACCATTAGTGTAGACCTCTTCCATTTTCTGACAATTAGGATGCTGTGCTTTTTGATGGGAGAATCAGCTTTTTAATCACCATATGTAGCTCTGCTAATTCAGCTGCTCTGAAGTGCTGTCAAGAAACAATTGAGTGAAGGGGGTCTGAAGTGATCAATTGTCTCTGGTCTCTAGGTGAACTTCTCATTTTCTGCACATTTCAGCGTCTGTTTGAGTTAATTAGGCTGCCCTACATTCAACTGATTGGATGTAAACATTAATATGGCAGAAAATGACTTTGTCGATGTTTACTGTTATGTTTTGGAGGTACGCTAAATTGATCGGCTATAGAAAGGCGGACGGCCGTGATTTGATTCCGGTCGGAGATAGCGAGAGCGGAGCTGATTTTTTGCGTGCCAATTTTTCATTATTTTGATTGTTATTATTTTCGTAATAACTCTAGTGGATTTGATTTGTCACGGTTATTTTGAATGTATGTAATTTGACTTTTAAAAGTGAGCCTCGAGAAATATTTTGATGAATTTTTCCTCTTTCTGTGAGTGAAATATAAGCCCATGGATCTGGTGGTCGTAGTGAGAGTGTCTT
This sequence comes from Misgurnus anguillicaudatus, assembly GCF_027580225.2. Taxonomy (NCBI): domain Eukaryota; kingdom Metazoa; phylum Chordata; class Actinopteri; order Cypriniformes; family Cobitidae; genus Misgurnus; species Misgurnus anguillicaudatus. The sequence continues at coordinate 23,689,679 of NC_073360.2, read as the reverse complement.
ATAAATCACAGTGTGACGGACTGCACGGTTCAATATCTCATCGCTGCGCTCTAAACTCAGGGTTTCATGCATTGAGGCAACTCTAGGCTCCCTGAAAGTAAATACAGCACATCTCTGAGCAAAACAGACGTCCATCCTATTTACATCAGCCTGCAGTAAGGTACGAATTTCACCCCCTTGACTGATGGAGAATGCGTTAATGTTATTTTGGCTGTAGTAGCATATTATGTTAGTAGTGGTTTTGAGAGCTCGTGTGTGCCTCTGTGTATGGGGGGTTATGGGGTATCAGCTGGGTTGTACAGTGCTTTATGACTCTGTCCTGTTTAAAACCGTGTGCCCTCCCTTCTCCTGCCCCTTCCCTGGCACCCCAACGCAGATAGGGCCCATTAACCCCCGGATGCCTCTCACCGGGGCCAGTGTGTGCTTAAGCATCGACGTTAGCGTAAACGATGTCCTCATGCCTGGAATGAGCTTTGCACAGTTTAATAGAGGTCTGCAGGTCCACATTAATACAGTGGTGCTGAAGAGGGCAAAGGGGCCGTTCCCTATGATGGGCTTCTGTCATATTTCTGTATTGGTGACACATTCAAGTCAACACTGAATTCTGAAATCTTAAAGCGCCAACACTACGACTCTTCTGCTAAGCCGCATGCTTGTTCTGTGAGAACAAAACAGCAGCCTTTGGTTTAATAAAATATATGAGTTTTAGTTTGTAGCTTGTGGGAATTTTAAATGTAGCTTACAAATTGTTGAAACGAACCAAAATGCAGTCATGTGATAACAACCACATTACTCGTTGACCACTTGTTTTTGAACGTATTTCCTAAACTCCTTTTCAATTGGTCGGAATCAACATGCGGGAAATTCCAATGGAACCCCGGAAGTAATGAAAAGAAGAGGAAAATACAGCAGACATCACATCGCTGTTTATATTGTATGGAGAGACGACTGCACTTTCTGATTGTATTCATGGTTGTTTTAAGCACTATTCGGAACGGGATTAGTTTTCCAAACGACGTTTGAGTTTCAACATGTCCCCCACAACGTCTGTGATTTTATGTACCGATTCAGACCGGATTAAAATTCTCAGGCTATTCCAGAGATGGGAGTGTCTGTTTCATGCGTTTGGGCGTTGCAGAAGAGCACGTGCTCTGGATACGCGTGTTTGTAAGGTTTGGTATTTTGCTTTAAAGGCAAAATTATTACAGAACATTAAAACATTCATTAAATTTTAACAAATCAAAATAGCTTACAAATCCTACTAAAGTAGAATATGTGTTTTATATAACTGGCTGTTTATAATAAACCCAACGAAATGAAGAAATAATGATAACAATTTATTATCTTATTTAATTAACATACACCATTCCAGAGTTGAACAAAATAAGGTTGAGTTTACCTTATAAGTTACTGATATTACAGTGGCCAGTCTTAACAGTGTTTGATATTCAGCTTGTCTGGATTTAATTATTTTATTTTGCCAGATAAAAAAAAACATCCATATCTGAATGAATGGGACTCAGGAAGTACAATATATGCGCGTTAGTAAGAACTTACGGCAGATCACGTTAAGGTAAATCGCTCTGGAATTCTTACGGAGGTCGTCAGAGAAAAACACAGACATGGCCGATTCGGACGGGATTAAAAACACAGAGGACCTCTGAGAAGCACGATTTTCTCAGAGGTCCCCCTGTAAAACGAATCCTGTCCGAATAGGGCTATAGACTACATAAGCACTATTCGGACGGGATTAGTTTTCCAAACGACGTTTGAGTTTCAGCGTGTCCCCCAGGACGTCTGTGATTTTGTGTACCAATTCGGAAGTGATTAAAATGATGCAGGCTATTCCAGAGATGGGAGTGTCTGTTTCATGCATTTGGGCGTTGCAGTAGCACGTGCTCTGGATACGCGTGTTTGTAATGTTGAATATTTTGCTTTAAATGTAAAATCATGACAGAACATGTAATTTATTAATTTAATTTTAACAATTCAAAATAAAATATACAAATCCTACTAAAGTAACGTTAGCCTACGTGTTTTATATAACTGTCTGCTTATACCAAACACAAAGTAATGAAGAAATAATGATTAATAAAATTTAATATCTTTATTAATTAACATTACCATTCCGGAGTTGAACAACTTTGAACGGAGTTTCTTATAATGTTAATGATATTACAGTGTTTAGTCTTAACAGTGTATGATATTCAGCTCGTCTTGATTTAATTATTTTATTTTGCCGAATACGTAAAAACATCCATCTGAATGAACAGGACTCAGGAAATACAATATACGCGCATTAGTAAGACCTTACGGCAGATCACGTTGGCCAAAACACGAAATGAACCGCGTTTTCAAAAGATATTGCAGGCAAACACAGACATTTGCATCCGGACGGGATTAATTTCTCAGAGGACCTCTGAGTTCGGCGGAAAAACAGTAGGTAAATTGCTCTGGAATTCTTACGGAGGTCGTCAGAGAAAAACACAGACATGGCCGATTCGGACAGGATTAAAAACACAGAGGACCTCTGAAAAGCATGATTTTCTCAGAGGTCCCCCTATAAAACTAATCCCGTCCGAATAGGGCTTTTGTTTGCATATTCATTTTGAAAATGAAGCGCGGCTGTTTTAATGCACTGCAAACGGCGAAGTTTGTCCGCAAGTTGCCATCTTTCTCATTCCACAGCGCAACTGATAACAGGTGGATTAGTTCAAATGCGGAGTACTTTTTGTAGTTAGGGCTGTTCAAGGTCGGGTCTCGTTCTCACCACAAACGATCCGCTCCAGAGTTTGTTTAAAAGCGTACAGAGATCACCTCTTCAAGGAGGTCTTGGTCCGCTTGTTTGGTCCACTTTTGGTGTTACCCGAGTTCAATTGCTGAATTCTCACCTGCCCAAACGAACCGCACCAGGTGAGCTATCAAACTCTGGTACGATTCAACCAAACTAAACAAGGCAAGTGAGAAAGCACCCTATGAATCACTTTTGATTTCAAATCAAAATGAGTAGTAGGCAAGAAGTACTTGAAATATTCTGTGGTATGACATCATAATATTGATGACATCATAATAATTGTGAAACAACATGGAATGTAATATTTCAAAATTCTTCTGCCTTTTTGCAACTCTAACTATTTGTGAGGCTCTCCCATTGCTTCCAAACTTCCACAGCTTAGCTTTCTGTACTCTTTCTCTCTCTCTCTCCCTCTCTCTCTCTCTCTTTCACGCAAACACACACACACACGCATTCTCTCTCTCTCTCTCTGTGTGTTTCTGGGCTTGCACAGCCGTCACTCTGAATTATTTTCAATGAGCTCCTTTATAGCCTGCGCCAGATCTCAGCTCCAACCCATCACCAAGCGCCATGCCACAGAACGCGGTCTGCATTTCTATCAGCCCTGAGCCTTCTGTGTGCTATTAACCTCTCTCTCTCTCTCTCTCTCTCTCTCTCTCTCTCTCTCTCTCTCTCTCTCTCTCTCTTTCTCTCTCACACACTTTCTCTTTTTTCTTTTTCAGCACCTCTATTTCTGTTTCTCAATCTTTTTTCTCCCCCTCTCCACCTACCCCATTTCGTCTCTCCTTCCCCATGTTTTCTCTCCATTCTAACACGCCTTCACTTTACCCCTGTGTGCTTCTCCATGACCTCTCTTTACTCTCTCTCTCTTTTGCTTTAGAGCTGTTGCGTCTGTTCTATACAGAATTGCTTCCATTGAAGGTAAAGCTAATTCAGGACATTTGTCCTGCTATTGGAGATTGGGGTTTGTTGTCACACTTTTTCTACAGCAAATATATTTTTAAAACATTTTGAATAAATGTTTTCTGTTTTCTGGCTAAAAGTGATGATAAACATTTTCACCATTATTATCTTATATAAAACTTGCAAAATAGCATGCCATGTTGGCATATCACTGTTTATCTGATTCGCATTACAATAAAAATAATATATATTCAGCATTTTTAAAAAATTGTGAAAGATTTTAAATCAGTTAATTGTATAAAACTGAGATTGGCAAGATACATTTCAGCTTCATTAATTCTGTACACCGCGTCTTAATTTATACAATAGTATGATTCTATTGTTTACACTAGAAGTAAAAATCTTTCAGAATTCACAAACGATTAAGACATTTTAAAAACACAATACAAATTTGCTGTTGTCTTTATAACATTTGTACTTTTCTAACACTTCCTTCACTTTTCCATCAAACCGAGAGCCAGTATACTGAACTTAACTCCACACTTAAGTGTTGGTGACAGGCAGCTTTGCTAACTGTTTTGTTACCCCGGGGCAGGATTTCACTTTGTAAAGTTTGATAGTCAAAATAAGCAAAAATGAGAAGTTCACTCTTCTTCTATTGTCTGCAAGGCTCCCGGGGTCATTGTTTTCTCTTATCAAAGCATTTTTAAATGAACAGAGACAGGGTGCCACACAACACAATTAGCCTCTATTACAGATGTACATTACTCTCCCCCTGTTGCAGGCGTATTGTAGGTAATCTAGAACACAGTCACTGTTATCTGTTAAATGTGAAAATACATCTCCTTATGGAACATGTCACGCTGCCCCAGGACCATTCAATTTCATCTCATCTGCGTGCAAGGCAGTAATCCTATTCTGTGCGCCACCCCATTTTCACAGCGAAAAATTGAGATTTTACCTGATCTTATGAAGTTAATTAGTTTGACAATATTTGAGATTCCTGTCATCACATATTTCTCCAATCACGGTCTACCCTAGAGGCCTCCATTACTGTCCATAGACTCACCTGATTCTCCATGCTCATATGGCTTTGTGCTATTTCTGCTGAGAGTGCTTTTAATTATGTATTTTTACTTTTAAGAAATCTTCAAAAGTGCACATCTATAGACTCGTGTATATTTAAGAACTTTGTTTTTCATTCTTGTCCTTTAGTTTTAACAATCTTTCTTTTTTCCATCTAGGAAGAAAGTATTTTTTAAAAGTATTGGAGAGGCTATAAATGGATAAATCACATGAGATCTTATTTAATATCTAAAAAAATTCTAGACATCAAAGAGATTTAAAGAAGAGCAGATGGAAACTTTTTGGTATATCTCCTGCATCTCAGATTTTACCCTAAGAAAAAAGTTGTTAGTTTTAGAAAAGATTTAGACACATTTGGTCACAAACTGAGCTCAGATTTGCCAAGTCTGCAAAAAGTCAATTTTATTGAACATTTTATTATGAACTCAAACATTTCTCATCACTTTTACCCAATTCCAGACTATCTTACATATCACCGATGCCATAGAAGAACCATTTTTGGTTCCCCAAAAGAACAATCCAGTAAGGTTTTGTTTTTCTATCAGCAGATAATTACTATTTTTAACATAAACCTCACTAAATGTATTACTTTACCCTTCTCTCTACCCTTTTAAGTATGTTTTTAGCTCGGTATTGCCTTTGATAAGGATGTTAGTGTTAAGAGACTCTAGAAAGACAACAAATACAATACATCCACCTCTGCATGTTTAGGCACTATTATTTGTCTTTTGTCTTAAGCAATCGTTGTCCTCCATACGTCTGAATCAGTTTGTCTTTGTGAGCGATGGCACAAGGTGATTGTCTTCCTGTCATTTCCTCTTGAGTTATTATTTGTTTATCTGTTTGTAGCTTTGACACTACTATTGTCGTATATGAAGTCCAAGGCACATATTTATCTGTCTAAAGCAGGGTTCAGTACATTAGGATCTGTCAGGCTGGTTGAGCAATTTGTCTGTTCAAGAGCAGAGCTCACATATAAATGCGGTGGGAAAGGATCCTCTCTGTCAGCTCTGAACAATATCAGTCAATACTGGTCGAAAACATAACATTGAAAAAAATAAATGCACGGAGGTTAGGTTTTACTACCGCCACCTATTTATATCCATAAGCGACGAAAGAAACGGGTGATCCCGAGACGTGCCAAGGTGCAGGAAATTATAGAGTACACAAAAGACAGAGACGACAGTGAAGTCTCTGTCAATAAAGCCAGTCGTGATTATAGCAGATAGTGATAACTATTGCATATAACACTCCTCTGTGTTAAAAGGGCTTTTCTTGCAAAAACAGTTTACAGAGAAACGCAGCACTGATACATAATAGCTGTGTTATAATTTGCTCTAACAACTCCAATTATGCCTCTTATTGATTCGGCCACATATTTAATAGGAATAGAAACACCTTTTGCATTACAAGTCATTAAAGGTGTTCAGCAGTGAAAATTTTAAATTGTGTCCTCCTCATCCAAGCTGGATGTGTCCCTGACAGCATCATTTTGTCAGCTATTTGGCCACCGTAAACATCACACAACAATCATTTTTCCCGAACCCTTTCTTTCTCTCACAAAAGCAAAACAAGCAATGCCAGTGAAATCAAAACAACAAAAAGGTAGAGATGCTAGTTTCTGTTGACTGTATTTAAGTGGGTCAATTTCTGTACGCCCCCCCTTCTTGCTCCTTTCAGAGTGTTGGTTAGTTATAATTGCACTACAATCTGTGCTGTTAGCTTGCAGTTTTACACTTTACATCTTACCTGCCTATTAAAATCTTATTTTGCCCCCCTTTCTGATCCTCACACACTTTGGTTGGATAATGTGTCATTTATTTTGTCTGCTGTTGGCTTTAGCTGTTAGTTGAACTGTTTTCAGTGGCTTTCTTTAAAATGTGAGATGCAGGGTTCGGAATTGAATTTTGGTTCCAATTCTGGAATCGGATCCATGAGAAAGGAATCGGATCCTTGTTATAAAATTATAATTTCGATTCCACTTAACGATTCCGGACCGTACAATCACGTAATTTTCATGTTATCTGCCAAGACCTGAGTCACCTGACCTATAGTCATCTGCGCACAGTACGCAGGACCTTCCGCTCGAATACTGAAAGGTCAGTTTACAGGAGACTGTCCTCTGATAATAACGTCCTCATAGGTCGTTTATACAACATAAAGTGACGTATTAAGGGATTAGTGTCCTCCATCGGCAGTATCTTATACAACTTGTTGTTACGTTTTAGGTTTTTGCCTTATACATCAGACACATTTAATTTTATGAATTTGTAAATACCGGTTTCATAAACATTTATGGTTTTAAAGATATTTTGGAGTATCCAACCTCACCGTCACCCTTACCCTAAACCCAACCAATTCTCAACCATATAGACGGTTTCATTGGATGCACGTGCGGTGATGCGATACGCGTCTGGTCTATACTTTACTTCCGGTTTCAGTTTTTTTGTATGGTCTGACTAGTTGCTAAACTGAACTGTTGAACAAATTAATCATCGAAAATAACAAATGTTTTTGTTTCCTAGGTAATCTACGTGTTCTTTATTTAGCTTGTTATATAAATAAACAACGTTAAAAGTACTTTGTTGTTATTTATTCTTAGCGGAGTTCACCGGAAGTTACGTGTTGACCACGAAAGCTGTTTGTTTATGTTGTTACTGCTAAAACCATCTATAAAACACAACACGCAAGTAAAAGTACAGTCACAGGTACTTATTGCATAAAGCAGTGTAAAAGTATTACAAACCATTTGCGTTGCAAACCTTGCGAACTGAAGCCGTACGATTACATTATATGAAGAACTCTGTGATCAAAACGCACAGTCAGATCTCATTCAAACATAAACCAGCATGGCGTAGTCGGTCACAAGAGCCAATAGCGCTTCACATTCTTAGCTAACGTAATGATGCAATCGGTCACCTGACACACGAGAGCCAATGTCTTTACACAATCATAGAGGACGTAGCATTGCTTTTTCTGGCGGCAGTTTTTGAATTAGTGTACACCGGATCTGATATTTTCAGTGGATTGTCATCACTTTTTCTTCAAAAAAATCGATCATTTGACCTCGGTACACTTGGAATATTTTAAGTACTTTTTTTAATGTTTTGTATGTTGTGTTTATATCATATAATAAATAAAGGGGTACGTTATTTGCCCTAAATGCCTGAATAGTGTAATGTGTAATAAAATACAATTAATCCGTGCAGTTTAAATTGAAAGTTTTATCACAGTATTGTCATCATAGCAAAATTATACCCCGAAATATATTTCATACCCTTATATATTAAGTTTCATCTGCTGCCGGTAGAGGCGCTAATTGAGTAAATGCATCTATTGGTCGTATTTGATGAAATGGACAAACGATCGAAGCAATCGTATGGGTTGGAGAATAGGTTGGTTTACACGATGGACTGTGGTGGATGGCACTCTACAGTGTGGCTGCATTTTGCAAAATCAGAAAAAGACAAAGCTAAGTGGAACTATTGTGACAAACTACAGTATTATATTGCAAGATGGGTGTCACCAGCAATATGGCAAAACACCTGCTTTTGGTTCATCATATCAAATTAAAAGAAAGCACCCTGTTGCGCTGCGCATCCCGAAGGCTGACTCTGCAGAGTGCTCTTCATTAGTTGTTGGCACATGCTACATGTGAGACTCTCTTTTCCCTTCTCCTGGAAATGGGTTTGACTATATGTTATCCTGCCTGTGAAAAACTAGCTAAAGTCTTCTTTTGTGATTTACTGTTTTCTAATAATTTACTCACCACCATGTCATCCAAAATGTTGATGTCTTTCTTTGTTCAGTCGAGAAGAAATTATGTTTTTTAAGGAAAAAATTCCAGGATTTTTCTCATAATGGACTTTAATTGACCCCAACACTTAAAAGTTTTAATGCAGTTTAAAATTGCAGTGTCAAAGGACTCTAAACGATCTCAAACGAGGCATTAGGGTCTAATCTAGCTTTTGGCAAGAAAAATAAAAAATATGCACTTTTAAACCACAATTTGTCGTTTTCTCCGGTCCTGTGATGCGCCAGTGTGACCTCACGTAATACGTCATCACATCAAGAGGTCACGGATGACGTATGCGAAACTACGCCTCAGTGTTTACAAGTGTGAAGAAAGAGGACTGTTCAGACGTTGTTGTATGTCGAATGATACTAATTTATGCATGTCTTTGTGTCAGTTTATTGTTTAAAATGTTCGCAAATGTGCGTTTCATATATGTAACATGTGACCTTTCCACCGCATTACGCAATTGGCGCGTGACAGAACCGGAGGAAGACAAGAAGTTGTGGTTTAAAAGCATATTTTTTATTTTTCTTGCCAAAAATGACAATCGTTTCACTAGTTAAGACCCTTATGCCTCGTTTGGGATCGTTTAGAGTCCTTTGAAACTGCAATTTTAAACTGCATTAAAACTGTTAAGTGTTGGGTTCCATTAAAGTCCATTAACATCCTGGAATGTTTTTCTCAAAAAAAAAAAAAAGTCTTCTCGACTGAACAAAGAAAGACATCAACATTTTGAATGACATGGTGGTGAGTAAATTATCTGAATTTTTCTTTAAAAAAAATTGACTAATCCTTTTATATAATCAAAGATTAAAATTAAACTTTGATGCTCCTAATCTCATACTGTACGTAGATCATGAGAATTTGGCCTGGATTTTACAAACAGGCCAACATATTTATAGTTCTGTGTTGATCAGCAATTGTACCTCAAACAAGTTGTAAGCTCCATTCCAGAGAGCTGATTCTTTCCTTTGAACTGACCATTCAGCTTTGTAAATCCTTACGTCACCCCCACAAGCTCAAACACCTGAGCCGCAGGCTAAACATATGTTTTATGTTTTTCTATTTATTATGGCACAGATGTTGTTTATATTCCTTTTTCTTTGATTTGGTGAGGTTCTACTCATAACACACGCTGGAGCTATGGTGTGAAGTGTGTCTTCAAGCCCTGGCAAGCTGTGATCAGCTCCCCTTCACAAATGCACCTCCTGTAGTCTGTTTACCCCATCAGCCACTTGCCATTGTGTTAGCAGATACAGTATCTGTCACATTGGTGGGATTTGGGATGTCGGGACGGACGCGCGTCTGGGCGTGAGTGCTTCCGAGCAGGTGTGTGAGGATAGGAGAGCTGGCCTGTGTTTGGTCCAGCTGGTGGGGTGATGTTAAAGGTATGACAATTGGGTGTGAGAAGGCTGTTCGCACATGAAGGCACACAGAGATCTGCCACTAAACCCCACAAACAGGCCCAGCCTCAGATGGGCAGGGAGGCTCTGTTTAATTTTCAGCCAAGCCATGAAGTTAAACAGCATTGCCAGGGGTCAGTAACACAGAGGTCTCATTGCAGATGGATGCAAGTGAACAAGCAGCTGCTGTTTTTTTATCTCTATCGCAAACCACACGCGAAGGGTGACAGGATCAAAGGCTCCAAATATAAATGCTCACGTTAAGCCGCAGGAGGGTCTCCGAGAAGGGTGGGCTGAACACAGGACAGCCAAATAGGCTAGAAATCAGACATGGAATAAAAGAACAAAGCCTAGAGAATATGAGAGAGAAAGAGACCTATATAGTCAATATACTTCTGAAACGCGCAGGGACTTTATGGTGGCCACTGGGCTGTTGAATCCCAATAGTTGCCCAACCGAAGGTCAGTGGGGCAGATAGAACAGTTAGAGGCCTGGGCTTTCGGTGGATAAATGTCTTCCTCGTGCCACTGCACCCAACAACCCTCTATCTTTAATCCCCGCTGCTCCGAGTCAACTATATAAACTATTAACTTCACATCCAGTAAATCCCGCTGCAGAAAAGGCTGTAAAATTGCACCCCCCTAGCAAACATCACAGTAAAGTGCCCTGGCTGTATAACATGATGGGGGCCAAAAACAGTCATTTCCCTCTACAGGCTTCTCAAATTGAGTCTTATCCAGTCTGGCGATGAGGTGCTCCCCACCACACCCACCGCCCCCAGCCTCTCTTTTCCTTAAATCGTGCTTTCATCAGCAACCGGTGAGACTGGGTGGAAAGGGCTGACCTTGGAGATGGAGTCTTAGCAGGTTTAACACCACTTGTCCTACAGACAGTCAATCTGGTCGGCCAGCTTCATTATCCCAGTGATGAGCCCACAGACCCCTACCATGGTTAACCTCTCACCTCCAGCGGCACCTCTGAGCACCGGGCGTTACATGATAAGTGTGACTAGGTGGAAAGTTAAGGGGGTTTGGCTTCATTTTGATTTTGCTGTGCACTTCTTTTGACTCGAGACAGACACATTTGACTGACCTACAACATTTCTGGGTTATACACTGTATACATTAGTGGCCAAAAGTGATGTCCAAGGGAAGGGGAATTTGGGTTTCTGGGTTTTATTGACATATGAAAAGTTTAGTTGCAAAACTTTAAATTTTTCAGAAATCTTGTTTTTTGGTTGTGCATTCCAATTAATATCAATTCAACTGCAGTTGGTTTGTTTCGATTTAAACCTTCATAACTTAAAAAATACAGCTAAGTAGCACCATAAAACAAAATAATAACATGATAACATAATAATAAACATGTTTTGACAAAAATGTTAAAAACGGAGTTATCTCGTTTTGCAACGAAACTCTTCATATACAAAAAAATGCATGCAAAAGGTCATGGGTTCGAACCCAGGGAACACATAAACAGATAAAAATGCTTAATGTACTGTAAGTTGTTTTGAATAAAAGTGTCTGCCACATACGTAAATGTAATGTCTTTATCAAATTTGCACATGCATTTTTTTGCCAAGCCTATACATTTTTTTAAAGCATCTTTTAATAAAATATTTGAATAAACATTCACGTTCAAAGTTGGAAATCAGCTTTGCCCACTTCTGTATATACTATACTATACTATACTAAACTACTACACTATACGACACTATACAGTACTATACAGTACCATAGTATAGATATACAGACAGACGTAGGTAGACATAGATATGTATGCAGACAGACAGACAGATGTAGGTTTAGAAGTAGATATACATATTTGTTATTATTTTCACTTACAGTATACTGACATTCATTAAAAAGTAAAATAAAAATTTACATAAAATCACCATATATAATCAAACACATAATTCTAAATAAATTAAATGTTATTAAATTAAAAATGTTATAAACTAAAAATTTCTGAGCATTCTAAATATCCCAAATGAGTGCCATATACACTACACACTACACCTACAGCAATAAGGATATTTTGTTTGTATGTACAGTATATAAATACTTTAATACTATATACTGTCTTGTACTCTGTGGACAGGAATATGAGATTTTCATTCCTCATTCCCAGATGAACCTCCTGCCCCTCCCACATTTGTCATCCACTACATGTCCAGCCAGCAGGGGAGGTAAAATCGCATTCTCTGTGGTTTCTGTTGCTGACCTGAATACAACTGCACTCTCTAATAACAAGATTGCAGAAATAAAGATGTAAAAATGAGCAACAAAAAAGCAAAACTGCTCAAGGAAAGGAAAACTACTAATACATACTGGACAGGAGACGTGTGATTCTGTAAATGTATGATGGCTGGATATGAATGCTCTGCCAGTCTCAGTGCTGTTCAGCCCCTTAGTCTGCCACCTTGTCCTGCCCTATCACCTCTATGATCATATCTGGTCCAGAGCCCACTGACAGAGTCCAACCTCCCCTGACTCACCTCTATTAGACCTTATATCGCTTCCTGTAGTTCTGGCCTGTGCTTTTTCTCATATACCTGCTGTGAGAAAAGATCTGTGGACACTGTTTTCATCACTAAATGAAGTTGTTTTTATTATGGTTGTGCAACTCACAGGAGGTGATGGAGACTGCTATCTTCCCTGCAAATGGGTCATCTCAGGGGGTCAGAGGGATGTGAAGCCAGGGACCTGGTCCATGGTCTACAGCATTTGGATTAATTTAATCTTCTACTGGTTGGTGTCAGGTGACCATTCAGCTTACAGTATGTGTTCATCAGTCTGTTGGCATATCACTCCTAAACTCTTTTACTTCTCTGTGTGTGTATTTTTGGTTGGTATTTGTTTGTATATTTGGTAACACTTTACTTGAAGGGGTGTTCATAAGACTGACATGACACCTTCATAATCATTGCATGACACGTGTCATGAACATGAAGGATATTTTATGCACATTTGACAACTGTCATTAAGTTTCATTTGTTCAATTATGTCATTTTTTATGCAAAGATGACATTGTTTGAGATGTCTTTGTTATGACAACTTGACAACCATTATCATGACATAGCAGAATAATTATCAAACTTAAGAAACTACCTAGCTTTTTGGGTTAATGTTACATTAAACTGTCATTAAGTGTTAATTATATGTCAAATAATTTTAAATAACTTAACAAAATACATAAAAAACTAACGACTAACAGAGCTCTTCCTCACACAGAGGGTTCTGACATAGAAGAAAAAAACATTTAATTAATTAAATTAATTATTTGAATGTAAATAACTGTTTTTCCAGCTATATGGACCCAACACTGCATGGCTTAACCCATTATTTTACTGTTTTTATTTAATTTTAGGTGAATCGGTCTCCAAATGCAATAAAATATAATTTTACAATTTTAATTATTATTATTATTATTGAATGGTTGAATTTATTTGTTAAACACGTGGGGGAAACAAAACATTATGAACCGAAGAATATTCATGACGTTGTTATAAAACTATTTGACAGAGTATTAACACTTAGTGAATTTTAATGACAAATTCAATTTGTATCACTGGTAAAAAGTGGTCAGTTATGTTGTCTTGGTAATGACAAGTTATCATGACAAGTTATAATGTATTGGTTAATGTCAAGTTGTCATAACAAAGACATTTCAAACAGTGTCATCTTTGCATTAAAAATGACATAACTGAACGAATGACACATTTGTCATAAACATGCATAAAATCTCATTTTCTTGAAGCTTTTGCATATACTTGTATACTTGCAGGTAGAAGAGCAAAACGCTTAGATGACAACAACTGCTAATGTAGGATATATTAGTATTATTTTTTAATGCGGGACTTATCAAAGGGTGCTTGAAGTAAGATATGATAGGCCATTCTCTTTAGACTTTTTATACTGTATGGTATATTATATTGTAGTCATGTTACTAAAGATGCCAAAGCAACCTTATTATTAAGATAATAGAAGAAGCAACCAATTATAAAGATTATATTAGAATTAGTATTCATTGTGATCAATATAATGCTCCATTTTGATCAATTTTGCTCCATTTTAATCAAGTTTTTTTGGATTTTCATATGTTCTCAGAAGAGTAGTAGCTTCCTTCATTTGGTGTCTAGGGAGTGATTGTCCCCCAAAAATATATGTTATCTCACTATATTCCGAGTAAGATATGATAGGCCATTCTCTTTAGACTTTTTATATGGTATATTATATACCTATTATTAACAAAATAATATTAGAGTTATAGGGCTCTTTCTTACACCCGGCGCAATGCAGCGCAAAGCGCGACGCAAGTGTCTTTTTATAGTTTCCACCCTGCACAATTATCATTTTCACGTTTAGCGCCACGTTGTTTAAATAGCAAATGCAATTGCGCTCCCTTTTGCGCCCATGGGTGTTCTGGTATGAAAACGAGGTGTGTTCAGGCGCATTGTTGGCGCATTGCTATTTTGAGGCAACTAAAATAGACTACGCCATTGACCAACAAAAACCTGCTCTAAAGTGTAAAGTCAATGGCGCAATATATATTTTTTTGTTATTTAAAGAGCGCATGTTAGTAATATGCGCCTATGAACGGGACGACAACGCGGGTTTGCACAAATACGCTTTTAAATATGAAAGATTAAAGGATTGAATGTAAAAGATTATTATTGAGTCTCTTGGACATAAATGAGGACTAATTATGAGACGTTAGAAGGCGCAAAGAGCAGCTTCACCTGTAGCCTGGTAAGTAAACAAATGCTTTGCTTTAAACAAATCTTTTTTTAAATGTTTTTAAAATGCTACCTTACGGATTTATTGTAGCCTATATGATAACTCTGTACCTGTGGATATGATAAGATGAGAAACATTTTTAAGTAATGCTTAAAAAAATAATGACGCTGTCCAAGTGCTGAAACGTCCGGAGAGCCGTTTGTAAATTCTTTATCTCCTGTTTGTTACAAACGTACATACTTGTTAATTATTTTTTGATGATATTGGATAGCCATGCATTTAAAGCAATTAAAAGCCTGCTTTTTTACTTCCACGACTAAAAGAAAACGGGTTTTAAAGGTTTTAATAAAAAAATAACAATTTCAATACAAGTGAAAAACAACACAATTATTTAACGTTTACCTTAAACTGGGGATCTTCTTCCTACGCTTAGTTTTTCAGTTTACAAAGTGCGTCATCTAAATAGGGATTAGACATAGCGCCAGCGCAACTGGCTTTTAAAGGGTATGAGAGCTGAGACTCTCATTGGTTTATTGCACGTTACACCCAAAACACACCAATTACTCATTAAAAAAATAGGGCCAACCCTTTTCGACAATGCGCTTGGCGACAAACCATTTTCCCGTCTTTAAATTAGCAAATGTGGTTTCGGACACGCCCATTTAGACGTTGCGTTGTGCGCTTTAGACAATGCGCATAGATTGTTAAAATAGGGCCCATAATATTTATTGTGATCAATATAATGCTCCATTTTGATAAATTTTGCTCCATTTTAATCAAGTTTTTTGGATTTTGCCATCTTATATGTTCTCATACAGGTAGTAGCTCCCTTCATTTGGTGTCTAGGGAGTGGTTGTCCCCCGAAAATACATGTTATCTCACTATATTCCGCATTTATTGAAATGCACATCAACTCCTTGGTGCATTGCTATTTCACATTCTGCCTATTACATTACAACATTAAAGTGAAAAAAATGACAGCACCAGGTGACCCGAATGGACTACAGAAGTTCGGTGTTTCTTAGATGGTTATTATGGCTTGAGAAATATAGAAGTCTGTGCTCTCATCGCAGCAAAACTTGCACTGAGGGAGCAGCACAACAGCCGTCTGTGAGTGGCTCCTGGTATATGATAGGCTATGAATTACATTACATCTCTAAAATGGGCCCCAGAGCTGAAGTAGCACTACATCTTAAATTTCAGGACACTGGGTGAGAAAGAGTGGCATAAAAAGAGAGAGAGAGCGGGAGAGGGAGGGGGAGCTGCGAGAAAAAAGAAATCAGATTCAATCTTCAAGCGCCTTACAAATGTTTGCGTCAGTTTTCTTGTTTAAAAGAGAAGCCACTGAGAAGAAGAGGTAGGAGAGAAAGTAATGTCCACGACTCGTTTTTTTTCTCCCCGTTCTTCGGTTTCCCCCCAAACTGTAGTGAAAAGATTAAATTGTTTACGAGCTTGGAGCCAGGCTGGCTAGAGAGGATGAGCCAAGAGCGACAGAGATAGACATTCTAATTCGTGGCTGTACTTAGCGCCCCGGCCCCTCTGTGCAACCACTAATTCTTTTATCTAGCTTCGACACTCCAGGCTTCAGCCACATTCATGAAAAAACGCGAGTGAAAGAGGCAAAAATGACTGTTTTATACGGCATACAACTGATAAAAAAATCTCTACTTGAATACTTGATTTTCTCTTGCTTCTGTTCTTTCTTTTTACTTTCCCCTCATCTCACAAAGAGACAGACCGACTGTAGTCTTTAACCCTTTATCTTGACTGAGCAGAAAGACGTTCGTTGCATCCCCACACTGAGGTTTCACCACTGGTGTGCGAGTGCGCGTGCATGTCTGTGTTTTTATGTGCATGGTGTGTGTTTGACAGGGTTTGGTCAAGGAGTGAGCGGCTGAGAGTTGATTTTGGTGTTGGGTATTGGGGGGCGGCTGGGGTTGGGGGTCTTGTGTGTTGTGTGTGTGTGTGTGGAGGGGGGTTTGAAAATACGGCATAGAGAAGAATTACTGTTATCGGCGAGGCAGAAGAGGAAAATGGGAGATAAGAAACTGCAGCAGCCGGCAGAGAATAAGGCGCGCGCGAAGCCGTGTTTCAAGGGGTCCCGGGTTGTAAATTCACTGGATATTCAGAGCGAGCCGGCCCTGGTTGTCTATCACATGGGGTTCAGGGGTTTTTCTCTCTCTCTCTCTCTCTTTGCTCTACCATCTCTTTTTTCCTGAGGTCTGCTTTTCCGATAGAGGTATTGTGCCGGCTCCACTGTATAGAAAGCTCATCAGCTGCGTTTGCCTCTTGGGTGTTATCAACCAGTAAGGTAACTGCGCGCTTATAGACTGCATACAGATAATAGTGGCAGAATAAAGAAGATAAAGGGGGACCTCTTCTCATTAACAGCTATCTCAGCCACTGCAGACACTGCCAGTATTGAGTGCTTAGTATGCCGAGCATAAATTTAAAAAAAGGACAAAGTATAAAAAGGGTGGAGAAGTGAAATGAATGAGGAAGGCAAATGGGAGGGACGGCAGCCATGGTCACTTTGAGCGTATAAGATGAGATGCTTGGACGTGGATAGATGCAAATGCACACAGACTAAATAACTCAGATCAGAGTCTTTCTGAGGAGATGGTATTATGGCTGCTTTTTTGTAAGCTTGCTTCCTGTCAACTACAGGACTTCAGTCTGAGAAGAAAGTTTATGAGTCTTATTATGCAGAATCTTGTTGGATTGTGTCGCCTTTGTAATATCTACATATCCCTCAGGAAGCGTCGGGAAGAATTATAAAGAATTATGGCATCAAATACTGTAGGTTGTTTACAGGGAAGATATGTGCTTTTTAAAAATGTATTATTATTAGGCTACTATTAAAGTCACAATGAAGGTTTTTTGAATAGTGTGGTATTTTTTTGACAAAAAAAAATTATCTGTGAGCTTCATTATTTAAAAAAAAATAATGTGCCCTCATAATCTTTAATCAATCTCTCTTTACTTCCGGTGGCAGAATATGGCAAGTGGGCTGGCCCAGAAAAAGATTGCAGAGATTAGCAATTAGCAACATGACCCAACTACCAACGATACAATAAATTTTCAATGAATGAATTCGAGTCTAGCCCTACCTTTTTCATTTCAGAAGCCCTTCCACTTGGATATATGTCACGACTGGGAAAATAAGACAACACTACTTCCGTTTTATTGTGAATTAAATTTTGGGACATTACTGTTTTTTCTGGCTCATTCTGTCACTCAAAATTATACATTTATTTCTATCTGTAGTAATTCTTTGTCTATTTTTTATGGCGGTGACCGAGGTTCTAATTCATTAATTAATTTATGTATTATCAAAGCTGTATTGCCGTATATGCCTTTTTGTTATCTTTACAAAATAAGCTTTGGCATTTTGATAACCTTTTGCGTTTCACTGGACAAAAGTAATATGAGTTTTTACAACATGAGAGTGAATAGATGATAACAGAATTTTTAATTCAAAGTAAATTATCTATGGATATTTCCATTTAATTATTTTAGAAGTTCATTCAAAATCCACTCAAAGCTACCCCATAGTTTCCACATAATGCTTCTCCAGCCTTATCTCATGACTATTTGTAGGCTAACTTTTTTACGAGGTGGCGAATTCGTATTTGTATGATGTAAATTGTGCAAAAACATATAGGGCCCTATCTTGCACCCAGCGCAATCGACTTTGTCAGTGACGCATGTATCATTCGTATTTTGCACCGGCGCACAGCGGGTTTTTCCCTCCACAGACGCACGTCGGCAAACTAGAGGATGAACTTGCGCTCCCTGGGCGGTTCAGCGCAAAAAAGGAGGCGTGTTCCGGCGCAAACCATCCCTGATGCTATTTTGCAGTTTCAAAAAACAATTGCGCCACTGACCAAAAAAAAAAACAAGTCTAAAGTCAGTGGCGCGTTGCGCGTGGTTAATTATGCTATTTTAAGGGCGCATGCTTGACCATAATGTATAGCGTGCACAACGCGCGCACACTTGCTTATCTAATCTACACAGACGCAACAGTTATTTTTGCAAATCATAAATTGTTACAATAAAAAATATTAACACATGAGATAAGGGAAATCATAGTGGTGAGCATTGTGGTGATAGTTTTTATTTATTGTTTGGCTGCGTTAAAAAAATCTCATGCAAATAACGATTAAAATATTTTCATACGTTTGTTGTGTGGCTGTATTACGTTTATTTTATGTAAATAATAATTAAAATGTTTTCATAACCTTAATGTATATGAACTTGATTTGTAAGTGTACTTTGGGGTTGGACCTTGTTTGCGTTTCTTGGGTCCGATTTCAAAGCCCCCAAACCCTTTCAGCGGTGAGGGTGGATGCAGCGATGTCCTCTGCTGGCGTCAGGTCATGTGTAGAGGCAGATCCACCTCCCGTTACACGGCGTGCCCGATTTATGCTGGCAAACTTGGGATTCCCCCGTCTCCTGACATCATTGTAGAGCTTGGTGCAACGATGGGGATGCCAGCTGATGAGACAATTGTGGCTATTTCCTCTCACGCCTGTTTAACTTACGCTGATTTGGGCGGGTTTCTCCCATCCCCATACAAAACAACTTTTCTGTCTTTGACTGCTCTTACAAGAACGTGGGTCTCCTCGGCTGTGAACCGCTCCTGGCGTGCGCCTGGTAAATCCGTCATAATAATAGCAACCCGCCAAACTTGCGCCCTTGCGTTTAAAGGGAATGTTGGATAGCGTTCTGATTGGTTTATTTGACGTTATGCCCAAACCACACCAATGAATAATGAACATACTTCAGACCAACCCCTTATTGATTGGCGCCTGGCGCAAGAGTTATTTCTCCCGCCGGGAAAATAGCAACAGCGCCCAAGATCCGCCCACAAAGTCACTTGCGCTTTGCCCTTCGCACTTGCGTTTCAGATCGTTAAAATATAGAGGCGGTTTCCCGGACAGGGATTAGATGAGTCCTAGACTAAAATAAATGTAAGAGCTGTCCAAACTGAAAACAACATGTACTGACATATCTTAAAATACATCAGCGCCCTTTGTTTTGCCTCAAAATGCACACAAGTAAAATTGGAATTTTTTGTGAGGCATATTTGTTAAAACTAGTTATATTTTAAAATTAAACTTAGGTCTAGTCCTGGTTTAGGCTAATCCCTGTCTGGGAAACCACCCCTTAGTCATTAGAAAATAGCAAAAGTCAAGCCCCACCCCTAACCCTGCCCCTAAACCTAAGTGGGGCATAATTAGATCATAGTAAAATGCATAAATGAGATCAGAAGAATTTATATAAGTTAGCCACTACATGAAATAGCCAATGAAGCCAATACGGAAGTGATTTATACTGCAATTCATCAACTGGCCGCTAGAGGCAGGCTCCAAAAGGGAGTCAATTCCCAAAGACCTCCATGTTAAAATGGCCAACTTTACAGTAGAAAATAATATGTTTACAGCCTGGTACAAAAAGTGTTTTTGGTCTGTATAGCTAAGTTTGCCCTACATGACAACTGTGAGGGGGGTGAATTTGTTTGTAACTGATCCGTTTAAATTATATTAAGCCTTAAAGTTCTGCATAATTAAGGGCGTGGTCACTTAAGTGACTGTTGAACAGCCACTGCCGTCATTAGAGTTGAGCTAGGCGGGTGTGGTTTCAGCAACCAGTCACCTCAGCTTCACCCGCGTCCTGCCTCTTTACCCATTTTCGGATATTCGCGAGTGATGCGCTGTGATGCGCGGCCAAGATAGCGACGGCAGGCAATGCCTACTTTCAGCTTCAAATATGATATAATATAAACATGAGAATGTGCTGTTTTGTTTGTGCTGCCTCTTGCTTTTTAATATAAAATTAAAAATAGTTAAATTTTATAGTTTTAATAGGTTCAGGTGAGCACCTGTGCATCCTCAGCTAAACCAATAAGCTTTATTATTAAAAAAAAATCCCCATTGTGCCCCAAAACAAGCCTTTTCCATTGAAACCAGAGGGGTAGCAGGTAAAGTTGCTTGTCTATAACAGCACACACATACGCACACGCACACACACACACACACACACACACACACAATCTCAGTGAACAGTGCTGGCGGATTAGAGCCGTTTCTGAAATGCATGGTGCTGTCTTTCTCAGAAAAGCCTTTCAACAGTTACCACCAGAGTTACAAAAAAAGAAAAATCTTGAAAGGTGCAAAACAAAGCATTGACTATGCCCCTCTTCCCATAGCAGCCCCAGTTACAATTAAGAGAGAAAATGACCAAATTGGACAGCAGAAGTATGCATTATCTTGGAGCCTCTGCGTGAACGTGTATCCGTATGTGCGTTTGTCTTGAGCTCCGAGAATGACCAATGGGCTGTAAATAAAACAGAAGCCCCCCCAGCCTGCCAGTTAAAGCAGACAATCCTATACTGCTCAGGCAGACGTGTTCCTGATAAACCGTTGCTCTCTCGCAGGCTTTACAAAAGGGCCTGGATTCATTTGCATGACACAATTGGCTTGCTGTGCTGATGTGTTGCGGCTAGACAAGTGTAGCATTACGAAGAACAAGTTACCATGGGGAAGGTTAATGCAGACAATAAGGGAAGCAGATAATGGGAATTGGGTTCCTGTTTTTCAAACCCCTTATCTGAGAGACGGGGAAAATCAGCTTGCTTTGAATACGGGCGACCGCTTTAAAGGGCCAGTCCCCCTCGCCCGGCTGCCGTGTTCGCACAAGAATTAGGAATTATAATTTATTCATACGAGGGCATTTACATATTCACACATGGATCTGCTGAAGGGTACATTCACAATGCGTTTCAGCAGCTCAATTGGTACAGCATTGCTTCAGTACCTCAAAGGTCATGGGTTTGTTTCTAAGAAACACACATACTGATAAAACATTTACACCTTGAATGAACTGAAAGTCACTTTTGGATAAAAGCATCTGCATAATGCATTAATGTGATATGGGGTAGGTGTGTGTCATGTACATAATGTATTTTTGTCTCGTATCTTTGTCTTACTGTAGTTTCTGTCCTGTATAAGCAGTGCACAGCAGACCTGTTATAATGCAAGGCGTTCTTGTTACATCACAACTACAATGGGTTAATGAGACAGCATGTGTCCCTTTAAATGTTGATATTGCTGTGTAGGACTTCAATACCAAGCAAGCGATTTTGCATTTAAAAACGTCCAATAGCCGCTCAAAAACATAGAGACCTAGGCTAAAACAAGGCAAAATTTGGGCTCTCAAAATATGAACATAGTCCAAAAATAAATAAATTAATGAAACCAAACACCTTGTAATCACTGTCAGCTTTGCTTACATGATGGAATATTGTACAACGTCATGTAACCACATTCAAGTTTATTTCGGCTAGAGAGTGGGTTACTCATTGCCGGACTATATCGTAAACCTAGATGTTGAAATGATGGCTATTGCTTGATTTTTTTGGCAAGACTGGACACTAAAATAGAGTTTTTATATTGGTGAGATATGTTTGTACATTTGTTGATCTATAACAAATACCAAATAGCTCAGTGTGAGCACATCAAGGATGGTATAAGGGTGGTCTCCAAAAGACCTGCCCCTTTATTCAGCATTCACCCGGTCCACCCAGCAGGTAAAGGCTCAATTACCATCCTTCAGCAGACCCCTAACAAGGCGACAAAAGGCCCTAATTTTTAATTTAATATTTGGGCTGCTGAAGAGAGGGTGCAGAACAGGGAGGAGGTTGTCTGTCTGGGCGGAGCCTCCCACCGTGGCCTCCAGATGGGCCAGGCTGGCAGAGAGGTTGTTAAGAGGCAGGATTGAGTACCTTACATAGTGAATTAAGTTTGAACCCTGGGGTGTCTGGGTTCTACAGAGAGAAACGCTGCCCTATTTCAGCTTAGCTCTGCTTCCCTGTCAAGTTCTCTTCAACCCCCAATATCATGACATTTAAACTGTTCATTAATTAGATGCATGCATGATGAGCTTTTCTCGGTTGCTCGTGTATGGAAATAAATAAAACAGAATGTGCCCTCTCCCTCGTCTCTGTCTATAATGATAAAGCATCTTGAGACATTTTACAACGGATCATGGTGAGCTACATTTCTGTATGACAAGGCAAAGGTTTCCAAACGAACTATTGTCTGTCTGTCTATCTAGAATATCTGTCTCATTTCTAGAAGACATTGGTCTCAAGAAAACTCAATGCCATATCAATGCCATAACTATTTTGGCTGTATGGTTCCATATAAAACCTTTAGCATTAGATGAATATTACTGTTGCACAAAGGTTTTTTTTATTGGATAAAGGTTCAAAAGGTAGGAAAGAAATGCTTATTTGAGGAACCTTGGATTGTGACATTTTTAACTCATTCCCCTGCAGCCATTTTTTGAAAAGTTGCCTGCAAACATTTTTTGTGATTTTCACAAAATGCATTTTAGGAACATTTTCTTCTACAAACATATAAACATACAAATATATCAAATGAAAGAACAGACCCTCTGCTTTCAAACAAACAATAAACAAACAAACAAAACGAGAAAAAAATGTTTCATCCTATCTATATTTTTTTCTCTGCTTATAAACTCTTAAATATGGGTATTGTTCTTAAAAAAGAATTTTTTTTTAGTAAAAAGCTGAAATTATTGCATTTTTGTGAAGGAATTTTGTAAGAGAACAGATTCAGAACAATAATCAAAACATACACAGAGTTTAAAATTTGTAAATATTTTTTTGCTTCATTTTTTTTTATAAATAGTGGATAACTGCAGTATTACAGATTAACATAAAACCTCATCAGGAACACATTTTTTATGCAAACGTTTTCTCTTAATTGCCGAGATAACTCGTCAATGGCGGGGAAAGAGTTAATAGTAAAGCTGTGATTCATACATTTACATTAGACTTATAAAGTCACTTTGATAGAATTAAAGGGACAGTTTTTTACTTTTACAAGATGTAATTTAAGTCTCATGTGCAGTGTTGGGGGTAACGCATTACAAGTAACGTGCATTACGTAATAATATTACTTTTCTGAAGTAACGAGTAAAGTAATGCATTACTTTTTAAATGTACACATTAATATTTGAGTTACTTTTTTAAGAAAGTAATGCAAGGTACTTTTTTATTGTAATTAATTTGATTAAAAAAATATGTACTGAATTAAACTAAACGTAGCCACATTACGCACTCTATGCGTACACGCCTGTGTGGGAACAGTTTGAGTCAGAAACTGAGATGGCAGGGCAGCGCTTGACATTTTTATGGTGAAATATGCACTTTCTGAATGCAGAACTTTTCAGTCATAAAAACACCTGCAAGGCCTGAAAGAGATTAAGCCTCAGCCTTGAAAAAGTAATGCAAAAGTAACTAAAAAGTAACGTAAGTATTCCTTTCCACGAAAAGTAACTAAGTAACGCAATTATTTACTTTTTTTAGGAGTAACGTAATATTGTAATGCATTACTTTTAAAAGTAACTTTTCCCAACACTGCTCACGTGTGCCGAGAATGTGTCTGTGAAGTTTCAGCTCAAAATACCACACAAATCATGTGTTATAGCAGGTCAAAAATGCCCCTATTTGGGCAGGAGCAAAATGTGCTGTTTTCATAATGTACCTTTAAATGCAAATGAGCTACTGCTTTCGGTTATAAAAAGATCTGATTCCTTTTATTTTAGTCTGGGACAATACAGTATCTTTAGCCACATTAGTGCTACAACGTTCTAACAAACAAATTTAGAAAAGCTTTTGGGTATGTTAACTAGCCAGTCAGTGGCTGTGGCTTTGTTAGAGTGACATCACATTAACAAAAGAATCAAAACAGCATCTCTAATGAGACTGCTCTGGTTTAATGGGGTTATAAAACGAAGAGTGGGTGGATTTTTTTCAATGTTTGGTTTTTGTGTTCACACACTGCCAACAAACATTTATGTCTAAACACCTTGTAAAAGTGGATTTTTAATAATATGGGCCCTTTAACTCTGATCAGTATGTAAGCAAATAAAATAAACCATTAATGTTATAATTTTTCTACAGTAAGTGTTTCTCAGGAACTCTGCACCCATCAATCAAGAATTGGATAACGGATAGCTAAAAATAGAAAGGGATATATTTCCACCTTGGGTGACACCTCATTTGTTTTCATTTTGTAGATGGTTGTTCATAGCAGATTACGTGCTTTTGCCCCTTCTGCAGGGCTGCTCTCTCGTCCTCTTACCCCCCCACCTTCTAATAATGCACCCCCTAATATTCCCTAATGGATCTAGGACAGAAACAGTGACCTACTAAAGACCAGACAGAGAATTCACCTTTGATTTATCTATTTACTCTCACACTTTCTGCCATAGTCAGGGGCACAAATCATCTGTTAGTTTCCAGTTGTGGTGTGTTAAAGCCAGCTTCACTTCTCCAGCATTTGAACCCAGGTGTAAACTGGTTCACACAAGACATGGGTGTTTACCCGTATTTACATTTAGCTGATTAAAACCAAGAATCTATAGTTAACATATGTGCTTTTTTTCTCTGAATTGACAATGTTTATACATGTATTTTACACATAAAGAAATATTAAGGTATACTTTAGTTTTTACTATAGTACATTTTATATATAGTGAACTGGTGGGCTGTTGTAAATACTGTAGTATACTTTTAATATGTACTACTATGCATACTTCAAAGACACTTTATCATCTAGGAATTTTACTACAGTTTGCTTTAGCAATTACTTAAATATACTATAGTATTTTGCATCTGCTTCAAACGAAGAAAGACAATCAGGTGCCGCCAAGTAAACCTCTTTTATCTGCGCGCAGACGATCTTCTTGAAAAGCAGCGATTTTACAATGTTTTATCGGAATGCTGATGTCTGTTTAGGATAAAGTTGGTAGACTTTTAATTTAAAAGGAATTTAATTAAAAAGCGCAGCTGAAATAAATGTGCCGATATAAAACTGCCAGCAAATGGATTCCTCAAACCCACTGGAGGGAAACCGCACAAGTCACTTAGCAAACGAACAACTTTGCTTCTATTTTCACTTTCATATCACAACCGAATGTATTATTTAACGCACGTACTTTGATGATTTTTTCCCTCCGCTTGTTTTGCCTCAGCCGATGTGGCGCTGGCAGAGATTGCCTTGTTAAAGATTAATAAGACTGCTGGCTTGTGATTGTTTTAAGGTTAGAACCGGCACTGATTCCGTCTGCTAACGCTATGTGCGTGTGTGTGTTTATGCTGGTATGTGTGAGCCTGTATGCTGTCTAGATATTGATCATCTGCGTGCGTCTAACCAAATGGCATTTGGTTCAGTCATCCAGCATATAAGGCAGAGGAAAGATGGCATGGTTGGTTTTGCTGCCCTTAGTCTGGTCTCTGACACCCACGTGTATTTTGGCCATATTAGCGTAACCATCCTCCCATGTTATGCATTTGGATGACGCTGTTATCCAAAGAAACTTAGTGCATTATTTTTCTAATTAGCATGTATGTTTTCTGGGTTCGAACCCTTGACCTTTTGCACTGTAAATGCAATGCTGAGCAAACACATGTTGATAATATAGCTTAGCATGTATTCACATGTGTGCTCCTTTTAAACTTACCATGCTAATCACAATCTGCCATTGACACTTGACAGAGATATAGCGCTAACTACTAAAGCCGCTTCATGACTGGACGTCACTGCAAAGGCCAGATTGTGTGTCTGACTCACATAATTCTTCCGTTTTTATAACGCTTCCCCAGGGAGCTTAGCATTCTGGCCTTGACCCATATTGACACTTTTGAGCCATTGTGAGAAGCATTGCTTTATGGGTAATGCACGCATGTAATGACCTCAATTCTCCCCACACCGACTCACTCAACCTCTTTTTTTTTGTTGTTGTTGACAGTGATTCACTTTAAAAGACGCTCCCAAATGTACAATTAGCATACTACCTCTTACAGAGGTTATACCCTATCACAAGTTATTGACCATTAAGCTGTCAATTAACCCATTGCTTCTACTTCCACGGGCAGGCTCTTTCTTCATCGTCCCAGACCATGAATGGGCTGATTTATGTCACAATCTCATTTCGGTGTGTTTTTATATGTGCATTGTAAACCTTTAACGGCTAATGCATTAACAATATCCCCTTCGATCAAACCCACCGCAAAACTCCTGGTTGCACGCACAACATTGCTATCGGATTAATGGAGTCTTGCTGAAAAATCGCTATACACTTGGGAATAGCTGTCCTTCCAATTGGAGCAGTAGTTAACACTAGAGGTTTAGGGGCTATTTTATCTCAAATTTATCTGGAGGGAATTGGGCAGAGGTCGTCATCAGGTGGCTGCCACCCTTTTGTGCCGGCTCTATTGTGGTTGAAGATAAAGTGTACAGGCTACAGTGCTCCTCTCTCCAGGCTGTGAAGATGAGGTGCACAGTGCATTTGCTTCAAGTATCGAGACATGGAAATGCGGTGTGGGTGAAGACCACTTCCATCATTGTGCTCCAAGATAAAAATTGTTATTTTAGACATTTTCATAGCCTGTTTAACTATCCTTGTTCCCTTTTTCTAATATCGCTTCTAAATTACCATCTCAAATCCACACACGATTGCCACATGAGACGTCTGCCCTGGAGACGAGCCGTCCACCCACCATCCCTGTGGCATTTTACAAACCAGCCACGTCCTCCTGCAAATTTCCCCGGATTAGATTTGTAAATCAAAAACCAATACATAATATGCAAGAATTAATCTGTTTTATATACCTTGGTTACATTTTTCCTGGTGCACATTTGGAAGATTTAGAATGTATTTGCGCCTGCTGGTTTCAGCCATTATATGCTTCAGTTCATACATCTATTTGTGAGGCTATAAAACAGGCATTGACTACCCATGTAAATTGTGTTCCCCACAATAAATTATATGCATATTTGCGAAAAAAATACACGACTGCTGTCGGTCCTCCCCCATGTATCCGGAATACTAATAACAGCTGGGTGAGACACATATGCTTCCTCTGTGTTTGTCTATCGCAGCGTGATTTGGATTGAAGTCGGAGTTTTGAGCATTTCGTTCCAGTACGCCCCTTCTCACGCATCTCTGCGTGTATAGCTCCTATTTATTTAAAGACAGTGTTGTTCTGACTATAGCGGGGTGGTTGAAAAGGCCATTGACCCACATGCGTACACGGTTTAGCAGCTGATTTCTGTAGAGCTGGAGACGTTTCTGTGGCTAAAGCTCCCAGCATTCCTTTCTCACGGAAAGTCGTGTTATAGTAACAAAAATTTTTACTAATTCATTGTGTCCATAGCACGAAATTCAGTTTTTTTTGTGTCTTGACCACAAATGTCTTTTTTGTGTCGGTCGCACGAATTTCTGTGGATGGCTTTTCGTGTCCGTTGCATGACTTTCTTTTTTGTTGCATTTTGTGTGTTGTTTTCTCATATTTTTTCCTATTTTCTTGGTACCATTGTCGCTTGGGGTTGGAATTACTTTGTTACATTTTTACCAGTGCCGGCCGGTGACTTCTTTTTTCGAGGGTGCTCGATGTGAAGTTTGTCACAACATGTATGTAGCCCATCATGTGTGTGGTTCCTTTTTTCAAAATATGTGTCCTGCACGTCGAGAGATCCTGTCTGCATCAACGTGTTTTGTCAAAATAAGTGCCTGCTGCAGACGCCTCTAAAGGGTTTATGATAAAAGAGACGCTCGCATTTGCCCGATACTCGCATAATCTCATTCATAATCAGAGTTTACTTTTCAGTCCCTCAATAAAAATGCGATTGTGCGATCGCGCGATATATTGCATAATCAGCCAAAGTCCGCATATTTATGCGGGGCTGCATTTTTTCCAAATACGATGCACTTTCGCCGCATTAATTACATATTTCCGCGCACAAAATATGCGGGGCTTGCATGATTTCATAATCTCCGCATTTTCGTAGCAAAAAGTCACATATATATTAGCAGAAACTTGAAAAATGTTGCATTTACTTCTCAAAAGCCCAGCCCTGTCCTCTATTGCCATGGGAACGTTATGAAGTGACGTGATTATGTGACGTGAACATCATTGCAGCTTTTGCAAGTTCCGCAATTTTCGAAAATTTCCGCAATTCCATCGCATAAATTGCATAAATATCCCGCATATTCCATCGCATTTTTTAAGAAAACGTGCCGCAAAATCGAGGATTTTTGCCCGCAACAATCACAAAAAAATTTCGCGTATTTTCAAAAAACACATGATGCATATGGTTCACATGACGCAACAAACACATATTTTGAAAACACGAGCAACACTCGACACTCCGAACACTTACTTTGAATTAGCACCCCTCGGATGAGCAGTCACAAGCCGCCACTGATTTTTAGACATCCTAACATGTAGAAACCAGCCCAGTCTCCTGAAAATGTGTATAAATAGCATGAAGTGTAAAACTCGTGCAATACATACGCCAAATTCCACTTTGGCGTGCATATGATACGCAAGTCCTTACCATTCACTTAAACGGTGCATCTTTTTTTGTTGTTTTATTTATTGGTTTCTTAATTTTTTTGCTATTTTTTACCATTTTCGCTATCATATGAACGCCTAAAGTGGAAGTTGGCGTATGTATTGCACGAGTTTTACACTTCGTGCTATTTATACGCATCCTCAGTAGAAACCAATACATAAAGGTACATCCTAACCAAAACCTCAAATGTAACCCCAACCCCAAGCGACAATGATTTAAAAATAGGGAAAAAATGAGAAAACAATAAATAAAATGACACAAAAAATAAAGTTGTGCCACGGACACAAAAAACTATTTATAGAAATTTGTGCGACTGACATGAAAAAGATATTCGTGCTCAAAGCACAAAAAAAACCTGAATTTCGTGCCATGGACACGAATAAATTAATCAATTTTTTGTGGCTATAACACGACTTTTCGTGATATCATGTTGTTTTGAGACATGTTTGCTAACAATGTAGCCATGTGCAATATTTCAACATACTGTCAAGATGACTAGTAATTCATGCTAACCAACAGTTAAGGGTGACATCTGGTCAAAACACTTTTTGATGTGAGAGATTTTTCTTCATACTAATTCAAAATGCCTTTTTTAAATGACTGGCTAAAATAAAGCAGTGTCATATTGGTTCTTGGGTTTCACTGTGGGAATGCATCATAAATCTACAACAGCTGACTTTTATATAACCCCACTGATAAATAAGATTGGGAACTGATTGACTTCAAATTAGAAATAGTTCCCATCTTTATTCTGCTTATGATGACCATGGCTATCTGATTCGCATCATCTTTCAAGCCATGATGTCACCAGAATTACCACTGGCAGATTATGGGCTTCTTAGTGAAACCACACACAAGCTTTTTTGGATAAGCTTTTTGGCTGTTTGGTGCCAACCATAGGCTGTGTGATGAATGTATAAACTGAGTAATGAGCCTCGCTGGCTGATGTCTAGCTAAGATCTAGAAAAGCTTTTACATGCATTTTTCTTTTTGTGTTCACAGTGCTACTTTACAAATGAGGAGAAGTCTGTTTATAGGTATTTTGAGATGTCAGATTGTGTAAAAAGTTTCTTAGGAAAGCTTAAAATAAAAAGTAAATTTGATAAAAGTTTAATTGATTTCACATTGATTTCAATCTTTGACCTTATCCACTCAATATTGAAAGGGACACCACTTTTTTGTGTGAAAATTTGCTCATTTTCCAGCTCCCCTTGAGTTTTTATCTTTTTTGAATCCATTCAGCTGATCTCTGGGTACCACTTTTAGCATAGCTTAGCACAGTCCATTGAATCTGATTAGACCATTAGTATCGCGCTAAAAAAATAACCAAAGAGTTTCAATATTTTTCCTATAATGATATTACACACTGCCCAAAAATAGGCCCTCTTGGTAGCTTTCAATGGCAGGGGACTATTTTCAGGTGCTGCACAATATCACTACGCCTCCTGCAGTCATGTTATCGCAGCAAAATCCTTGATTATTACGCCAGAATGAGAGTATAGTTCCTAGACATATCTGCCTAGAAAATCACAACTTTTAATTTTCTGTTGGTCTTAGTTCACGGTTTAACTACAGAAGAGTAACGTTTTAAATAGGACAAATATTGAAACTCTTTGCTTATTTTTTGGCGCAATGCTAATGGTCTAATCAGATTCAATGGATTGTGCTAAGCTATGCTAAAAGTGGTAGCGCCAGACCCAGAGATCGGCTAAATGGATTTCAAAATGGTAGAAATCAAATGTTTAGCTCTGGGGGAGCTGGAGAATGAGTATATTTTCAAAGAAAGTGTAGTGTCCCTTTAAGATATGATATTTTTCTTATATTTTCATGGAATGATCTTTACATTATGTAGGATGATTTTACGTAGAAAAAATGCCTTTAGTTGGGTTTTTCACAGACTGGGTCAACAAAATGATGTTCATACTCACAAGTGTAATAATCCCCCACCCCTATTGCTTATGTCACTGTTATTGCTAACCCTAACCATTTACCTTCAGCAGCTGAATGCACACATGTGGTGTAGATATAAGCCTGTTATTCTGTGTCAGACAGACTTGGGTGCTTAAATTCTGTTTCAGTCCTGCTGTTTCTGGACATCGGGCAGTAGAAATGCGATTGTAGATGAGCTTAACCGAACACTGGTGCGTCTTATGCTCCACTGAGGATCTGTATGGAGGTCAGAGGTCATCACCCCACTCCATATCCCCTCTCTCTTCCCCTCGCCCGCAGTGCCGTGCAGAAAAGCCAATAAAATTGCAAATTTCCCCATATTTTCACAATACCCTAAATAAATAGGAGCCAAGCACACATTCCCTCGGTCTGCATCAAATATTAATCTCGGTGTGGCTACAGCACCATGCGGCAGTGCCGGTCGTCCCTCTCTGGGTAAACAGTGGGAAGATTGCTATTCAGGGGCTCTCATCCGCGTGCCGTGCCGGAGAGCATGACAAATTCGCTTCCTAATTACAAGGCGCTCTGTGTGCTCTCCAGCACTGTAAATCCACCCCACGCTCGCTCCTCTCCAATTCTGGATTAGGTCTTCACAGTCCCCCTTTATTATAGCTTCAGCTCAGGTGAGATGTATTCAAAGTGGGGGAACCGGTGTTTGGGCGATGTCAAAGTGGGGGACGTTTAGTAAGGCCTTTTTTTGAAGCTGTATATATTTAAAGAGAGCAAGTGCCATGCCTATTACATGTGGCACATTTTTGTCACAGCTTCCCCCCAAAAATGAAACATTTCTTAAGTCGGCCTTTTTTGCATTAAGCTCAATGGGTTGAACACTGTGTTAGCCGTGCTGAAGTGGGTTCAATCGCAGGGAACATACATGATCAAGAAATGTACAGATTAAATGCACTGTTAGTTGCTTTTGTCTGGCGTCTGCCAAAATGCATAAATGTAAATGATCATCGGGGGTCAAATTTAGCTGCATATGTATAAGTAAATATATAAATGGAAAAGGTTCCATTTATTTGCATTAGTTAACATAAAAAAACAATTGCATTAACATTAGCAAAGAATAATACTTGCTGTAAAAGTAATGCTCATTGTTAGTTTATTGCATATAATGCATGCTACTTTAGCCAATGAAACCATTGTAAGGCTTACAAAAATACCTGTTCAAGCCTATCAAAGTTTGTCCATCTCTAAACTTTACCCTCATCCAGCTCCTTTCTCATTTTCTTACCGACCGCATCTGAGCATGCCCTTTACTGCTGTCAATTTTCACCCCCTCCTTCTCGCCAGCAGTCCTGTTCTTTTCCATGCCATTGTCTCGCTGTTTTGCAAATGAATGTAATTATCGGGAAAGTAATAAGAGGTCCCTGCTCTGGTTGAAACCGAGAAAGAAAGTCTAAATGTCCCTCTGGAAAAAACTCTTACAAGAAGCCCGAGTAGGTTGTCAACAAGACATTCCCGATATGCCTACTGCAGCCACAAGGGGCAGCAAAGTACACTGCATACAGATATCTTCTGCCCTTCTTTCCAGCTTCATCTTTGATGATCAAGAGACTTCAATCTTCCATTTCACAAAAAAAAGAGTCATTTGGATGCTGACTTTAGGGGCTTCAGTTCAAGTCTAAATTCACAAGCTACTCAACTGGATCAGGAGATTTGAGTGAAACTGGATGGATCTGTCATTAAACCATAAAAGCTACCACTTCCAGGTGGTTCAACAGGTACATTTCTTCTGTATACACTCACTCTCAGTCCTTTATTAAACACCACCTGTTGTTAGCTGCTACATGGCTTCTGTTTGTCTCTCCAAAGCCTAGACAGAAATGAGAGGAAGTCGCTGACACGGTTCTCTCTGTCTTTCCTTAATCTCACACATCCCACTTCCTCACCTGTTCCAGCAGCGCACGCAGTCATTTGGTCCAGCAGAGCGCTCCTGCAGGTAATTGGGTCTTCTGATGTTCCCTGCGAATGTGGGGTGTTTATTGAAACTGCTGGATCAGATATCACTCCCTGTGGCTCTCTCTACCTCATGTACCCTGTGTCCAGGTGTCTCTTGCATTAGTCTCATAAGAACTTTGTGTTCTTGGCACTCAGCCATGTCTTTCTGCATATGTAAGAACCTGGTTATGGAAATGAATATATCGATGTAGTCCAACCTTCTACATTATAGCCATTA
This sequence comes from Misgurnus anguillicaudatus, assembly GCF_027580225.2. Lineage (NCBI taxonomy): Eukaryota > Metazoa > Chordata > Actinopteri > Cypriniformes > Cobitidae > Misgurnus > Misgurnus anguillicaudatus. The sequence continues at coordinate 23,656,376 of NC_073360.2, read as the reverse complement.
TAAGTAGTTGAATTGTTATCGTTATGAGGTCGGGTCCACAGTGCAACTTGTTTTGGCCAAAAATGGCACAGCAAGATGGGAAAGCAACCACAGGTTGTTTTTTAGCATGATGTTTAACCCTCAAACGGTCCTTGGGGTCTATATGACCCCAAACAACATTTCATAATTTAAAACAAGGTTCCCTTCATCTCAGAGATATACAATTTCGTGTCTTTTCCTAAATAATCTGGGCTTGATTTGGTTGTTCTAAAGGTAAGGATTTTTTTTATTAATCTGTCCCTTGGGGTCAATATGACCCCAATTGAAAATCAATGGGAAATGCAAAAAAAAATTTTTTTGTATTTTTTTTGCATTTGTCAAAAAAGAAATATCAATAAATCCAGCATCAATCTGAAAATGTTGATACAGAAATGAAGGCCTTGTACTTGTGCACAAATGCAATGTAGAAAACACATGCGCACACACACACACACACACACGCACGCACGCACGCACGCACGCACGCACGCACGCACACACACACACACACACACACACACACACACACACACACACACACACACACACACACACACACACACTGGATTCTGGTTTCCATGTTTTGTGGGGACATTTCATAGACATAATGCATTTATACTATACAAACTGTATAATTTTTATTCCCTTCACCTAACCCAAACCCTAACCCTAACCATCACAGAAAACTTTCTGCTATTTCACATTTTCACAAACATCATTCTGTTTGATTTATAAGCTTGTTTCCTCATGGGGACATCAAAATGTCCCCACAAGGACGCACACACGCACACACACACACTTACACTCAGTCAAATTTCTGTGGCATTTTGTAAAAACTGACATTTCAAAATGCATCAAAAAACTACAAAAATTACTATTTGAAATAATATTTATTTTTAATGTTCTTTCTAATGTTTATATAAAAATTAATTCACAAAATGTATCACTAAAGTAGTGATTTGAGCAGTTGGCCACATCCAGTGAAATGAATGGGTCTCTATGGGCATTTGCTGGTCGAAATGATTTAATTTCTAATCTGTAATTCCTTTATGTGTTTTTTTCTTCTAAAAACAGATGGCTGACTACAACACCTAACACATAGATCAATATCTAAATACAATTTAAATCAAATTTAGATAATTATTTATGTGAATTTTTTAAAAAAAATATATTTTTCAGGCAAGCTAATGGTGTGGTTAAGGAATTTAAGGTACAAATGTACTTCAAATCTCTCAAAACACAGCTTTATTGTATAGATGAGAATAAACAAAAAAATTATATATTATTTGTATTATTGAAAATTCATATTTTTCTTACAATTAAGCTTTCATTTTTAGGGTCATATAGACCCCAAGGGCCAGTAGTGTAACAGAAAACGAGGAGCGTTTGAGGGTTAAGGAAGAGGCAGGGTGAATATGAAATCCGTTTTACTACAATAATAAACCAGTGAGAAATAAATAGCAAGAGGGTTATACAGAAAACAGAGGCCAAATGTAAACGTGAGTAAATTGCACTTTTTTAAAAAGGGTACCGCCCTATGGACAGCTAGGGACCATTTTTTTGCCAATTTGTTCTGACATGTTGGAGGACTTATCAAATAAAGGTCTTTATTTGAGAGATTAAAAGATGAATGTATTCAATGAATTACCAAATATTAAGGGAAGACATTCCAATAAGTCTAATAATTTTGCGCATTATTACCTGTTTTTATGTTGTAAGGCAGGTTTGCATGTCAGATGTTGCACTGATTTTCCCCTTCCTCCTTCATTTCCTTGCCAGTGATCAAAGGCCATTTCCCGGTCCTCCCTCAAGCACGTCTCTACCACCCCCTGATCTACACGATTGTCTAGCAGGCACGACGAGGACACCCTACAGCGGGGGCCTTCTCCACCCCCTGTGCTGCTGACGTGCCGGGATCGGTTATCTCTGTCACAGTGTGTGATTGCAACCTCTGGCTGACCCCTATGCAATATATATCGTCACAGGTTATCTACATAATGCAGGGGGAGAGGGTGAGAAAGCTATCAGAGAGATAGCGTGGGGCAATCAGACCTTTCCTGTAGACAATGACGGCCGTTGTATGACTGGAAATGTCTTTGAGGTGACAGTAAATGATTCAGGATGTGTACGACGCAGGTGACCCGGTTCGGTGACTCCACATCTTCTGATTGACAAGCGTAAGTGTGTTTGTCACGGACACACCAAGGATATAGCCGTGGAGGAGTCACCTGCTAAAGGTTCCCTTGGAGCGCCGGTGAATGGTGGATAAACGGAGGCCATTAATCGATGATGCATAATCCCTCCCGTAATGTGTCTTTCATAATCATCATGACAGGTCCCAAGAATGCACGCGGATAAAAAGCAAGCCAGGGAAGGAGCGAGCCAATGAACATGTTTTTAAGATGCGGGCTATTACGAGACATTTGCCGTCTTTTTATGATATCAAATGATCAATTATCCAGATGGCTGAAAGAGGGAGCCTTGCCGACAACTGCTTTTCATTGTTTTTTGTTTTTAGTGCAACCATAACTGTGCTTTCCCTGCACATGGCAATAAACAGATGTTGGCATTGTTTCGCTTTGAAAGGCAGGTATTCCACCGCACCACAGTTCCCTGACCAGCCACTGAGCAGCTGAGACTGGCATCTGCTGTACTGTTCGAGCAGGAGGGACTCACTGTTGGTAAGTCGCTGGTAACTTGGCAATAAAGAAGAGCCTGGGAATATGAAGAACTATGATGCGCTTGATGTGTTTCAATCATACCATCTCATCAGGACATTTTTTTTATGATCATGATGTTGGACTGTTTTACCAAACAGGCAGCATGGCTGGGGCAAATATGGCTGCGGGCGAAAAAATCTGACATTGTTGTTAAATTTCAGTATTTGGTTTTTGGTGGGCAAAGCTCATTATGAACAAATTATTCGGTATTCAAGATATAGTAAAATGCAGTATTGAGAAGACAAGTTGATGGTGGACCAGGCCACCATATCCATGTACACCAGAAACAAATACTGCGCAACCAACCAACATTTAAAGGGGTTGCTCAAGAGACATTTGCAGTTTAAATTAGTTTACAGTACCAGCACACTTACACTACTTCCAAAACCCAACATGGTGACATTTCAAAAATTATCCTCATTTTAAGTTTTGCATACAAAATGTGTCAAGTGAAAAAGAGAAAAGGTTTATAAACAGCATAGTCAAAGTCAAAAGCTTTTTCTCTGTGTAGTCTTTCGCCTTTAAATGCCTCGCAATGTGTTTTATAGAGCCAAATAAACCTCATCTGATGTTCCTTTGACAGGAAATCACCTCCATGCACAGGAGCATTCTGTCAACGGGGAGTCGCCATTTTCGAAAATTCCCTCACTTTATGGGTTATGCTGTGCAGAAGGAAAACAATTCTTGTATATTGTGATGGTTTTCATGTTTTATTGTTTGTTTTTTGCCTTTCAAGTCCCAGTGGAGGTCGCGGGCTGCGATTTCAGATGTGCTTCACTGTTAAAGCATAATGTGTGTGTCATTTTAGGAGAAAATGGTGCATCTGGAGACGCAGGTTGTGAAAATGGCACCTGATATGACCTCCATTTTAGAGAATGGCGGAGGGATAATGGAAACCCCGGGAGGTAAAGAGTGCTGCCTTCTCCCCTGCCCTGCGACGAGACCCTGGGCCAGGCATTAGAGAGGATGAATGACAATACTGAGACCCCAGCCGATGCACTGCTTGTTTATGTATGTATGGGTGGATGTACAGTCATGCGCATACGTTTACAGTACGTGGCCCTCGCAGAACCTGCAACGTCTTTGTTTCCTTTTTAAATCGTAAATTGTAATGAAACTGCTTGAAATAACATATATGTATTACACAAAGTGAAATGATGATTTGTGATAGTTATGCATGAGTCCTTTAGAGATGATGTCTCAGCTTGCTCTTCATGTTTTAAATCTTTCCACTACCACTTTCCCACAGTTGTAGAGTATATGATGTTTAGATCAAGCTTTGAAATTCAAGACAACTTAGAAAAGTATCACAACAGGCTGCAAGCCAAGCAGTGATAGATACTGACTTTAAAAAAATTACAGTAACTGTGTTTCCATTACCCTTCAAATTGCACAAATTAAAGAGCACCTATTTCAATGCTAAAAACAATGTTATTTTGTGTAAAAATAGCTTAACCCATTGGCAGATATTTTTTTTTTTTGCTTGTTTTATGCACAAAATCACTTACATTTAACATTTTGGGTCTAAAATTATACTTGTTTTCATGCTCATTAAGAAAAAGCAACCTAATTTAATATTTTTACTGAAAACGACAAAAATACTATGATTTTTTTTTCTTGAAAATTTTTTTTGCAGTGTGCAGTGTACACTAAAAATGAATCGGACAATAGGTGCTCTTAAATATTGCGAATTAAAAACTCCCAGATATCGCTCGCATGAGGTGGTTTTTCAGGCAATTCAGAAAAGGTGCACTGGATACAGGTTATTCGTATTTTTAGGTCACTTGATGCAAGTAAGTCAAATAATCATTATTTGAAGATGACGAGGTATGTACTAAAACCTTCCAAAAACACCTCAATATGTGTCTGCTCCCAAGTTTAAGAGACTTCCTTGCCACTAATGTTTGGATAACATTCTTACGTCTTCTCCTGTTAAAAATAATGGCTACTGCGGTGGATGTGATATTAGTAAACCTAGCAACATTAGTCGAAGTGATGTGAATTACTTGTCGAAAGATGAAAAACTATGTTTCAGTCGCATAACACCGGATAATGGAAACGGCATCATTCGTATTTTGTTGAAAATACAGCTAAATTTTTGCGCAAATCTGTAATCGCAGCTAGTTTGAATTACCTTAATGTTGTCTTGTGGGATATACTGTATGTATATATTTGTAATGAATTTTTTTCGGGGCAGTATTTTTTGTTTTACACTATATTTACAGATTCTGTAAAGAGGATTTAATATTATAATCTATATGTAACTGTGTAGTGTATTTGATGTTCTCTCTGCAAATGTTATTTTCTGTGCACAATCAATGATTGATGTTTCCCTATCAACCCGTGCTATCATTTTTCTCCTTTAATTAACTACGACACCAAAAATCTACTCCATCTGTCAACACATAAACAGAACACATTATCTATGCTTTAAAAAATAGCATATTTTAGTCTGGCTGCCGTTTAATCAGTCTTCATGCGCCTGTAGCTCTTTTACAGTTCTCGATGATCTCCGGGTGTCAGGCGCACGGATTCATTTCCAAACTGGCTTTCAGGAGTCGCCACAGTCAGACTCCCCGCTGTGCTAAGCCATCAGCTTTATTTGTTGATCTGTATTTCTCTCCCTCCCTCTTGCTTCAACGAGTAAAAGAAGCCTACTCGTGGGTTACCATTAGAGGCAGATAATCTGCAGTGATTAGATAGGTTTTTATGTGCTGGTTGAGGCCTGAGAGGCAAGAGAAGAGTGTCTTTCAGTTGAGAAGAATAGCGCCCAGCGTTCTGCCAACCTCTCAGAACTCATCGGCCAGGGCAGCTGTCTATTCACACAACCCTGCCAATTAAGCACATTCAGCGGGGCGCTGCAGAGACACCCAGCCGGAGGTCATCAGAGGATTGGTCATCTCTCCATCTCTCATAATTTCTCTTTTCTTTCTACCTCTCCTCTCTTTTTTACCCCTGCACACTTGTTTTTTTCCTGCTGCTGGTGTGAAAATGACCAAGTGAGAGTTTCCTCCGCTGTGTCTGTGCTTGTCAGGGAAGCTAGTCCTCTCCACATGCAATGTTGTTGTGTAACATTTGTGATCTTTATGACTCTTAGGGAGCTCTCAGGGTCCTTTGTAGTGCATCTTGTGGACGTGCAAGGTTTTGTTTAGGATCTATCAGGTAATTTAGCAATTATTTATCAATTGCAGATTTGATTTCATGTTATCTGGAATTTAGGTACACATACTCAGACACTTAAATTTTGTGTAGAATTGTACCAACACTGTAAAAAAAATCAGTAGAAATTGCAGCTGGGTTGCCGGTAACTTACCGTAGATTTAAATTTATGTTATTTACTGGCAACAATTTGTTCAAAGTTAAATGAACATTAAACATTTACAAGTCTTTGTCTTTACAGAGTAAAACTAAAAAAAACAGCATTAAGCAAAACATTCTGGGAAACAAAATCTGAAGCAAAAAACAAAAAAGGTTGATGATGATTTCTGGTTCCCACAATGCTTTGCATGAGGCTGTTATTGTATAGTTTTATTCTGTAAAGATAAAGACTTGTTAATATCTAAAATTTACTTAACTTTGAACAAACTCTTGCCAGAAAATAACATAAATTTAAATCTACGGTAAATTACGGGCAACCCAGCTGCAATAACATTAATTTCTACGGAATTTTTTTACAGTGAAGTTACTGTATTATAATGGTACCAAAGATTCTTATACAGTACGGTCAGAAAAATGGTCAAAACTGGTCCCTAGTTATCTTAGCTGGGACGGTACCCTTTCAAAAGGTACACATTTGCACCTAAAGAGTTCATATTAGTACCTCATAGGTATTGATATCAAACTAGAGGTCTTCTAGAGTCACTTTTTACCTGAACCTGACTTGCATAAATATAAAAAAAAGACCCGACCTGAGAAACCTGAGAAAATTAGGGTGTTTTCACACACGTTGGTGCAAACTGTAGTGCGGCCTCTGCGCGCACCAAATTACAGTGTATATTTTTTCAGTTGTTTTTACCGTATTCGAAACGCCGCAATGTACATCATGTGACAAAGGTCAGCGCTGTCATATCTGACAGCTTTTACCCCCATGACCACCTCCCACGTTTCAACGACAACCAGCCTGAGAGGAAGAGCGAGGCTAGCAAGATATGGAGATAAACAATGCACGTCTTTGCGAAGTTTCTTTGCTTTTAATGTGAAATTGCGCAACTGTTCTATTAAAAGCCCTTCTCACGGAGCCATCACTATTTGTGTGTGTGGAGGACAGCTATGCATTTATAAAATCATTAGCTCAAACGTCCAGGAGGCAGAATCTCTGCAACGGATCAAGATTGCCTTGTTTGTTGTTAACCCACAATATAACACCCGGCTCACGTCACGACGGAAGCCCAGTGGCTCAAACATGTAGAGAACTTCCTGTATTTGGTTCGGCCCGAGGTCGTGCAGCGTTCACACCAAAGATGGGTTGCAGCAGAGTTTGGCGACAGCCGCTCCGAGACCACCTGTTAAGAACGGTCTCTGAGCGTCCGTTTAGTGCGCACCAAAGTGCGGCTGTTGTGTCACACTGACCCAAACGAATCGTAATCGGACCGACACGTCATTTGGGCCGACCTAAACAGTGGATGTGTGAAAGCACCCTTAGTCCCGAGTCCGACCCGAACCAGTGGCAACTTTTGTAACCCGACTGGACCCGAATGTAAACGTCACCGACGTGTGTTCACTCTGCAGCCCCACACGCAGCAGTCAGACATAAAGAAACCCCAGTGGCCTGGCAAACAATTTGGGCCGCTGCTCCATTTATTTTACACCACTAAAATGCACTTTTAAAATCGACTGACATGTATGTCTCAACAAAAATTATCCTACTGCCAGCCACACAATATTGCAAATGCTCTCGTGGCAAACAGTGGAGGGGTTTGAAAAGGACATTGACACACACGCAAGATAGTTTGGGTCATCTCGGGTCCGTTCGGCAAAAACGCATTCATTTTAAATGACCCGAGACCCGATGCCGCTAATATTATACCCGAGGCACACGTAAAACTTTTAGACTCAAACCTGCTCGGGTCGGACCTTGGGTTTTCAGATCTAAGTGGACCTGTGAAGACCTAGATCAAACCCAGACAGCAGACGACTCCGGGCCGGATCTGCGGAGTTGTCACTGGGACAGTACAGTACTCTTTCAAAAAGTACACCTTTGCACCTAAATACAGTAGTTCATATAAGTGCCTCAAAAGTACATATTGGTGCCAAATGTATGCAAATCTCTATGTAAATGGTACTTTTTTAAATTGTACTGCCCCAATGACATCTAGGGACTATTTTTGACCATTTCCTCTTACAGTGTAATAAAGTATGAGCTAGCCCCTCCTGGTGGATGATGTAACTACAACATTCAGTTTTATAAAGCTTTGTGTCTCTGTTAGTGGCCATTAGGAAGCTGTTGTGTATTGTTAAAAGATTTCCAGGTCAAAGCTCACGGTAGTCGCTCTGTTACTGCATGTTACTGTAGTGCCGTCAGCCAGTCATCATGTCTTTTGTACTATAATTTATTAATTACATCTAAAGCTATTGGCTCAAAAATTTCAGAGCTCCCATGAGCAAAAATGTGATTCTTTTTTAAATCGTGTGCTTCTAGTTATTAATGCACCAGCTGAGCTACAGCCGTTGAGATGAAGGGGAACGCAAATGGATAGCTTTCTCCAGGTATTATAGATCTCCTTGATATGTGCACACACATACAGCTCATTCGGTCGACATACTGTAGACACACACACACATTTCAGGGTTGTAATAACGGTGAGCTGAACAGTCATTAATACTCTGAGTGGCAAGAGCACCATGGGCTGGGCAGCCAGTAATGGATGCTGTGACCAGTAATTAGGGTACAGGCTGGTGTTAAAGAGTCAAGACTTTGGGAAACCGATTTGTGGAATAATTAGTCTCTAACAGTTTATTGATGGCACTTTCATACTTTTCCAATGTGTTCCTTCTGGCCCCTCAGCCCACATTAATGACCCTCTGGCTCTCCCCAAACAGTCGTCCCGTCTAATTAATTGAAATTAGGGCAGATCAAATGCATTTCAAGTTTCTCATATTAAAATTACCTGGGGGAATGAATTTCCAATTTAGAACTTGGGATTTCTGTCTTGTTAAATGGTGCTAAACGACGGTCTTAATATGCACAAGGCACTAATGCAATAGACTAATGGCTGCTAATCTAAGGCCATTGTTCTTGTTGCCTTGTTGATACCTCTCAATTTACAGGAACTCATTGCTCAAACCTGCTATTTAACATGACGTGATTTAGCTATGAATGCGCTTATAATAAAAACAGACAAATTAAGTCATGTTTTAATTTAATATGTATTATAATGATTATTGTGGTTAGAAATGCACATTTTGTGTTTAAATTATGAACAGCCATTAAAACTCTTACAGCCTGGCTATGTTTTATCCCAACACCCTAAAAAATGGTGCTAAAAGCTTATAATTATAGGTGAACAATATAGCACCTATGAAGAACCATACAGGGGTGATACTACAGCACCACATTTGGTTCTACATAGTACAATATGGTTCTACACGGGTGTTACATAGGTGCATGCACTTAAAATGGTTCCCCTATAATTACGAGCCAATGAACCACTTTTAGTGCTATTTAGTATCAATTGTTTTTATTTTTGATCAATTGAGTCTCTGGTTGTGTGAGTATCTATTCATCTCTCATGGACGTCTGCACTGTTCCAAAGCTTTGTTGTTTGTACTTCAGGAACCAGGCTTGGATCTGTGCTTGATATAGACAAGCTGTTCCATTTAACTCTTGGAGGATTTGGTCTTTGGGGGCAACGGTCCCGTATGTCTCCCAACAAAAGTCAATTTTCCCCTCTTGTGTACTGATTACGAGGCCTTATTGGCATTTACATCTGTATTAACAGCGCCACACATGACCCCGCGTGTGTCCGGCTGAGTCTGGCCCAGCAGATTGATTAACAAAGGATGCCGCTTCATGCTTTTTACCGAGCGTTTGGGCAGGGCGACTCTGGGGCCCCAACTTGTCGGGACCCTGAGGGACTACAATCCTTTGGTGAAGCGCTGGACCTTGGACCCTCCCCTTGCCCAGCATGGCCCACTGCTTCAGGGGCCGGATTAACCCTGCAGAGCCACAATAGATGCACATGTCCCTTTGGCTAGGGCCAGCCCATTCAGACCTGCCTTACTTACACTATAATAAGGATTAGGCTTAATGAACTGGAAGAAGTTAACAATAAATGAAGAAACCCTTTAAGCAGGATCTAATTCCATTTTGTGTCGCCATTCTCTCCTGACTCTATTTGAACACAAGGTGTAATCCTCTTGAATATCAAAGATGGTAAGGAGTATGAATTTAGACTTTCCTCTGCTGGTCCTGGACCAATTACAGATCCCTAGTGAGTGATGCAACAGTCACTTCCCATCTGCTGTCAAGATGCATGACAAATCTTTTTTTGTTCGACTGTATGGGACCAAATAATACATTTCCCATCTAGATTGATCAATAAAATCCGTATTACTCATTGGGTCATTTATCTGACAAATAAAAATAATAAAAATAGTGTAATTGTACGGAGAAGATGCAATATCTGTCCATTTACTCTATAAGTGCATTTGTGTAAAAATGACTTTAATAATTAAGAGGTATACACTGCAAAAAAAAAATACTTTCTTCCTTAGTATTTTTGTCTTGTTTTCAGTACAAATATCTAAAAATTCTCAATTTAAGATGTATTTTTTTGATGAGCAAAATGGCCTAAGAAAATTAGTATATATTTTGGACAGAAAAATATAAAATGTAAGTGAACAAGAAAAAATATCTGCCAATGGGGTAAGAAAAAAGAATCATAAAATAAGTTTACTTTATTCTTAAACACTTAATTCAAGAAAATTTTCTCACCCACACTGGCAGATTTATTTATTTATTGCTTGTTTTAAGCACAAATTTACTTAAATGTTATTTATTTATTTTTTTTTAACTAGCATTATTTTGTCCCTGGTTGTCTTGAATTTTTAGGTATTTGTACTGAAAACATATTAAAAAATTTAAAAATACTAAGTAAGAAAGTCATTTTTTGCAGTCTGCAAAACTGGGCCATAGTGTAATTTATTAACCCTTAAACAAATTACTTGTCTAAAGTTTTTCAAAAATTTTAATTTTACACCTGATCAAGGTGGAATATGCATTGACTTCATAGAATTACCTGATAAAAAATAAATCTGAACGAATCTATGGAGATGCTCTTTACATATAACATCGGGGCATAAAGCACCGTAAGTGTAATTTTCTCTTAAAGCAACACTATATAGTTTTTTACCTTTAAATAATGTCTCTAAAATTATTTCAGTGATAGAACAACTCTTAACTGGATGAATTGTACTGTTGCTGCAACCTGAGCAGCCTCCTAGCTGCTACAAGCACACTCTGAAAGTGGCGGTGGAGGGTAGAGCACACAGCCCCGCCCCTCCCCCTGCATGCAGAAGAGTGTCTGATACCAGGCACTGTTGCGCTTTTCAACCACATGGGGGAGCTGTAAGTCATTTGTACATGGAAACTACATAGTGTTGCTTTAAATTCGCCCTTATGTTTCCCTTAAACTTAAGGCTGTTGGAGAAAAAAGTTTTTTCTGTTGCGTCTCCATGGCAACAATAGTATTTTATAACGGCAAACCTGTTGTGAAACACTTAACGATTATCTTTACCTAAGAGAACCGTTGAAAGGATTATATGCAACACCCTTAAATTATTCTCTTAGGTAAGGGGAATTTACCCCTTAAGTGTCATACTTAAGGGAAAACTCAAGGTGCTTTATGCAACTGGGCCCTGACCCTGAAACCACATGCCTTGAAACATCATGTACACCAGAAAACATGAACATGTACCATAGACTGATTCACAACCTATCCTTAAGTGTAGTGGCCATTTCACCGTGAGGTTTGACTCGATTTATTGGCTTTTCATTCTAAGGTGAATCCTTTCATTTAGAGTGGTGACGTTACACTGAAGAGGCAAGCACCGTTTGCTGTGGAGAGCTATCCGAAGGGCAGGAGGTTTCTATCGTCACGTTTTTTGTCGGTCATTCAGATCATACTCAGATCTCCAAATGCAATTTTACAAAACACTTTCCCAAAAACCATATTCTTGACATCAAAACAGCCACTTACAGATGGCCCAAGGATTAAGAGCTTCTAGGTCTTGACTTAGAGTCAAGAAGCAACAGAACAGCCAGAGGAAAAGAAAGACACAGACCCCGTTTACTTCAGATGTTAAGATTTTTTTTTAGGGCGAGCTGATCACAAGTGAGCAGCATTAACATCAGACAAACCACATGTGGCAGTCCAAAACACATGCAAAATAGCTTTTTGTTTTGAAAGAAATGTTTGATTTGTTCCAGGCAGCGGCAAAGGCCCACCTACCAATCTGCCAATCAACTATTAACCTAAAACAAAGTTTTCAATCTTTGTGAGTTAAAAGAAATTACCAATTGATAAGAAATTTGGTAAAAGCCAATGCACTTACTTTCTCATTTTTAATGACTTTTTCAAGGATTTTGTGCTTTATAAACATGCAGTAATGTATGCTTGATGTTCTGATAGTACAGACATTGTAACACTCTGTTTATACCGGGTATTAAGATGCGTTTTTGTTGATCGGATCACAAGTGGACGGGAGAGCCATTTTCCAAATCAAACCTGGTGTTTTAATCCGTCTCAACCACTTCTGTCCCAATTTCTTTAAGGGTATGGTCTATGGGTGAGTCATTAAAACACGAGCGGGAGAAATGACAGGCTTAGTTGATGTGCACTATTTCGGAGTCTACTGCTTGTGGTGTTAGTAAACATGCTGCACAAAGTAGAGGTGCACCTATATATTGGCCGATGATGCTTGCTATGCTTCTCAATCAAATTCCCTGAAATGCCGCTACATCCAAAAGCCAGAGGGCGCTCTCGTGCAGAAACTCAATATGGGACACAGAAGAAAAACCATACACACGCAGCTATGACACGCAGCTCCAGGTAATGGCTTAAGCATATATTTATATTGCTGTTCTTTAAACCTTTTCAAGTATTTTCATGATAATAAAGAATATTTATAATGCTTTTGTTTGACGAGTGTTGTTTTTTTCAAATACAGCTTATAAACGACTCAAACTAACAGTGATTTTAGATCGATATGGACTTACTGATCAAAAGCCGTAATACATGAAAAAGCTGTGAATAATATCGGCTGTGCGATTCAGAATAGTAATCGGCCATGTATTATTAGTGTATAATTTGTATACTGTATGTATATGTGAGACTTCAAAACGTTTACGTCTCATTTACACCTGCATTTAACGTCGTCCACCTGTGATCTAATCGACTAAATCGCATCTTAATACCAGGTGTAAAAAGCCTGGTCTAACCAAGGATCACCCACCAGCAAATATTCTCAACATGGCCTGGCTGGTGGTTGGGTATTGATGACTTGACACCGATGTCAGGGTTGATGTTGAACTTGGCCCCTGGCTGTCATTCTTTTGGCATGTATCAGACCAGGGTCCAGTGAGTTTCACATTGCTCCCTTAGACATTCAGCTCAAGGCCATTTTTTATGGTGTTTGTTGTGTCACTTCATAAGACCCTGCAATTCAAAGTCAATTACATAGAAACTAACGTGGGGGTCTCTGCTGGTGGCAGATGGGGCAAACAAAATTCACCCCTGTCTCACATCATCGATGGCATACACCTGTAGATTCTGGCTAGCTCTAAGTCTGATATATCTTTCCCTTTCTCTCTACTTTAGCTGAACAACTACTGAACTAAGAGAAATAGTATAGAGGGTGATGCAGTTCTCCTACTGGAAACAGAAGTGTGTTCACAAGGTACCTGGCTGATACAATGAGCACTTTTTTAGGGAGACATCACTGAATTTGTCTGATGTTGCAAGGTTAGTGGCAATAAATCATTAAACAATGTTCAGAGTTGTGCTTAAGACACGTAGTAGTTAAATACACCCAACACATTTTCCCCCATTTTTTACCCTAGTGGGTGATTCTCACGAAATTAGACTTATGAGATGTCATTAAAAATTTTTTCTCTCCAGATAAAAGTTGAAATTTTGTTTGTCATAGTACCTAGACAACATTTCAGTTATTACCGAAACATGAGTTTGTAAATGCATATATTTAATGTAATATCATGTTGCGGTAATGATAATTTTTGATAAAGATAATCTAAAAAAATGTAAATAATTTTATAGGAAATTTTTTTTAAATCATCTAAAAATATAGGTTATAGTAAGTTCAGACTTTAATCTTATATGTGCAAAAAAAATTGGCTTCAAGGGCTTTTTATAAATTCTTATGCTGGACACCTTCTAAATCTGGATTTTGTGAGTCTAGGTTGTTTTGTTTACATTTACGCATTTGGCAGACACTTTTATCCGAAGCAACTAACAGTGCATTACAAGAACCTTTTGCACCGCTAATTCAATGCGCTACCACTGAACTATAGGAGCATTTTCAACTTTGTTATCTGTGATATTTCTGCAGAATAATTGGTATTTATTTATTTGAATGAAAACAAACTTTTAATACAACAACCTCACAAAATGTCACTCACATTGATCCCTTGTTGCCTGATTCATGGCCTAGTGAAAAGAGACGCCTTCTGGTGGGTGGTTAGCTCAGCAGGTGGAGGTGTTTGCAGGTTCAGAAGGAACTGTTTGAGATCACACACAAGGTGCAGGTTGAAGGTCGCCATCATCGGGAGCACAGCCGAGCGAGCGCCAGCATCACTTCCTCATTGGCTTTCAGGCCAATCACAACATGGCAGGTGTGACATACGCCCAACCACAGAGAGAGTTGCAAACCTATGGGGTGCCCTGGCATTGTGAGGGCCTAAAAAGAGCTCAGTGAATGGTTTTGTGTGGGGATTATGAGAGCTGTAAACAGTCTTTCAGACTCAGAGTGCCTTGCTGTTCTTCACAAACAAAACATCAATTACAGATTTGTCGATGTTGAGCATGTTCTCAGAATGGTTGTCACTTCATTTCTAAATCAATCATTTGGAGGGGTTTGAAGTATTGGCTGGAGACTGTTTTCCCTGGATGTTGTTGTTATTTAAATCGTCAAAGACCATAGTTGAATAAGGCATTTTAATGACCACTTGGCCTTAAAAACAAACATGGTAATACCAACGACAGAGTCAATAATCAAAAGGAACCGGAATATCAAAAGTTTACTTTCCATATGTACTTTTTATCTGACTCCTGGTTCAGAAAGTCAAACCCAGAGTCCGAGGTGGCTGTTCTGCTAATTTCTCAGATGTCTAATGGGGGACAAACCCAAATCAATCCCAGCTCACAACACTGTCGTCCCAGGTGCGTGTGAGCGGGGAATGCATTTACATTTATATGTATATGTGTATGGCATGCCCGGGGGTGACATGTAAAGACGTTGACATAGTAATCACAGGGCTGCGGAACGCCACCTGTCCGGTGCTGTGATGAGCAGAGGCGAGCTGGACGTGAAGAAAACGAGTGGCCCTCAGATAACCGCCTGAGCCAGCCGTCACTCCAATGACAACACAGACAATATTATGCAAATAGGTGACTTGTGTGATGGCAGTCTGTACTTCGATGTCATTGTAAAACAACCCTGCTGCTTACTGATCAACCTGTGCTGTCTACATTCTCTACCTTTGGCACGCCTCTTTTACTTTTTCATTTAATTTCTTTCTATAAAGAGACCAGCATACACTCTAATAAATGCTAGGGGGTTTTCAGCACAGCATAGGGTTATAAAAGGACAGACCAGAGCTTTGAACCAGAATTTTTCCCCAATTGGTTCGTTCCGAACAGAAACAGTATTTTAACGTTTTCCGGTTTTCGGTTCAACCCTAAAATTGACGTTGCTGAACCGGTTTTGGAAAAAAAGAAAGTTCCCGAACCGGTTAATAACGTTTCATGTCAGCTGTGGGACATACAAATGAGTAGGCTGATCATAAGGACATTAAACTTAAATTATTAAGTGAACTTAATGCAACACTATGTAGTTTCCATGTAAAAATGACTTACAGCTCCCCCATGTGGTTGAAAAGCGCAACAGTGCCTGGTATCAGACACTCTTCTGCAGGCAGGGGGAGGGGCGGGGCTGTGTTTCCTACCCTCCACCGCCACTTTCAGAGTGTGCTTGTAGAAGCTCGGAGGCTGCTCAGGTTGCAGCAACAGTACAATTTGTCCAGTTCAAGTTGTTCTATCACTGAAATAATTTTAGAAACATTATTTAAAGTTTTAAAAACTACATAGTGTTGCTTTAAACACGCGCGCACACACACAGACGGAGGGCGAAGGCCAAACGGCGCTTTGGGAAGAAGATGCAGCATAAACAGTCGCTCCACATAAAGTGAAAATTACGTTGTTTTTCAGTGCTTTATTAACCAAATTTTAATGGACTATAGTATGAGACGCAGTAGCTCAACTCTCTCTCAAGTTTATACATCAAGAGTTCTGATCTTTAAAGGGCTGAGTTGGACCGGACAAATTCAACCGCGTGTGCGTCTGTGCGTACAAAAAATTCCTCACTTTAGCATCTTTTTGCGGTTAAATTGTTTAAAATCACTTAAGTGTTAACATTTGCAAGCCTTTGAAACACGTGCAAATGATCAACTTTCATCCTATTTAAATTTGTGTATTAATCCGTGAATCGCATGCGAGCCGAACCGTGGGTTGTGATCTGTACGGATCACAGATCAGCTGCGATCCGTTACACCACTAGTTAGTATTTAAAAAACAAACATCTTGAGATACTTGGTAGCCTACAATATTTACCTCTTTTGAGCATTAGAGACCTGAGCTTGAGTAGGCTACTTGCTGCTGGCAAGCTTCTCATTTTTCTGATGAGTCAAAAACGACCGGAAGTGAACTTCACCGAGTATTGCACAGAAATCTTGTCAAAGAACGAAAAAAAAATAACGGTATTAACCAGTTACTATTATTTTAAATAAACGTTTCTGTTCCAGAACATATACTGCCCACCTCTGCAAACTGGCCAGGGCCCAGGTGCGAGTCAAACGAACCAGGCTTTGGGGGTCAAGCGTGCCTGAGCATGGTTTGGTTTGAATAGTGTTAGTGCGCCCTTAACCAGCAAGATTGCTTTGTCTATCATCTTCAACCAGAACAGGAATGCAGGGTGCCCAATGCAGTTTTGCAATTTGTCCACAAGCTAGGTCAAAAACAAACACTAACCAGCATTAACCAGTGTACTGTAGAACAGCATGGACATTTGGCTGCTTGGTTACATAGAGACCTTTAACATCCACAAATTCTGTGCAGCTTTGGATCTTTTGGTATTGGAAATAAGTTCTGCAGATAATAAAATGAAAAAAGTGGTCTCTAAAGACCCCTTAAAGTTCTTGGGAGAACAAAGTTGTTCTTCTATGGTATCACTGCAAAGAACTAAAGGTTTGGATCTAGATTCAACACAATATGGATTTTTACATGGTTTGACATGGACCATTTTGGTCACTTTGTCTGAGATGTTTTTCTAGGTAGAGCTGTGCTTGGAAAATCTAATGAGTTCATATTCAAATCTCTCTCAAATCTGAACACAATTTGAGACATTGTTGAGGTCTCTTGTAAAACTCTTGAAGAGTTTACTGGAGTTTTCTTCTCAAGGCAGGAACCTAATTCTTAATTTTTTCTTTATTTACTATCTAGACGAAGTGATCTTAACTGCAGCTGCACTTTTTTCCTAATAGGATTCACTTCAAAAACACTGATTCTGTTTTTCCTATACACATTACACTGTAACTCATTTTTTGTTTTGTTTTGTTTTGTGTGTGTGTATCTGTACAAGTGTAAGCCAGGACAGATGAGGAGTTATAACACTTGGTCACTATGGAGTCTCACAGGTGCTGATTTCAAAGAAACACCCAAAGTCTCACCTTTGACTCTGTGAGGACAGCTGATTGTAAACACACCCAAACTAACTAAAGCTATCATAACACAGTTGCCCTTTTCCTGCGATGCTGAGGGCCTGTTACTCTAAAAACAAATATCAAAGAAATAAATAAACGGGGTCCCTACTGGAAAATCCAGCTGAGACCAGCAAAAGCTGGTAGCTGGTTTTAGCTGGTTTATGGTGGCAATAGCTAGTTTAAGCTGGTCCTCCAAGCCTGGCAAAGCTGGTCAAGCTGGTGGGTCAGATGGTCTTCCAGCCTGACCAGCTAAGTCCAGCTAGACCAGCTTAAAAGGTGACCAAAACACAGCTAGACCAGTTTAAAAAGTGACCAAAACAAAGCTAGACCAGCTTGCTACACCAGCAATACCAGCTAAAACCAAGCTGGAAGACCAGCTAAAACCAGATCACCAGCTTATGCTGGTCTTAGCTGGAATTCTCAGTAGGGGTAAAGTCACTGTGTGGGAACAATGTCCAATATATAGATGGTTTCATCAGATGCATGCATGTTGATTTGAAGTAATTTACTAGTTATTTGTTTTGCTTGTTATTAGAAATAATCTACTCTAGAGGGACTCTGTTGTTATTGATTATGCATAAGTCTACCGGAAGTAAAGTTTGGTCCACAAATGCTGTTTGTTTATGTTGTTGCTGCCAAAACAGTCTATACCAAAGAATCTTAAAATACACTAAAAGATATCCAGTGGGCTATTATAAGGCCTTCCTATTGAAATTGCGTACAATATTGCACACAGCTAAATCCTTTTCCACTTTCGTGTCCCGTGGTTGAACTGTGCTTCGAGACAAGCAGCCAACATGCGATTGTATCTGTCCCAAATGCAGCCGGAAACATCTATTTCTTATTTTTATTATCACATTTGCCCTTTCTCATCATCTCTGACCACACTAAAGACCATTTAAGGCACACTTATTAAACATAATCTAGTGAAGTTATTAAAACAAGCCATCTTACAGAGATCCCTGCCACAATTCAATTACCTGTGTTGCTGGAGGGAGAGCCGGGCAAAGAAAATGACAGGACTTCCGCTTTTATAGAGCAAGCGAAGAGCATCGTTTCTGTGGCTTCAATTAACACAATGGGGACAGGGCAGTAATGAGCTCAGGGAGGATTTGACAAAGTAAAGTCGAGATTCGTGGCTGTCTGCCTGCAAGCGTTAAGGACATTTTTGGGGCCGCGCTGATTTTTTTACTTTCCCGGTTATCATAGCTTTGTGGCTGACTTACATTCAGACTGTCAAACATTTTGTATTACTTTAAGGCTTTAATCTCCATATGGGCTTTTTACTCCATGATTTTTGGTTGACCCATTGATGAAAGTATATTTCATAAATATAATGTAATTATAGTAAAATCTGTATTATAGTAACATGCTTGAAGGGGCACAATAACTTTTAATAAATAATAATTAAACAGCAACATTAATAGGACAATGAAGTATTTAAGTATTTAGTTGTATATAATTGGAATAATATAATATAATATAATATAATATAATATAATATAATATAATATAATACAATCTAATAAAATATAATATAATATAATGTAATATAATGTAATATAATGTAATAAATATGTTGTTAAAATAATAAATAAACAAACAAAGTATAAACTATTACAAATAAATATAATAAATAAATAAATATATAATAAATATAGTTGCATGGTTCATTAATAATTCTTGTGACTCATAACCTATGGCTGTTAAAAAATATTTTGTAGATAAAAACAACAAACATATTGGTAAGTGTATAATATAAAATAAATATGCTAATAAAATGTTCAGTGGTTTGGTTTGTACATCCCTACCTCAAACTATACATACATTTACATACTTTCATTTGCATCAAATTTTCATCAAAAATCCCATTCTCATTTCTACCTTTCTGCACATGACCCTGCATTTGAACCCAACTTAGGGTGCTTGTTTCTGATTGGTCTAAATCTCCAGTATCTTTTCCACCTCAGAGGGTCACTGGGCTATCGATGAAATTGGATCACTTCCCTGCCATGTTGTCGCTCTGTTTGTTGATAGCTCTCTCTTTAATTTCTCCTTTGTCTTTAATCTGCGGTAGCTGGCCCGGGTGCAGTAATCCTCTCAGATAAGTGGCAGACAGATTGTATTTCCTGGAAGCAGCAGCCAAACACGGAGACCTGTTTATAAGCTCCATGTAAATATGGGCAGACAGTTAATAAAGAAAGCAGCTGTGCATTTGTGTCAGACACCACAGAATACCTCTATCTCAAGAAGAGAAGTTGTGTAACTTTTTGCCAGGGTCAGGATTAAAGGCATGAAAGGTGTTAAGGTCTCTCTCCTGGAGCTTTGACTAAAATATACCAAAGAGCTAAATGTGAATTTTTTATTATGGCTATATCACACTGTGACTGCTAAAATATTTTGTCAGATTAAATAAATAGTACTCAATTAAAGCAATAAATATTTTTTATAAAGGTGTTAAACTGCAGTTTAATATAAATGGTCACCTTTATATTATATTTTTCTAAGCAACTTAACACAATATATATATTAAAAAAAGACTTAGCACAATAAAAAGAAAATGCATTTCTGGTCATTTAAGAGTGGATGTACAGATCACACTACAGATCACACTGTTTTTAAAATGACATTAAAAATAGTGGATTTTGTCCAGCAGGTGCTATAAACAGCATTGATTTTTTTTATAGATAAATATGTTTTGTTTTTATCAATTCCGTTTTCGAATAAACCTTGTTCTGTTATTGTGTAGTTGAATATGTTGAAGCGACAAACAATTATTAACACCAGCATCGCCCGGCCACTTGGTCCTGTCTGTTCGGAAAGCACAGACATGACATCATAAAAATGATGTAGCAGACCTCATTCAGCTGTCTGTGATTGGCTGAGAGTAGATCTGTTATTACTGGTGATGTCATTGGACACTGGCTGACCCTCTTCTCATCAGATGTTTATCAGGCTGTTTGCGTGCAGAGACGATGGGGTTTTAGGTGAAGGATTTGGCCCTGACACCTCGGGCACGTAGCTGTACTACTCTGGGAAAAAAAAGGAAAAAATTGCAGTGGGCCCAGCTTTTGCTGGGAAAGCTCCTAATTCAATTAGGGGAGGATGAGGCCATCGAGAGTGATTTCACATGCTCTGCAAATGCCTTGAGATCTGATACTTAATCTTGGCAGGATCCTCTGCTGTTTTAAGCCAAGATATTAAAACCATTCTGTGTCCAGACATATGACAACCATCAGCCAGCTGGGGGAGTTTGTGTCCTGGGTCTCCATATAGGACAAATCTGATAGAAGTGCTAGAAGTTGATAGGGATATGATCTTTGTGGAGTTGCTCATTATCGGTTGTGCTTTAAACACTGCACATTAAAGAATACTTGGTTACCTACAGTAATAGTTTTAAGACAATGCGGCCGCTTTGAGATCAACCAAACACTCTTAACCCTCGTAGTGTAAATTCACTGAATCAAAATAAGAGAGTTAAAGCAATCGAATGCTATTTTTTTCTATATATGAACTACAGTATATGTTTTACAACTAAACACAACATCAGATTACGTACTGAATTTAATCACAATTTTTTTTAGGAATACATTTATCATTTAATGATGCTCAGATGCAAAAGCCACTAAATGCCACGTCAAAAATGAGATAATGATATTACTGTAACTGAATGCTCTCAACACATATTATACATTCATCAAATACTTTCACTTCAAATTTGCTTAATCCCAGCCTCAGGCCATTCAGAAATAAAGGTTTGACGGCAGAATCCATTACTGTAATAGTAAAAAAAAGGCTAATTTACAAGAAAACATGTCAGGCGCACTTGTCAGGGTTTTGCATCCTAAATCTTTGTTTTAATTACTTGGCTACTATTTCAAGAATTTCATCATACTATTTTATATGATAAACATGGCAACATTTTTTAACAAAAAAACTATATTGTCTAAATATAATACAGCTTTGGATTGTTGCAGAAATGAAACATGTTATTTCATAAATTAAATTCCATGTAAATTTTTATAAAGTCTGAACTTTGGGTACACTGTAAAAAAATTCTGTAGAAATTACAGTATTAATGGGTATTACAGGCAACTAGCTGCCAGTAACTTACTGTAGATTCTACATTCACGCTATTCACTGGCAACATCCTGTTCAAAGCCAAATGAACATGAAACATTTTCAGACTTTATCTTCTACAGTAAGTTACTGGCAACCAGCTGCAAAATTACAGCAAATTTTTTACAGTGAACACTTTACAATAAGAGTCATTCAAGACATTTCTGATTTTTTTTAAGTTAGATTTTTGCATAAATGCTGTAGATCTTTATTTCAACGAAGACAGCAAAGAACTTGATAATTTCAGCATTTACTAATATTTTTTTTTAATAAAAAATGAACATGAACAACTGTTTTGACATTAACCGATATTAACAAAGGTTAATTAACGCTGAAAAACCATTGTTAGTTGTTAGTTTGTGTTAGCTATCAGAACGCTCTACTGTCTTCAATAAAATAAAGTTCTACAACATTTATGCATAAATCTCCCTCAAACAAATCTCAGAAATGTATTAAATGAATATTACATGAACCGGAAAACAAAGCCCTATGGGAGAATTTCTGACACATGAGCAATGATTGACACTGCGATGTTGAGGCTCTCAAAAAGAAATGTGTGAGATATGGATTAACCTT
The DNA here is from genome assembly GCF_027580225.2 of Misgurnus anguillicaudatus. Classification (NCBI taxonomy): domain Eukaryota; kingdom Metazoa; phylum Chordata; class Actinopteri; order Cypriniformes; family Cobitidae; genus Misgurnus; species Misgurnus anguillicaudatus. The sequence continues at coordinate 23,633,951 of NC_073360.2, read as the reverse complement.
GTGTTTTTAAGGGCAAAGTGTAGGATCATTCTCATTCACTGCATGGTCTCACATATCAGATCCTTGTTTCTCTTTTATCTCTCTCACTTTTTTCAATATGCAGAGGACATTTTCTAAAATTTCTTCAACTGAGTTTTTAATTATTACCAAAATGTTTTATTATTATTATTATTATTATTATTATTATTATTATTATTATTATTATTATTATTATTATTATTATTGTCATTGTCATTGTCATTGTCATTGTCATTGTTGTTGTTAAGAAGTAGTTGGAATAAACTACAGTATCTGATGCATATAAATATAAAATAATATGATATAATATATGTAAGTAATAATTGACTACAAGCCGTTGAATTATTTAAAAATAATGCACACCCAAAGTGATAATGTGGCAAGATGCAAAACGGAGTTTTTTTTTCAAAAAAGGACCGAAGTCAATTTTCCGCTTTTACCACGGTTACCACACATTGCTAGGGCATTGCTCTGGCAGTTATTTTTTAAAACATTTGACAGGTTAGGTGTGCAATTATCGAAGAATAATGCATATCCGTGGAAAATTTCTCAACCAAACAGAATCAAGCATATATGGGCGGTTTCCCAGACTGGCTTATCCTAGTCCCAGACTAAAATTTATGTTTGAGAGCTTTAATTTGAAAACGTCTTGCCTTGACATATCTTAACATATATCAGTGGCATTATTTTGTCTCAAGATGTACACCAGTATTGTTTTTTGTAAGCTATGTTTGTAAAAACTACTTAAATGTCCTAATATAATTGAGGACTGGTCCTGGGTTAATTTAAACCCTGTCTAAGAATCTGCCCCATAATCATATAAATATTTAATATAAAAATAAATGAAATGCTAACCTTTTAGAGGTGAAAGTGTTTTTTGTTTCTGACTCAGCAGATTCGTCTCAGCGTGTGATTCAGATCACAGTGAGGAGCTGCCGTCTGTGTGCTTCCTATGGGGACTGCCTGTTTGTCCTCTCTGTCTCTGCCGCCGGCAACTCGCCGCTGTTTATTTTAATCAGCTTTCTGTTTGCCAAAGAGCTGCTGCTTTCATCTCTCCTGGAGATGGCAGTGCTTGTGTTTTCCTCTGTGTTGCAGGTGGAGCACGACAGCAGGAACGGACCGTGACTTTTCCCAGTGGGCCGGTCCACTTTTGTGCCGGATGTCGAAACCAATTTGAATATACAAAGACTTTAAATGAGGAAAAAGTTTTTTCCTCCTCAGGCCAACCCATTTAAGCCACACTGGTGGATCCTGGCACAGGAGACACAGGTAAATGCCTACAGCGCCAGCTTTCTCTAGGGCTCTTAGATGTGCACTCTACTACTTTTATTTTTATAGCAGATTTGCCTCCCTCCACACTACACACACACACATGTAAAATAAAGACGGACAAGACATAAACATAAATGCTTCTATACATTTAAGTATATGGTTTTATTAAATTACGTAAACTGGGAGGTCATGGCCGGACTTTTATGTTCTGATATTTTGATGACATCTTTAAGTCTGTGTTCTGTGTTTATTGAGCTCGAATTTCCTCCTCCTCGTTTGTTGTCCGTTTTCCAGTGACTGCCTCTCAGATTACTGGCTGCAGTACCTTGTCATCTGGTAGTAGGGGAGCATCCGTGTGCCATTGTAGCAAACATCAAGGTGATTCTCACTGGAGAGCTTCGATCTCATCCAGCACCCTTTTGGTTAATGCCACAAAGTTTATTTATCCGTCAGCTGTCCCGCTAATCTTTCCACAAACAACTGGGCCAAACCTGAAGTGTGCCAACCCAGCATCCTCCACCCCGCATCCATCTGGTGGTTCCACAGTTTGATGTTATACGCGGGCCTATATAATCCTTATCTTCCTTTCTTAAGGCAAGCTTTTAGCCACATTTTAGCACACAAAGCCCTTGCTGCCGCTTTTGTAGCCTGAGCCTCTATTTAGAAGAAGGTACGGGGACAGAAATCAATAATGCGTTTGGGCTCTCAATCTTTCCGGCCAGAAGAGAAGGTGTTTTTTGGAGGGGGTGGAGAGATGTTTTTGTCATTCATAAGCTTCACTGACAAATCCCTGACATCATTTGTGGATTGTATCGATAACTTCTTCCTTTGCAGCAGAGGACAAATAGGAATCATTTATCTGCCTTTGCAAGAGGTGAAGCCCACGGAAACAAAAGCCCCTCTGCCAACTGGCCATGACATTGGCAGCTGAGGGTATTAGCACAGTGTTCAAGGTCAAAGATCACCAGAGGACAAGCAGGTTGTCCTTGGTTTGTCCCTGCTTTTAGAAAGAAGACAGCTGTAGGTTCTCACGAGACAGAAGAGCATGCAGATGTTGTCAGATATTGCGGTCTACACAAAGAAAAAATATTTGTAAAGCATCTTCTCTCATATTTTCTATGATAACAAAGAGGCTGCATAAATTGAAATGAAATTGTTGGAATTGCTGCTTCCTTGTTCAGGGTGTCACAAGTCAAATCACTTCGAAATAGTCATCATATCTATGTATTTTTATGTAATTACTGACATTATTGTGCCACATCTGTGTGTTTATGTAAAAATATTCAAATGTTCCATTGGAGACCCTGGGCATTTTTACACACAAGTTACACACAAGACATTTTACAGACATCCAATATAAAATGCATTTGTGGGTTCAAAAATACCCTTTTCATCTGCCTAATGTATTCTAGACTTGTTTGGTCTCTTGACACTAAAAGCAGTGTGGAGGTCTAAAATATGCCTTGCCACAACTCCTTATTCATGATTTGAGGGGGCTGGGTCTCCATCAACAGATCACAGTGTGGGTAAGGACGAGGGGGGGGGGGCGTGTTATTCCTTTTCCCTGTTTTAACAGTTGTGGGAGTCAGGGGGAAAGTTTAGTCTCTTAATACCTTATTATAAATGGAAAAAAATGTGCTTCTGAAAATTTCACACACGTCCACTTCTGGTCGGATTCACCTGTAAATGAATTAGACACTGCATTTAAGGTGACTCTAATTAATTATTTTAAAGTAACTATTAATCACAGATGTGAATCGTGTTTTAAGGGAAATATCTTTAAAACAACATATTTTAAAATGGCATTTCGTAACCTTTCCTGGTTATAACAAAAATCAATTATTGAGCAAGTGCATAAACAATCAGGGTTCAAGACTGTGTCCTTACCTTAAAGGCGCTCTAAGCGAATCTGTGCAACGTCACTTTTTGTTGATGTTTGAACAGTTTTCAAACAAGCGGAGCGTAGCTAACTCCTCCCCCTCCCTTCCATGCTTTCATGAACGCGCCTAACCCCCACCCCCAAATCCTTCTTGTCGTTTATTGGCTGGAACACTTTGTTATGGTTTCTGTTTGTAGGTTTGGCCACTTTGTTTATATTGCAGTTTGTGGAGCCTGGGCTGTCTACAGAGATCGCGTTTTTTTTAGCAAGCAGATAGTGAGGAGATGTTTGCTGTATATGTAACAAAAAATGTTTTATGGTCTAAAACGCGTAAATTCGCTTAGAGCACCTTTAACTTGATTCACAATGATAAGCTCATAATAATGATTTATAAAGCGTTTGTAAGTTGAGCTGGGCTGGATTTCACAGAAAATGAAAGTTGTTTTATAACAAACATAAATGTATGTAAAGTAACCAGCAATTTTATGTTTCAAACAGAGATGGCGATAGAGGGGCAAAAGTTACATAAGTGGAGCTTTATTTATTTATTTATTAACGCTTTTCCAGTATTTATGGTTACGGTCATGGTAATAATGGTTAATATACATACAAGTTACGATCTACACACAAGGTGATCTAGACACAAGTTAAGGGGAAGGACAATTTTGGCATTTCCAATTCACCTAGCCTTCATAAATTTGGACTATGAGAGAAAACTCTGAATAAACCCACGCTAAAACAGGGAGAACATGCAAACTCCTCACAGAAAGACCTAAACCCAGCTGAACATGTATACGAACATACCTTACAAAAAACACTACAGGTGTGCATCTTAAGACAAAACAATATGAACAAAATATCTTAAAATTAAACAGGACAAGGTGTTTTTAAATCAAACCATCTCAAACATACATTTTAGTCTGGGACTAGGGTAAGCCCAGTGGTGGCTCGTGACTGCTCTTTTCAGGGGCGCAAATTCAAAATAAGTGTTTGGAGTGTCGTGTGTTGCTCGTGTTTTCAAAATATGTGTTTGTTGCGTCATGTGAACCATGTGCATCACGTGTTTTGTCAAAATAAGTGCCTGCTGCACACGCGTCAAAACTGTTTATGACGCTCACGTTCACAAAATACACTCAAGACACTCCCTTAACAGCAAACTCTGATTACACATGAGATTATCCGAGTATTTATCATCAATCTTTTAGACGCGTCTGCAGCAAGCACATATTTTGAAAATACAAACCACACATGATCGGCTACATACATGTTGTGACGAACTTTGCATCGTGCACCCTCGAAAAAAGAAGTCACTGGCCGCCACTGGATAAGTCCTGTCCTGGAAACCGGCCCTATATGTATTTGTTTGGTCTAGCGCAAGAAGGATAATCAGAGGATCAGACAACAACAATTAGAAAAGATGCTCATGTTGGCGCTAATACCTTAAATTTCCACGACCGACAGCCAGGACCATTTTTTAGACAAGCTTGTAGCTGTATTTAGAGAGAAAGCCAGACAGTGTTAATTGTGAACTATGTCCTGGGCAAAGGTTTATTTTTAAAAGTCTATTTGAGGATCTGAATTGACAGATTAATTGGTGTTATCCATAGTGGACCAAACAGAAGGTCACGGTTCATTCTAAATGAACCGTTCGTGATCAATCACCCATTTGTTCACTTGCCTCTCCATTTCTTGTGAGCCTTTTCTTCACACCTTCTGCACGGGCGCCAAAGTCTGCATGTTACAGTCATCAGATGTCTTGATAGTTCCTCTGTTGTTTTCTGCAAAATGTTTCTAACACAGAGAAACTGGCGGTTCCCTCAGAAGCCATGTAATATTCTTCAAAACTCTCTCTCTCTCTCTCTCTCTCTCTCTCTCTCTCTCTCTCTCTCTCTCTCTCTCTCACTCTCTCTCTCTCTCTCTCTCTCTCTCTCTCTCTCTCCCTCTCTCTCTCACTCTTTCCCCTTGTCTGTCTTTCCCTCTCACTTCTACCCTGCTTAAATCCTGTTGTGTTGGCTGTGTGGCAAAATCCAAATTCAAGTGTTTAATTTTCTGCCGTTCCCTCCACCATTTGGCGGTAACATTCCATGTTAATGCCGCTCGGGATAGAGAAAGAGATATTAAGCCTCCTGCAAGCATCCGTTGAACCACCACCTGCCAGTTTTGTGTAAAGCCCGAAAACGTACCTGTTGGCAGCTGCTGGTGCCTTCGTGATAACACATATACTAGCATCTCATTAACTCCAAGCACACGCGGGAAAAGGCAGGGGAGGAGCTCAGGAAATATCAGCTGCTTTCCTGTGCTTCACAGAGGATGCTACAAAAGCAGGAATAAAAACAAGACAGAGGAGAGGCGAACACAAAATGAGGACAAATCTGTTGCTTAATTGATGTCATTAGCAAGGAGAGGCAGGTCTAATTCCACTCGTGTTTGGGATTTGCTGCTAAGTCATTTCATTTAGTCATCAGTCAAATCCTTACACAACCTCACAGCTATTTTCCTCCACCAGCTGTTAGTTTTCTTTTTTCATTCGTATTTTTAACAGTCTTATGTATGTGGACGCTAACAGCAAATTCAACCTAGTAATTTATTAAAATCCTAAAAATTTATTTTTGCCCTTTTCTTGCAGGAATTTTGCATCCACTTTTTGCAGATCCTGTTTATGTTGTTTAAGCAACTGATTTACTAGGAATCATGTATTGTGGTGAACGCAGACACCATAATCCTTCATACAATGTTGGGACTTTATAGCACTACACCACTGCCATCCAGGTCTTAAAGAGCACCTATTGTCCGATTCACGGTTTTTAAGTTTCCTTTGATGTGTAGGTGTGTATTAGTACATGTTAACGATATGCAAAAGGTACATACTGTGAGGGTTAGCAGGAACAGATGAACCCAAACGCAACGATGTCGGGGAAAAACAGAAAACATTTTTACACTTAACAAAACAAAGACCCACGAGGGGGTGCACAACATGAAACATAAAACTGACAGATAACACTGAGACTGAGACTATGACTATGACTATGACTAGATAGCTTGACTAGAATGCACACGAAACACGAGCACACAACACAATGATCCTGCACAGAACTAAAGATACACTGACATTAAATAAGAAAACCAAACAAGATAACGAGCGGGAACAGGTGATGGGAATAAACTAATGATTACCAATAAGCAGGAGAACGAGGGGGCAGGGACAAAAGACAAGACACCGGAGGGACATGCCAAACACAAAAACTAGGCATGAACCTCCACACAAGGCCAGGGACTGCCAGAACTCTGCCACCATGACAAAATACAAATTTAACAAGACTTCAAGGCAGAGTCCTGACACATACCCAAAAGTAAACGATGAAGTGAGTTATCATCTCCAACGTAAATCTCTTCTTGGACTACAACAAACACACGGATTGTAGGCAACAGTTTACTTCCTGGGATTGGTGATGTAGACAAGACCGACATTATCATAATTCCACCCGCTTCAGACTTACAGCCTGTAAGTTAACTCCTGCTAGCAACCAAATCTTTCAAACATGGAAAGGAGAGTTACATTTCCGGCTGACGTCAAAGGTATTCAGGCCAATCACAACATACAGAGCTGCCCAATCAGGGACACAGAGCTTTTCAAATCCATGTGTTTCAGGAAGAGAGTGAAATCTGGAGCTAGAAGTGTAAAATAATGTGTTTTTTGAACCATAAACTATGCAAACACAGTGTATTATGCCAAATACACACAATAACATTGTTTTTTAGTAATGAAATAGGTGGTCTTTAAATATTTTTATTCTCAAAATTATTTGAGAGATATAAGTCCAGTTATGATATTTTCTACATCTTAAATTAGCACATCCACTTGAAAATGCAAAATATCCCTTCAAAGAATAAAATATAACTTGCTGACTATAGGCACTCTAAAAAATTGGGTTGTTTCAACCCATAGTTGGGTCAAATATGGACAAACTCAACTGTTGGGTTTAAATAACTCTATGCTGGGTTGTTATTACCCAACTATGGGTTGTATCAACCCAGCATTTTATAGAGTGTAGAGGAATAGGTCCGAACAAACAGACGAATCAGGTGGATCTATTAAGACCGTCAAGCACATAAGGCAAAGTTGTAAGTGGCAAGGACAGACACAAGGTCAGGGGTTTCCTCTCGAAGAGGAAAAGAGCATCAGGTATACGAGCCTATTTCTCCACACCATTGTTGTGCCTATCCTCTTGTGCATCCAACTTCATTTCCACTTCAATTTTTAGCAACCTTCTGCTCGTCTCTCAAGGAGATACGATACAAGCTCTGACACGAATTAGCCCTCAGATTGACTGATACTGCAACGCCCAGGGGACGCTGGGTAAAAACCTCCTGCCTCCACCCCCCCTACTCTTTTTCTCTCTAACTCTTCCTCCTCCTCTTGTTTTTCCCTGGTGCCTCCTGTCAGTCACCTGTCTTGGCGACATCACCCTCCCCTTCACAGTTGACAGACAGGCGCCGCCGGGTTCTGACGGAGTAATTTGCTCCAAATTTACAAAACGCTTGGCATCAAAGATGGCAGCAGGGTCGTGGGGTAGTGATTGCATTAAGAGCAGAGCCGAGTGGTCTATTTCCACTCATCAGAGCCACTGACAGTCCCGGTCAACTGACATTTAGGATTTTCCTACAAATTTTTTGCAGTTAGCAGGGTCGGAGGCACGGAGACCCCTTTGCTGTTGAGTATTTGCTTCTGAAAGATGCCACTTCAGTCTCAATGAAATAAAAAGCATGTTTATTCCATCATCCAAGTTAGCAATTCACACAAATGTTCACGTGGACACACCTGATATGATCTCCAAACATTTTCATCTCTCTTCAAGATGAAGTCTTCAAGAAACATCTGATGATGCTCTGGTGACACTGATCTCATGCATCATCGCTGCATTTTAATCAGATCAAGTTCTTCTGAAAGTGCTGTTCTGAGATCAGACGTACGTTTTGTGGGATACATTCGGAGATTATTATCGCTGGAGGATGAGAGTTTGTAAGAGCCCCTTTGGACTGGGAGGTAGCTGAATGCTGATCTGGCCCAGAATCTGGAAAGGACCAAGGGATTCGCAATCATGTATTGATGGAAGAGTTCGGCCTCATCTTTCCCTGTCCTGCGACAGGGCGATTCCTCACCGATAATATTGATTTCTGCAGTGAGCTCATCTATTACAGGCTGACTATGGTCAGATCAACTGGGCTTTATTGCTGAGCAGGGGCATTCTTTACTTGTAGTGCCACTCCAGGTCAATTTCAGGCCCTCTGCATATTTAAAATGCGCTCAGTGTCTGCCTCATCGTTATTATGTAATACAGATTTCTTCTGTGGCTTTAAATGAATGTTTGGCAGTTTTCGAAAGGCCTGATTGACTCCATATTGATGAGTGTGCTGTCCATAAATGTTTTACAGAGACCAGCACTGGTACTGTTGTCACCAGCATACAGGGATGCTGGTCACTTATAACTAGCTTAATTAGAGGGACATATTATATTTTTTGGCTATTTAGTCAGTCAGTCACCTTATTTCTAAGCATGTCAGTTTGCTGTGTTTTGTCGCTTCAAACTGATCATATTAAATTCATACCCAAGGCCATTTTTTCTGTATATGACTCGCCTGGTTTTCAGTCAGGTGATCATCACCCTGTCATGCGTGAGCGATACGTATCGTGTGCTGTGAGGACTTAATGTTTTTCTCATGGTACAGGTGCAATGACCTCCTTCACCCCCTCTCCTCAGACGGACCAATCCTGCACATAACACGCAGCTGTATTTCCCCTGAGATGCTATCAGAGACCATGGAGTACATGCAACAATTTTCCACATCACATGCTACATGTCTCCCGATCCTAAATTTATAGGGGAGAGTATAGGGAAGGTTGCGCCACAATATACCTTAAACCAATTTCTTCTTGACTATCTGACAATTAAATTAATAGTCCAGATTTATTACAAAATTTCTGCCATGAACATAATAAAATATGGCAAACATATGGTCACCTGAGAATACACAGCTTGCTATGTTAAGCATTTAACAGAATCTTAGGTTTGAGAGAGCATGCAGGTTCTTGCTATTGCTCAAGCGCAAGGGGAAGTAAATACAAAAAAATAAAAAGCAATTTCTTCAATACTACATACAAATTTCTTGCATTTTCATGTTTAATTCTAATAAAGAGACGGGAAACCATTACAGTATATATATAGTATGATCACTATACCATTGCAAAAACAACAACTAATGGTGGCATGGTAGCTTAAGACTTTTGCACAGTACTGTACTTGCACATGCATACACAAACATCCATCCACACCTCTTAATTTTTAAGTATAGAGTGATTTAAATGCTATTTTCTGTAATCCAGAATAGAATTCAGTTGACTGCATTGCATTGTGCGGGGCAACATTAGATTTGGCCTTCACAAGGTTAATTTTCTCCATTCTTTTCCCCCTTCCTAGGCACAGGGAAAGAATGACTCCTGCTTAACGATAAAATAATGAATGTCATTTTAAGGCGGCTGTCGCTCGAGTGGGTGGGGCTTTGGAAGGGGGGCCCTGTGTTTTAGTGCATTACTTGTGCCGCTGAATTTGCCCGTGCCAAGGAGTAAATCTGAGTGAAGCCGTGCGATGTGACATCATTTACTCAGAAATCCCTAATTTGTCAGCATTAATATTTCAGCCCCACCATTGCCTGTCACTGAGTGCCAGCGATGACTGATCAATCTATAAAACGGCTGCGGCTAATTTATTGAATATTTATGTGCAATGTCATGTGCGGGGTGTGAGCGGAATTTATTTCACTCGCTTGCCTCTCTGCTTGAGAACTTTTCTAACTAATCTGACTTTTTTTAAGGAAGGGGAAAGATGCATAATGATAATGGGATACAGAGACTGTGCTGTCGGGGATTGAAGTGGCTTTCCTCACGCCGTTGAAAGCCGCTCTCAGATGTATTCCCATGTCTCTTGCTGTGTGACAATTCCGGTCAATGAATTACAGTGCGTTGCCAGTGTATGATTGGGTTGCGGTGATTCACGGTCTTGCGTGGGGTGTTCCGAACGGTTGTAGTCCATTATAGTTGTCATCTTCTCCATAATTCCGGTTTCATTGTCTGCTGTGTGCAGCGTTCCTCACTGACGCTCTCTTAGAGGATAATGCGTCTGTGTGGGTATGTTTTGTGTTGTTCTTTACCGCCATACGTGCCCAGAGGAATGTGTTTGTTTGTTAGTTTAGAGTGCACAAAATAAGGGTTGGGCTCTTTATGTCTGGAGAAAATCTCAAAGTGAAATTGTCCTTCAATACTCCCCGTGAAGGGGAATTTGTGAAAATGGGTTCGAGTTAGTGTTTTGTGCGGACGCTGTGGGTGTGATGTTTGCGTGTGGATGTGAGTTGAGTGTGTTTCGGATGATTCATAGCATAAGATTCATATCTTGGCCAATAGTTGCATCTTATACAAAATCTTTATAATACAGTGAACAAATCTTTTCCTTCCCCACACCCTCTCCAATACCTTCATTATACCCCCACTAATTACAAATTCTCAAGTCAGTGCCAGGCATTAAAATAAGACAGTGCAGGAAAGCATATGGCATAATATCCTATTAATGAACACTCTAAATTCAAACCCAGGTCAGCTGCTCGTTTCGTGTGCGTGTCACCGATCTAAAGGGGGAGAAAAAAAGTGACCTTCTTTTAAAATGCACAGACTGATTTGAAGAGTCGGAGGCCTCGGGCAAGCTCATTGTTTTACTTGTTTAATTTTTCCAGCAATTATTGATATAACATTGTGAGGGTGTAGCGTAAAAGTTTTTTCTGCTTTGAAGGAGCAGAGAAAGCGACAGCTTTCTCGTCGACCGGATGTGTCACTCTTCTTGCTTTTCCCATTCTGTTTCTTTCAATCTCTCTTGTCCTCTGACTCTCTCGAGGAAACCAAGGCTATTTGCATTGGCTGTCACAACAGTTTTTCGTCTCCAGCGTGCTTTCCTCGATTGCAGCTTTTTAATGTAGACTGTCAAACACCAGAGAGATGAATTTCTGGTTCCTATTTAAAAGGGAGATGCAAATAGACACGTTTAGCATGCCGGTGTCTCAGCTTGATAGATGCGTCGATGGCAGCTTGGTTGGAATCGAGTATTCAAAGTTAATCGGCAGCGGCGACCCTGTCGGCTGCGATCGGGAGTAGCAGAAGGAAGTGAATAGGAGAATCTTCCTCTGACTTAGAAAGAATACAAAACCTCACCTTTCTTTTACTATCATTAACCCATAAATAAAATGAACACGACATTATAAGCCAAGATCACACACTCGAACTCTGCCTTTCTGTGTGTTTCAGCCACGCGGAGGTTGATTTATATTGACAAGGACACAGCATTTAGGTTTTGTCTCTGTTAGGCCGTCTCAAGGGAAACTCTCCTCCGGGAGAAGGGAGATACTGACAGGGCTTAGGGTTGGACCCCAGCCCTGGGCTTTGTGGGGCAGATTGGGGAATAGTTTGTTTTAAAGGCTAAATCCCCCAGAACAGCTGTCTTAAATCAGGACTCAGATCAGTGGTGCAGGAGATCAGAGACAGCTGCAGGTGCATGTCTGGGTTGCATGTGGCCTCTGCAAATATGCTTGTGAATGTATGCATGCCCAAATCCACACGAGAAAGCAGCAGTGAATTAGAGATGAGGATTTCCGAAAATCTCATGGCAATACAAACCTATTTTACATGGTGGCTAATTTGTATGAATTCGCATCTCTTTTGTACGGTTTAGTACGATCTGCTTTCGCGCCAGTGACGATAAAGTTAGGGGTGGGGTTTTATTTGTGCTTCTTTCGTATACGTTCTTGTAGAAATCACAACATGCAAATTCATATGAATTTGAATATAAAAAATAGATACGCTTAAGTGAAATAAAAAATGTGTCCCTTGAGAAGAGGTCGGGAATTCTAGTAAGCAAAACTGAGATTAGCCACGAGAAACCATGGAAAATGTTGGAAAACGGAAAATGTGTTTGCATGTTCTCTGTTAAATTTTTTTTACAGTTTACTCACCACAATAATAAAACCATATACTATACCATTTTATTAGATAACATTTTTACATGCAGAGCATTTGTTCAAAATTAAATGTAATTCATGCAATGGGATTTTTTATTTTATTTTTACTTTTAGTTATTTCTTTTCCTATTATACTCTTTGTATATTTAGGCTTTAAATACTGTATACATCTGTTCCTTAGACAAAGCTATCACCTATCACCTAAGGTGGACAACTCTCATTGAGCTATTTCCTATTTTGGAGCAGTCATGGTCACTCTGATGTCTTGCTGTTTTATTCCAAAACACAATAATTTAGGTAAAAACGTGTCTTCTATACCAAGAAAGTGACAAGATGAAAACCACTTTTTTCTGTTACAAACTTTCACATGGCATCTTAAGGTTATAATATCACATAAAATCAAAATCCATAATTTGATTTTCAAAGATTTATTATAAAAACTGATTATTCTGATTATTCTTTTCCACAAAATGCAATACTTTTTTTTCAAAATACTATAAATCTATTGAATCAATATATAAATGTGCATTCATATTTGCCATGTTATATTTATTTAGTTGACTAGTCGTATACGCTGATTAAAACAATAAACATTAATGGCATTAATTAAAACACTTTGTCATATTAAGAACACTGTCATTGCTGCTGTCATCTTTGGGACATCGTCGCTGAACTTTTTTGACAGCGATCAGCTGTAAAATGTTTTGGTCCTGCTTGATTTTCGTTGACTTTTTTGAGTAAAAAATAAATAAAATTAATGGTAAAAAAAAGAAAGTTTTTCATAAGATCTCCAGGGGTCAGTGTGTTAGCATGACAGAAGCTTGATGCTGTCGTGTGAGAACAAGCAACAGCCGACATTTTTCCGTTTCCCGAGTGCCTTTCGCGTAAATTATTCCATTTTGATGGCTTATGTTTCTTTCCCGTCTCAGAAAACCACCACAGGTTTTTCAATGCCATCAAAATTATTATTTTGTTTTTGTTTGTTTGTTGATCACGAAGTACAAAGTAGATGAGGAAAACTAGGATTCTGTGTGTATTCAATCCGCCGCCATTGTTGTTTACAACGCGCCGCCATTGTTGTCTACAATGTGTGGAATGGTGCGCTGTGATTTGTTGAGCGGATTTATTGCATTCTGCAAAGAAGGAGTACTGGGGTGTATTCCAGAAAGCAGGGTTAACTTACCATCAGATTAACCCCCGAACTTTGGGTTGATCAACCCCAAACTTGCTTACTCGGGGTATGTCGGTTCCAAAACACAGTTTAAGAGTTAGTTCAATCAACTCGCTGAAAGTAACCCAGAGTTAACGCGCGCTCACGGTAACAACATAAAGGCATTGTCAATGGATCGCAGATTTCACGAGTCACCATGGAAACGTCAGAGAACTTAAAAGTTTTTAAATGAGAAATAACATTATAAACTAATATTTTCTGGCAAAATCAACGTTTTATAATCGGCTTAGAAGTGCGTGATTACAAAACAGATCAAATTAATTAATTAAATAATTAATACAAACCCATTTTACCCCATTTAAGTCCAATATTATATGTGTCTCAACGAAAATACACACAATTTTATTTAAAATAATCTAAAACAATCTAAAATAATTAATATAGTAAAAATAATCATAGATTTTATATATGATTGTAAACATATGAATTATGAATATATTTTCCCCTGTGAAAAGTAACAATGGTTTTACTACAGTAAAACCATGGTAACCACAAAATAACCATGGTTTTCAAAAAACATAGTTAAACGATGGTTAGTGTAGTAAAACCATGGTTCTGCTGATAGTAATCAATCCACAAAAAAAATTACAACTATTACAACTGTTACTACAACTATACACCAATAAAACCATGGTTAATTTCATAAGAGTTGTGGCACATAAAGTGCAAATACGTCATAAGGCTTATTTAAAGTTTTTTTTTTTTTTTTAGATATGATTGTATTGTGTAGGCATAAAATGCACTATGATAATATTCACTATATTGTACTTATTTTACTTCTGCTCCTTTGGGTGACCCTGTTTAGTTTTAGGACTTTCCTTGTATGACACTGTGTCACCATCTTTTTTAACATTTACTGATAGCTGATAGATTAATGCACTCTCTTTTATTTGTAAAGCTTCCTTACAGTCCTTACAGATTTTCAATAATGTTGTGTAATGCTTTTCATTACACTACACTAAGAATGATCATTCATTTGCATTGGACCATTAGGATCTGCTGTGACAGAATTGGAGAATAGAAATGTTACATTAGTGTCAATAGTAACATGTTGTAATATATGTCCTGTATCATCTAATATATGCAAATATCTCAATTTCCCTTTGCTCAAAAATGATAGCTCTGGAGAGCAGCTACAAAAGGTCAATTTTAAAGAAATAAAGGTGATTTAGAAAAACACCAACTATAGATCAAATGTAGAGAGGGCTAAGGATCTGAAGTGCATGTTTAAGAAATAAATATTATACTATAAAATATATGTTTATAATTTCATTTCATTGTGTACATGATTCTAACTGATATACTGACCACTATGCCATGTCTGTGATTCAATGGTGTTTCACCTAATGAAGTCTGTGCTTCACCTGTGTCATTCTGTGGGTCAGTGTTAAATCGTGCCTGTGCTTCATGGGTGTCATTCTGTGGGTCAGGTTAGATGCACATGCCTATCAGAGACTGCAGGCAGGGGTAACTTCTGTCCCTCAGTAATTACTATTATGATAGGCATCATGTGTTTCTATTTGTTACCCATTTACTGTAACATTGCCACATTGTCACTTAAGTAACATAGGTTAAGATTCATTAATGACAATGTATTTGCACACACATTTATTATAACATTATATTCATCTCAAATTATCTAGTAAGTGAAAGATGAGGAATTGACAAAATTGATATGGAAATGTACTTTATTGTTAACATTAATTAACTGATGGAATTGTGTTTCATACATCCACTGATATTTGGAGATATATTAATAATGAACATAATTAAATGTATAGTATTTAGTCCGAACACAAATATGAATAAATTTTTAATTAAATTTAATTAATAACAAAATTTATAGTAATTAGTCCAATCACAAATATCAATCCATGTTATTAAAAAAATAGTTTATTTAAAAAAAATTCATATCACACATTTTTTAAAGACAGCAATAAATATTCGCGACTGTAAATGTAATAAAATAAAATAAATGCTTTAACATTGTAATATTATGCAAAATATATGCTTCCACGCCCGCTGTACGCTCGTCATAAGTGCACGCATGCGCAGACTTCCTCCGAAGCCTCGTTTTATTAACTAAAATGAACTTACCCTGCAACATAACCTGATCCGGAGCAGGTTATCTTCAGAGAGTCAGTTGCTATGGTTACATAACCCGAAAGTTACCTCCGTTTTTGGAACCGAAAGCAGAGGTTATCCGCTTACTTACTCCTAAACTTACCCGGGTAAGCCACATAACCAGCTTTCTGGAATACACCCCTGGCGTTTGTCGCGTTTTGGGAAAAAAGCAAGAAAAGATGACAGAATAACATGGCGGATATTGGATTTAGCTTTAAATTAAGAATTTACTTTTTAATACTGACCTGATACAATACTGATTTTGGCAGTAACTCATGTTTTTTTTTTAAATGCCGTTTATCGCGTTTTGGAACCAAACTCTTCAAATATTGACAACAAATATTTTCAGATAAAATATTCCTTTAAGAGACTATGGGCTGTTTCTCGGACAGTGTTTAGATTAATCTAAGGCCTTAGTAATATTAGGACATTTAAGTAGTTTTTACAAACAAACCTTAAAAAAACAATACCAGTGCATCTTAAGACAAAACAATGGCACTGATATACAAGGTGTTTTCAAATTAAAGCAGCTTAAAAATGCATTTTAGTCTGGGAAACCACCCCCCTATATATTTTTATGGTTAATGTTTCAGCATCTATGCTTTAATAAAAACTGAGGTAGACAACGAGTAAGACGTGAAGGGGATCTGTGCAGCTTACAGGAGAAGTACAGGGGCAACCTGATAAAAACAGGTCAGTCATGTCCCGAAGCTGGATTTATTATGTGCAGTCTGAGCAATGAAAGACTGATAAAAAATGACCTCAACAAAAACAGCAGTGCCTATGCAATATGCAAATCATTCTGTAGAGGATGGGGCCGGAGTGAGAAGGACCCACATAGTGTGTGATGTCTTGGCTATCACTCTTTGTGCCAGGGTCTTTTATATACCCTCCCTACAGATAAGAGCCAAGAGAGGGCACCTGCGTAGGGTCACCTCTGCTGAAGGTGAGGGTATCTCCCTTCCACACCCTTCCCCACTGGACTGAATCACAAAGCCTGGAACAACATGATGACCCACACACATAGAAACACAGTTATAAGAGATCTGTAAATGTGTGAATTATGTGTTAATGGAGGTTTTTACATGATTTCACCTTGTATATTAAACACTTGTAAGGAAAAATGTGCTCTTTCTATCTGACCCTTGAGCAAAGATCTCACTTGTCTCACCAACATCTGCTGGTCATGCTATATTTAATCCAAACTGATCTCACGGAAAGTTGTGTTATAGTCATGCAAAATGTTATTAATTTATTTGTGTCCATGGCACGAAATTCAGCTTTTTTTCGTGCCTTGAGCACAATTTTTTTTTCGTGACACTCGCACGAATTTCTATAAATAGTTTCTTGTGTCCGTGGCCCAACTTTCTTTTTTGTTTCATTTTATGTATTGTTTTCTCAAAGTTTTTTCCTATTTTCTTACCATTTTCGCTTGGGGTTGAGCTTAAAATCACTTTCTGTTACATTTTTAGACATCCTAACCCAAACTCCAACTCCAGGCGAGAATAGTTTTAAAAGCGGAAGAAAAACATGTAGAAACCAATACATAAAAGTACATCCTAACCCAAACACCAAATCTAACCCAAACCCTTAAGCGACAATGATTGAGAAAAAATGAGAAAATAATACATAAAATGACACTAAAAAGAAAGTCATGCCACAGCGGACACAAAAAACTATATATAGAAAAATACATTCATGCTTAAGGCACGAAAAAAGCTGAATTTCGTGCCATGGACACAAATAAATTAATAAAATTTTACGTGACTATAACATGACTTTCCGTAAGATCATGTAGCTTTAATCAACTGTCGAGTTAATAGTTTTTAAGGATTCATATCTGTGCTGTATTGATGCAATGTAGCACACAAGTTAACATAAAGTAATGTGAATATAATGAAATTGCCATAATACAGCCAAACCATGTTCTTTAAATGCTTATTTTTACATTTACACATTTGGCATACTCTTTTATCCAATGCAACTTACAGTGCAGCACAAGATATATTTTCAAGCACTTTGTTGATACATGTGGCTACTAAAGAAACCCGCCATCAAATCCCTAATAACAGAGATTGGCCCATTGTGTACAGCCGAAGAGGTGCAAGATGAAGATTTGAAATTGGAAAACAATTAGATTTACGCACAGGCAAAGCAGCACAAATTCACTAAGGGTGTGTTGCAATGTGGGCAGACCCTGGCACGCTTACTTGGCACATTGGTCTGCCAAGTTGTAGGATTTACCTCGAAGCCTGAGGGTTTCGACATGAAAAGACTTTATCGGCTGGAGAGGGCCCTATGGAACGCTCTGGGGAGGCTGGCCTTGTTGTGACAACGGAGGAGAGGAAATGCAGGATGAATGGGAAAAAATAAGAGACAAAGAGAGAAGACAAGTGGTCCAAAAACCACAGCCAAGTCGCTGAAACAGAAAGAGAAGGAGAGAATAGGAGGATGAGAACAATGATGTAAAACCACAGCGTGGAACAGCTGCCTCTGGCATTCACGACAACAGCAGCAATAGGATGCAACGCAGTCTCACTTTTGTGGAGAGGCAGCACACACACCAAAACAAATATACACACATATTGAGTTTATTATGTAGAGGTATTGTTAAAGGAATAAGGCCTCGTTGTACTAGATGAGTGCATTATTATTTCACCCCGTGTTTGTGACCGACTTTCACTTACAGCGTCAAATTTGTCCCTTAATTTTAGACACACAGCCCGGTGCATGAATGAGGAGCGTGCGAGGTTTATACACGGAGAAGGGCGTGCGGTTGAGTGTGGCTTCTTCATCAACATGAGGCTGCAGGTGTGTGTCTGCTCGATGGAGGAGAGCTCATGCGCTGTACCAGGAGCACATGGTCAAGTGGTCAGCAAATTGAAAATGGAAAATTGCTGCCACTTGTACTGGCCATTGAAATGTGTGCGTCTGTGTGTGACAGAAATGCCCAGGTCACAATAGATGGCCCAGATTTTTAGGTTATTGATAATTTAGTAGAATGCTTGAATCAAATGGTTACCGCTGCTGTTCTGCTGTGCTTTTCTAAAAATGAATTAACTAAACGTAAAAAAAATCTGTTCTATTAAAGTGCAAATATTTTGAAGATTTGGGTTAATTTAAAAAAATATATAATTTTTTTTTTCAATTATATAGAAAGTTTAAGCACGAACAGCATAAACAAACAGCTTTTGTGGACTGAGAGCAACCTCTGGTAGACTTCCACATAGTCCTTCTATAGTAGTTTATTTTTGATAACAAGGAAAATAAACAAGTAAATTATTATCAACATATCAACTATTACACTGAGCTAATGTTACTGTCTAAATTTAAAGTATACAATGATAGCTACAGGTCCTTAAATTCTTGCCTAGCTGCTAAACCTCACTGCACAGCTTTGATCCATGATTGTTGTTCCCCTCGTCTTTAGCAAAGCAAAACATTTTATTTGTGACAAGGTATTTGTTTTAGAGATCAGTTTAGCCACTAGCTGATAAATAAATACAATCCGTAAGTTTACTTCGGTTCAGAAGCGTAACCAAGACGACGCGGGTGCATTAGATAAAACCTATTCATGAATATCAGCTGACGTCACTCACATCTCAAACTTGTCTTCCGCCATTTTGAGTACCTGAAGTGGTCGCAAAAGAACTAGAAGCTATGCCCTTAATATGTTGTGAGCATCAAAATCGCTATTTTTACAATACTAAGAAGGCTCGACACAACATGATACTTTGCTCGAAGTATCACCTGTGTCTCTACACATGAACTCGAGCATTGAGAACATTGTTTGTGAACACAGAGTTTACTAAAAAGAAGGTTTTGAACAACTGACTTTGGCTGTTTTGGTGTCCGCTCGCCGCCATCTTGCCAGTCAAGATGTATCAATCTCCGAATGCTACGTAAGGAGGGAGGAGAGTAAAGATGGATAGCTCCTAAAGCATAGTTCGATATAAATGCACGGATAATTTGCATTTTGTCGCAAGTGAAAAACAATATCGACCTTCTAGTTAAAAAAGGAGCCTTATATGAAATTCATTAGTTCGCATTCAGAAATCGATTTTTTATGTCTGGCAAAGACGACCGGCGGACACCATGGCGGCCAGGGACAGTTGTTCAGAACCTTCCTTTTTGGTAAACTCTGTGTACACAAGCAATGTTCACAATGCTCGCGTTCATGTGTGGGGATGCAGGTGATACTTCGAGCAAAGTTTCATGTTGTGTCGTGCCTTCTTAGTGTTGTAAAAAATAGCACAATGTAAAAAATACGTTGCTGCCTTAAATTTTTTTGTTAAATCAACTCAGATTTACAAGTCATGTCAGGAGATGAGAAGTCACAACTTATAAAATATAGTTGAGAAAAGTCACCTGTAGTTATAACAACTCATCTAGTCAAGATAAATAATAGTAAGTCGTAAATCTGAGTTGATTCAACAAAATTTTTTTTAAGGCAGCAAAGTATTTTTCACAGTGCAGCAGACAGTGGCTGGAAGAACGCATCAGGGATCGAGTAGGCATCACACCCTAAGCAAGATATATTTTTAAAGTAGCATTTCATTTCATTACAGTCGAGGTACGAAATGTTGTCTTTCGTAGCCATTTCCTGTATCCGTAAGAATCATAGACAGTAAAAGATAAAAAAAAAATCTGTAAATTGTAGCAAGCTAGCCAATGCTTGTCAGTAGCCTACTGGTAGGTACTCAAGATGGCGGCAGTAAGCTGAAACAATTGGCGAATGACATAAAAGGTCAAATGACTGTTAATCATCTATAGACAGTTTGTATAGACAGTTTCAGCAATAACAACATAAACAAACAGCTTCAACAAAACATGAAACTTCCAGAAAATTTAGCAAAGAATCAATAACAACAAAGTCCTTTTAGAGTGGTTTATTTCTGATAACAAGCAAATTAAACACAAATAGATTATTTTAATTCAAGTCAAAGCTAAAGTGTATCGTTACATGTATGCAATGTATGCAAACTACAGATCAGCTGCCAAACCTCCCATCAAATAGCGGTAATCCATGAACGCCGTCTTCCCTCGTCTTTTAGAAACCAAAACATTTGTTATTTTCAACAAGGTATTTGTTCAAGAGTTCAATTTAGTTTCAAATAGTCAGAGCATTAAACAGAGACTGGAAGTTAAGTTCCGCTCAGACACATAATCTTAATCAATATTTTGTCTTGTTTTCTAGGGGAAAAAATAAATATCATCAAACAAACAAATACATTTATATCAGATATATATGAGATTTTTTTAACAGCATAAAGGTATTTGAAAGGTGAGTAAAGTATCCGTTTTTATTTTTTGGTAATCTACTCCTTTGCACGAGTTCACTTCTGGTTCATAAGAAAGATCTTCACATTACTACTGTACATTGAATTTGGCACATGCAGAGTCTATTAATTTCAAAGCTTTATCCTCATTACAAGACACATTTGAATTACTTAGATATTTGTCAAAACATAAGTGATGTCCTGAAAAAAAGCAATAAGCTGAATTTAAAGGATCACACTTGTTGACCATTGCCCAGCTGACCCTACAGTATACACGCATGTTGAATACAGTAAATGTAAAATCAGATATGTTCCACAGTGTAGCTTTCAAAAAATATTTACTCCAAACTGCAGTGGTAATAGTGTGTGAAGCATATAGCACACTCATTTAACCTCCATACCTTTAATCACCAACATTTTCCAATTCATTTCCTTACCCTCTCACCCAAGCCATGCACAGCATGATAAACACTGAATATTTACTTAGACATGCAGCTAAAGCATATTAATATCACTTCCATCCAGGACGAGTGGAGATGTTCATATTCATAGTGTTTGCCTGTATTTATGCATTTATGCATGGGCAAATTTATTTCGAAGTGTCTCAGATGATTTGAATTACAAATTATTCCATGTAGATTCATGTCTGCATTGATTAAAGTAAAAGAAACCAAATCATTTATATTTTAAAAAATAAAATACGTATATGCTTTCTAAAAATAAAAGTTGTTTTCATTTATGACCCTGTCTGTGAAATCCAGAAAATCATAATCTAATTCTGAGATTAGAAGCATTAAAGTTTGATTTCAGTCATTGATTTCACATTGAATTTCAATCTTTGACATGACTATACTGTCAAAATTAAATATCAAGATTATATTATCACAGAATGTTCTTTACATTATGTAAGAGCAAACAGCAATAGACTTTGTTTGTGGGTTTTCACAGACTGGCTCACATTTAATCACCTTCATGTTGTTTCAAACTAAATGTTTACTCTCCATACAATGAAGGTGAGAGGAGGCTGTCAGTCATTAACAGTCATCTTCACATTGTTTGTGTTGGACGGAAGAAAGAAAGGTTTGGCATTACAAAAGGGTGAGTAAATAAATAAAAAAGTGTCATTTTTGGGTAAACTATTCTTTTAAAGTATGTGATGGTTTTAGGTAAGGGAGGTTTGAAAGAGGGATGAGAGGATAGATAAGGTTATTGGGTTATGGGCGAGAGGCATATGGAGAGTCAGTTCTTCTGTCAGCGTTTTGTAGAGGTAATGGAAGGTGCCCCTCTCCACAGGGTGGGTACAGTGATCTCTCTCTGACACTCCTGCTGTGAATCAGACCTCTCGTTCTCCCCCTTGACCAAACACTGGAAACACAACATCATCCTCTCTGAACAGAAAACACTACTGCAGTCTGTGGTGACTCTAAAATGCTGTCATAGAGAGATGACAAATCATCAATCAATACTAGAATACAATTATTATCACCTTATTTCTCTGTAGATGAAGAAGAAACCACTAATATATTACATAAAAATGTATGGTAACACGTTAAGGTTCAATTTAGTACAGTAGTTCATTCATTAGCTAACAGTATAGCAGGTCTACTGTAAAAAAAAGGCAAAATGAAGTTAAAACAACTTAGTTTTGCAAGTCAATTCAGTTATAAGATCTTATAAAAACAAGTTGAAATGGTTTAACTTAGTTTTTCATGTTACTTTAACTCAACAAATTATGTTGATTTAACAAAAATGTTGCATATTTTTAAAGTGTATGGGATGGAGGGTTTTTTCCTAGTCCCAGACTAAAATGCATGTTTGAGCTGCCTAATTTTAAAACATCTTGCCCTGACATATCTTAACCTACCCAGTCTCGTCCGTACACGCAACACCAAATCTAACCCTAAACCGAAGCGACAATGGTAAGTAAGTAGGAGAAAACAGTTGAGTAACCAATATGTGACAATGACACATAAACAGAAATTTGTGATACGATCACTAAAAAAGCGGAAATTCGTGACAGTATCACAAAAAGAATCAAAAATTGCGTGACTATAGGTACGTAATTTAGTGAGACTGGACTGATCTATCAGTGCCATAGACCTTTCTCACAACTTCCGTATTTATGACCGGAAATACGCAATCGTCACGGAAATCTACTTCCTCCGCAGTCATTGCAATGTAAAAAGCCGTATCTGTTCCATTAATTCCCTGTTGATGGTGAAGTTAGACAGAAGTGGATTCAGGCTATCCGGCGAGATTAAGGACCTAACTTCACCATAAGAAAGGGGAGCACTTATGTATGCAGCAGACACTTCACTTAAGACGACTACATTTTAGGGCTCACTGGTCGCCGCTTGCAACCAAATGCTGTCTCTACCCATTTTTCTTGGAACGAGTTCACCCCGACACACAAACATACGATCACAGACATTACCAGACAAAAATGTTAACTGATAATGATAGCATCCGGCTAACGTTATTTTTGCTACACACAAGACGTTCACTTGGACAACCATAGGCAGTAATTGAAGGTAATTGGTACCATAATGCTTCATTCAAAGCAGACTATAATGTTTTAGTAAGGTAGTCTATATCATCTACTATACATACATTATGTGTAAGTGGACACGCTACTAATAATGTGTTGTTTTAGTTGACAGTTCAGTAACAGTTAGACTCGCTCTCTACTTACCTTGATATTTATAGACAAATTCTTCATGGAAAAAGATTTCCTCTATTAGTCGTGTCACATCAGCAAATGTAATGTTTGGCAAATCCGTTAACGAAGTTGTGTAGACTCTTTGATCCATTTTAAACTTGCCCGGGTTTGTGTTTTTCTAGTGTGTTGACGCTTGACAGGAACACCGCTTTCACGACGATTACGTATTTCCGGTTACTGTGAGAAAGGTCTATTGTTTTGTCTCAAGATGCACACTCGTATTGTTTTTTGTAAGATATGTTTGCTAAAAGTACTTTAATGTCCTAATTAAGGCCTAGTCCTGAATTAACTTAAACCCTGTCCGGGAAACCACATATGTGTTTTTAGCAACATGATCTCACGGTAAGTCGTGTTATAGTCACAAAAAAAAATTATTAATTTATTCGTATCAAAGGCACGAAATTCAGCTTTTTCCGTGCCTTGAGTAAGAATGCCGTGAAATCTCTATAAATAGTTTTTCGTGTCTGTTGCACGACTTTCTTTTTTGTTTCATTTTATGTATTGTTTTCTCACCTGAAGTTGGGGTTAGAGTTGGGGTTTGGGTTAAGAAGTCTAAAAATGTAACAGAATGTGATTCTAACCCCAACCCCAAGCGACAATGGTTAGAAAATAAGAAAAAACTATGAGAAAACAATACATATGACACGAAAAAGAAAGTCGCTTCACGGACATGAAAAACTATTCACCGAAATTCGTGCAAGTCACACGAAAAAGACATCCGTGCTCAAGGCACGAAAAAAAGCTGAATTTTCATGGCATGGACACTAATAAATTAATCAATTGTTTTGTGATTATAAAACAACTTTCCGAGAGATTAGTCTGTTTTTAGCATTTTTTCCAAAAATATTTGTAAGCTATTTAACAGATGCAACCTTACAGTAAAGTATTTGTACTCCAGCAGAGAGTATACTTTAAAACCTTGGCTACAAAACAACAACAACATCTATTTTATATTTCCATAACAAATATAGTTTTGTCACACACATTGGCAACATGTAAAATTATGTAAAAATGTCAATCCATTGTCTTTGCCAGTAAATATTCTAATCAATAAAATTGTAAACATTTGTAACATTTAAAACATAACATGTGAATGTTACCTAAGAGCCAAACAAAATATATATTTTGTAATAGATCTAATATAAGATGATTTTCAAGTAGTTGTATTCTGTATTCAAAATTGTATAGCCCTTATGACAACTTACTTTTGTAACAACTTGTACAACATACATATATAATACAGCTCATTCCGTTATTGAAGCTTGCTACAGCCAATATTATATTACAAAGAAAAATGCATTAAAATCCGTATGAATTTACCCAGACGTTTCATTTCCATTAGACACGACATTCCATTTCTGCATCTGTATTGTCTAGGTGGGTTTAATTTACAAAAATATTAGAAATAGTAACACACACCAAATTGTCCTCTTTAAACTAGACCATGAAGAACAACTTTGAATGCCTCGTTCGATATCACGCCTCGTCCCCATCCCTGTTTTCCGTCTTGTCTTTAAACACCTGCCATAAATAAGAATGAATTAAAAATGAGAACCATGCAGAATGAGACCCATTGATCTCGCCGTGAGGAGCCCACAGTCGCCTGTTTCCTTGATTGTCACACTTAGTGTGAATTATGTGGAACATGTGTTGAATTTACAAGATAACGGGCTGGAACCAGATCGCTCTAGACACTATTAGAAGTGAGTGTGATAGCTGCTTTGACAGACAGGATGAGCGTCGCCACTTCTTACATTTTTTTTCCTGTTGGATTGTGTGGAAATACGTACAATTGGAACACAAAGAAATGTATAGCAGGGCTATGTGATACCTCCTATCTGTTGACATCATCTTAGATTTATTCAATATTCCAAATAATGTAAAATAAGACTTTATTTAATGATGTTTTTGTGTATTGCTCAGGCGTTTACTGTGTGTGAATTTTGGTGTGTGCAGCATCTCTAAATGAAGTACACGGAGAAGCAAAATACTGCAGTAGAAGTTCTTCATCATGAATTCTGAGGACCTGAGAGAGAGAGTAAAATAGGACATTCCTTAACCCCTCATGTGTCTGCTCAAGTAAAGAAGATACATGTGGATCACTATTTGTAAGCCCACATCTCATTTAAAGTTTCTAATTTGCTATGTACCCACTGATATTAAATAATCACATTGTGTGCGTGCGTGCGCGTGTGTGTGTGTGCGTGTGTGCAAGCTGCTCTGTGATCTAAGGTTTCATCTCACCGCTCTTCTGTATAGTTTACGGGTGAAATCATACATTTGTACTTAGATGTTTCCACACCCTCTGTAACCCCCACCCATCACCCCCCGAAAACACTATTACTGACTCCGTCTTCCTATGGGGAAACAAACTTTATAAAATTCTCCATAACCCGCCAAGCGGAACCTATTTTCCTCTCAATGCAATTAACTGCACCAACATTTACAATAATATGATTACAGCCACTTTGGAAACAGTCATAGAGGGTGAGAGAAGGAATATTAGGTATCAGCAAGGGGTTGATCGTGATGGTCGTATTTTCAGGAGAGTCGCATTTTCTTTGAGCAAATAAAGAGCCACTAAATTCTCCTTAGGCAGTAAAAGCCAATGCAGTGGAACCACGATAACAAACACACCATCCACTTTTCCCCTCTTGCTGCTCTTGTTTTTTCCTTTCGCTCTCGATCCGGGTTCTTCTCGTCTCTTTCCGCTTCCCTCAATTAATTAGGCCTGTCACGGGCATGTAATTAGGAACATTACCAAGTCATAAAATTGCCACCAGCCTCTAAATTATGTGCAGGCCCACAGCAATTTGTTAGTAATTCCTTTTTTTTGAAGACATTGACACCACTGGATCCAAAACATCTTCAGGTGCCCGCCGTGCCTTTATGACCCGCTAAAGTATTGTTGATAGCCAAGGTGTGCATTTTGTACAAATGCATGCCGTTTTTTTTTTTCTTGGAAGGCATGGATGGCGCCAGGATATAGTGAAGATCTTGTTGCAACGCGCGTACGGCATAGAAGAAGAACGCCTTATTTTCATAGTTTGTTTTAGATGGCTAATCTAAAAAGTATGGATATGGGAAAATTTCATTATTTCATATAGTCTAAATTGCATTTTTTAACTAGGCGGTTTATCGTTGGTTCACCGCAGAAATGAAGGAGATGGCAATTTGGACAACCCAAGCCACTATTTTTATCTGCACATTGACTCTTCCAATTTCATGTCTGTGGTAAACAACCCTTTCCAATGAGGCTTGAGAACCGGAGGACAATGAGCGGCCCCATTGTGCCTCTTGCTCATAACGGATTACAGAGAGAAGAAAGTGACAAATCCAACACTCATTCTCTGGCTGATGATCCTGGCTTCCACCACATTGAACATAAACACTAAAGCAGGGGGGTCCGGGAGGGGGGAAATTGAAAAAAGAGGACTAGTATTGAGTTTTTTTGAGCGGCGCATGGCATGAAAAGGCTAAAGGCATCAGTAGAGTAAAGCGCTGGGGTGATTGTAACACAAGAACCTAATCACAAGCTCTATCAGCTGAGCCATCCCTGACCCTGTCATAACCATATTCCATTGTTTCTGTTTACCGGCCAGGAGAGGAAAGCAAGAGGAGAAGAAACCCAAAGGCTGGCTATATTGATTCCTGTCCCCTCATATTGAAACCAGATATTGATTTTCTTTCTTTTTTTAAATAGGAA